>NC_056745.1:1046256963-1046369463 GCF_019279795.1 Protopterus annectens | reverse complement strand
GACTAGCCTGGTATGCAAATCCATGGAAAGACTTAGGATGGAATTAATCAACCAGGACATGGGGAACCTCCAAACATTGGACCTGTCTCAGTTTGGATTCAACAAGAGCAGGTCATGATTTCTCAACCTGCTAGATTTTTCTGAAAAGCTCACCAAAGCAAAGGAGGAAGGCAGAATGGTACATACCACATACTTCGACCTGACCAAAGCCTTTGACACAATTCCCCACTCAGCTATAGTAGAACAGCTAAATAAACTGGGAATAAACCACTATGTCACACACTGGATTGCCAACTGGCAAAGCAGGGGAAGTTACCTCCACAAAGACCAGTCACCAGTGGAATCCCCCGGGATCTGTGCTGGGACCTCTCTTGTTTGGCATCTAATTTTCTGAAATAAAAGCAAATATCAAGGGGCTCTGTGAAAGAATTGAAGTGACTGTAGAATACTGGAATTAACTGGAAGTGACTGGAATGAATGTTGTAATCTGTTAATTACCAAAAACTCTGCTGAACAGGTGTCAGTCTCTCCTTTGTGGGCCGAATATTCTTGTACCTTTCAGATTAGTCTGCACATGCTGTAGTTTGGTTAAGTATGCATTATCATGTACAATGGAAATAGATATGAACAATATCTGAATCAAATCTTAATCTCCATAGTTTCTGCACTCATTATACTGTCTGTAAATTCTGAACTCAGAAATGTACAATCTCCAACAACAGTGCTGACAATTATGTCTGTAGTTTCTGCACATATGTTCTGATGCTCCTGAATAATGTTCTGGAATGCTGGATATTTGACATTGACTTCTGCACCCACTCTCAAGTGTCTGTACTGCCTTCTGAGGACTGCACTGCCATGACTTTGTGCATATCAGTCCAAAGGAACTATCTCTGAAGTATTTCCTAATAATAGCAAAACCCTGTAAAGTTTTACATGTTTCTTTAGCCTTGGTTCCCAAGCCTTGCAGCATGCAAGCAAGATGTGTTTATAGTGAAATATAGAACACATTCTGTTATTATCAGCATTCTTGACTGAAGGTTATTTTCACTGATTGAAAGTTTATTTATTGAAACTGTGTGCACACTGTGAAGCCTCTTTAATATGGCTGCATTTCTAAACTTACAAAGATAATACTATATTTTTGTACATTTAAATGATACCTAATCTAACAACTCCTCTCAGATACCTGAACACAGGCTTCTCTTTCTGTAGTTACTTCTTTAATTACTTTATAAATCTATTACTATGGTCTACGAAGGATGCTATAATCACTAGAACTAATATAAAATAATTAAACTGGGTCTGCTTTACAGCAACAGAAAATTCCTCAGTACAGACTCCATACTTCATTGGCACAGGCATGTCTTCTACCCAGACTACTTTATGCTTCTCCTATCCTAACAAATTTATAATCCATTTTAATTTCCAAGCTTGAATAAATTATAACAAAATTGCAAGATTTGCCACAAACCGACCCTACACCTCTCACCACTGTTTTCACTAAAGAAGCTACAGTGTATAGAATTCCCCTCAACAACTCCTTCTATCACAACTTCACATAATGCACTCCATCCTCAACAAATCCACTATCTGGTCCATCCTCTCTTCTCTAGTATCCTACTACACCCCAGATTTTTTACTCTGAAACTCTGATCAACACCTCTTGCATATATATATGTATACATACATATATATATATATATATATATATATATATATATATATATATATATATATATATATATATATATATATATATATATATATATATATATATATATATATATATATATATATATATATATATATATATATATATATATAGATAGATATATATATATGGGTCTACCTGATAACACCGACATGCCAAAATACCGACAACGAAATAACCGACTAGAAAAAAATGACAAAAAAAGAAAGTTCAAAAACACGAAACTTCACATGCCCGGCAAACCAAAATCCCGACAATCAACAAAACAAATACCTTTCCCAAAAGACACACAGACAACACAAGCACACCAAAAACCTTACAAACCTACACTAAACCTTGCATACACAACTATCTATGCACTAACCTTAACCCAAACCCTAATCCTAAGGTCCGTCACTATTGCACACTTACCTTACCCGCACCCTAACCCTAACTCACTTAATCCGCTCCTAACCCTTAACTCTGTCACTATCGCACACTTACCTTATCCACAGCCTAACCCTAACTCACTTAATCTGCCCCTAACCCTCAAGTCCGTCACTATCGCACACTTACCTTCCCCGCACTCTAACCCTAACTCACTTAACCTGTCCCTAAACATAAAGTCCGTCACTATCACACACTTACCTGACCCGCACCCTACCCTAACGTCCATCACTATCACACACTTACCTTAACATGTCGGTGTTCTCAGAGTCGGGATTCTCAACTGTCGGTCTTCTCCATTGTCAGTCTTCCGGTGTTGGTGTTCTCGTCATCGGCGTTGTGCACTTTCGGCGTTTTCAGGTAGACCCATATATATATATATATATATATATATATATATATATATACCTGATAAAACCATTGGCAAAATGCTCTATAAATACTCTGTATCTCAAGCTTGGAACAAACTCCCTCTCAGTGTAAGAAGTATACCCACACAAATAGTTTCAAAAAAGAACTAAAGGATACCTGCTCCTGCCAGAACCCTGCATAACCCCCCCCTCCTCATCCTCAATACAAAGGTTTTACAACTCTGGCTCCCTAGATTGTTCCACTATTCTATGTCTCTGCCTCACTCAGCTAAGTGAAGTATCATCATATGTTTTAATTTATAGGTCAATGAATGTTTCATTGTATGTATCAACCTATGCCTCATTTTATGTTTATATGTCTGTTTTCAAGTTATGTATCAACTCATGTCTCAATTTATGCTTCAATGTATGTTTCATGCTATGAATTTTTTAAATTTATTTCATAATGTTAGTCATGTACTGGAGCTTTTCTCCTTGGGTCTCCACTGAAAATGGGCTCAGGTCCAGTTGGACCAACCCGGTTAACAAATCTCAAATAAAAACATAAATAAATAATTTTAATTTTGACCACAAGGTGACACTTGAACATTTATGGTCGGTTAGAATTAAAGTCTCAACTTTATGATTTCATTTTAACTAGAAGATTTTTTTCAATGTGTAACTGGTAAACTCCCCTTTTATACCTATAATAATAATAATAATTACCATATATGTATTAACTTGTATCTGTAATGTTTCAGCTACATTTGTTACTAATAATCCTGTCTATTTACCTTTCTAATTTTTGTGTGCTGTAACAGATGCTTGCCTTTCAAATTTGGGTCTTAAATATCATGTAAATATGTATTTGTTGTACTGGTAGAAATACTAAACCTATCCTTTCTGTATTTCAGTTACAATAATTATAATGTAAGGTGCACTGTATTCTGTAAATTAATTAACAAATTAAGCTTAACCTGTTATGCCTTGAGTATATTAAATAATTATTACTGCTTATTTTTAGATAACATACCTTAATAAGCATGTTACAAATAAGTCTGTCAATTTATCTTAAAACTAATAACTGAATTCCACAGTGGTGCAGCGGTAGCGTTGTTGCCTCACAGCAAGAGGTTCTCCCGCTCAATTCTCGGCTGGAGTGCGGGGAGTGTCTTCTGTGTGGAGTCTGCATGTCCTCCCCGCAGTTGGGTGAGTGTTCGAAAGACATGCATAAATGGGTGTGCCTTCATTGAAGGTCGGACATTGAGCTGGCACCTCGGCGTTCGTGAAAATCTACTGCCAATCATTAGCGGACCGGAGTTCCGCTGTGGTGACCCCTAACCGGGAAAAGCTGAAAGACAACAACAACATTTTTAGAAATGTATAACTGAGTATGAATGTTATATTCTGAAATCTGACTGAAATATATTATACTGAACTCATAACTGAGTATGATGTCATATTCTGAAACCCGACTGAAATTTACATAATGCTGTTATAAATGTAAAACAGAGTAATAATATTATAGTCCGAAATGTGATTGAAATGTACAATACTTAACACATAACTGAGTATGAATGTCATATTCTGAAACTTGGCTGAAAATTTACATTAAAGTGATACGTATCTATACTGAACATCTAAAATAGCTGTGTATAAATGTTATATTCTGGAAACTAACTAAACTAATACTAAAGGAATACCTTTTCTGCCAGTATTACCTGAACACAGAAAAAATATGAACTGAAATCTGGTAATTTTGTATTCTGGAGACCATAGTATTAGTAAAGGAGTACCTTTTTTCTGTCAATATTATATGAACACAGCTAAAAGCATAAACTGAAAACTAATACTGTTGGCTTTAACTCTAATCTGCATAAATGCACATCTGTTATACATACTTTTAACTTTAAGACTTTAGATAACTGAAGCACATTTTAACTGAAAACTAGTACTGTTATATCATTGTTTAACTCTGATCTGCATTAATGCACATCTGTGGCATATACATTTTAACTTTAAAGAATATAGATAACTAAAACACATTTAAACAAGCACTGAAGAAATAAACATTTGCTGTACTTGAGTTGTGCACCACAGCTCATGCCAAGTTTAGGCCTCACTCTGCATTGTCCCAATCACTGCTGAGGTATTGGAAGGGCCTCCCTAGAGTCCTTTGATAATACACTTAGGCCTTCCAAACAAAAAGCTGCATCAGGTTTTTAAAATAACATTTGCAGCTTTAAAAATTATAAACTGACAGCCTTGCTTGTTGCTTGCAGCTTTAACAATTATAAACTGATGACATTGCTTGTTGCCCTGACTTTATTTACATTATTATTATTATTATTTTTATGATTATTATTATTACCATTATTTTTAGAATACCTTTTATTGAAATTGGCTTTGTGGCTGTGTCTCTCTGTAGTTCTGTCACACTCCTCGATGCACTGGGCTGTCCAGCGTGCCGAAGTACTGTCTTGTTGCATAATGATTGCTTCCTACTGGATGTAAGGGTTGCCTACATTGCTAACTTCCCACCTTTTTTAGTTTTTAACTAAAAATATAAGTAAAAAACATTTTTAAAGAATGCATTTTATTCATTCACTCTAAAAAGTAAAAAATAAGAAAGAAGACTTCTTCTTATGCTACCTCATTACTAAAATCAACAAAATCAACCTTGAGTGCTTTTCTGAAATCAGCATGTCTGTGTTTCCTTTGCAAAGTTTTCTCTCTTCCTTATTTTTTTACTTTTAGAGCGAGTGAGTAAAAGCTATTCTTTATTTAAAAAATCTTTACTTATATTTTTTTCTGCACAAAATAAACATACGCTGCTAATAATCTCTTGTAAGTCTGTAAGCAAACTAATGATGTACTGTGGCGAACTAGATCAATGTTACTAATAAGTCCATTCTTGCAAATTTGTAACTGAACTGATAATGTACTACAGTGAAATGGAAAGGCTGTAACTTTATTATTAAATTAAACAGAATCCTCAGTGGCATTGTTTTCCTTGTCATAACCTCAGATGAAATTAAAGTACCGATCTGATACTGTATAAATCTTTAAATTATTTTTTTTTTGCATTTCTGCACCTTTATAAAATTAATCTGATAACTCCGTGACCTTCAGGTCATAATATACTTTTCAACGTGTAAGTTTCCACCACTATTGTAACATTACCATTCCTTTAGCTGACGTCATTTATTTAAGGATTTATCACTTTTCTCTATAAATCCATGCCTCTGGTGTGCTTGATAAATTGCAATTTCTGCATGAAATATATATATATACAGTTTTGAACTGTTTGCATATACACATTTATTACTAGAGTTGATCTGATCTTATTTTGGAACTTTACTTGTTTGCCCTTTATACAAGTATGAACCTGTGGCTTTAATGACACATACTGTTTATGACATACTCTTTTCTTCCCTAGGATCTGAACTTTTGACTGTACTATCACTTTTAAAATGTATCATTAATTTTAAATTTTACATTCTGTAAACTAGCAAAATACATTACTGGTGCATTACAACACTTTACTACCATGTTTCAAAGATCTTAATGTCTGCTAAACAAAAAAATAGCACAAAATTCTGCAAATTAACTTGGCTATCATTTCTGGTATACCCTACACAACATGTGCTTCCAGAATAGTAAATCCATACTGATACCTTTTTTTCTAACTGGCCACTCCCAGTATGCCTTTTGGAGAAAAAGAAAACTTGACTTGCTGCACTTGGCAGCTGAACTGGATCTTTAACCCATAAATCTGTGTGTTCCTCTCATAACCATTTTTTCAAATTCTGTATATTTGTGCAATGTATTGCATACAAATTCTTACAATTGTCATTTGTGTACACTACTGTACATTCTGTAGTAGTTTTATTTTTAAAAAAATCTTGTTACTGAAGTCTACAACAACATGTAACTCTGATGACATGTCCATACCAAGTACAGATCTGTTACACTTGGAACTGTTAACTGCTGTAATCTTTGACCCTTTAAATCCTGACAAAACTGCACTTCTGTCTTCTAGCAGAGGTCTGTTTATAACTGAGATTGATGACTTTGTATTAATCAGTACATTATTCCAAAATTTCTTTTCTGTAAAAAGTGAAATATTGTCATTTCTTTCAACCTTAAACAATGACAGAGAAATAATCTGATTTGCCACTGGACTGCCACATCCTTTATAGATAAGCTGAAAATCCTTTTTCATAGAACTAGCAACAGCACTAATTTGGGCGATGGAATACATTTTTTTCTTTATTTTGCCTTGAAGCACTAGTAATAACACTGACTTGAGTTAAGGTATGAATTTATTCTTTACTTTGCCCTGATGTGTATATCATTTATGCTGGTGTTTACTTTATTAAACTGATCAAAATCTGCACTCTGATCCCTCTTATCCCCTCTCAGTGCAATGTTTGCATTGGCTTCTGAAAACAAGAATCTAGAATTTATTACATTCTGAACATTTTATTTGAAGTAACATGAATTTAAGACATTACAAATGTTTGCTCTGTGTCTTGTCTGGAAATGTACATATTACTTACACTGACTGTGTTTACATTTGTATTTTCAATAGTGTGACTTAACTCTGCATTTTGAATTACATGTACATCCTGAACATTTGCATTTGAAATAATATGAACTTGAGACATTGCAAATGTTTGCTTTCTGTTTGGTCAGGAAATCTGCATGTTATGTACAGTGGCTGTGTTGATGTGTATTTGCAATACTGTGACTTTGTATTCTGCATCCCATTGCTATATTATTTACACTGATTTTTGAAGATTGTAAACAAGAATTTGTATTTAAGTCTGAAGCCATACTCATAGAAGCAGACTCATTTTGTGAATTATGAGAGTGTTTGCTGTGTGCTTCTGTGATTTAATCCTTTTGAGTATGGAAAGATATAACCTTTCTGAATTAATAGCCTTTAAATTTAAATGAACATTTTTGGAATACAGTTTTGTAGACTGTTTTACCCAATTTTTAATTTTAAATCACACGTTTACTGTTGTTTTTTTACTGTAGAAGTACTGTTTGACATATGTATACAATTTACCTGTACTAATATATTTAAACATATTTTGAGATTACTGTCTGACTTAGTTAGAAAATGCATGCTGAAGCTACTTGAGCAAGTGTTCTGGCATCTTGCACCTTTTTTAAACTTTTTTTTTTGTTTTCTGGCTATGGGATATTACACTGGAAACATGAAAATTTGTCACCTGCTTTGGAGATGAAGTACATTGCTGTTAACTGGATAATGTTTTTTATACTGATGTCTTGGAGTGTCTGAAATCTTTTGAGACTTTTGTGAAGTAATGTTTTGAAGGAACACTGCTGAAGTTTTTACTGCTGTTCTGTTGAAGTTATTTTTTTTTTGGAGTACTGCTGCTCTGATATTTTTTGAGACTTTTACTGAAGTAGTGTTTTGAATGATCACTGGTGCTATGTAGTCTGTTCTGTAGAATACATGTAATTTGACTGCTGATAAGATTGATATAGGGTTTTGGGAATTAATTTAACTGCCCCTCCCCCCATCAATGGTGGCTAGTCACAGAAAGAACTGATATGACTGTAGGATACTGGAATTAACTGGAATGAATGTCTTAATCTGTTAATTACCCAGAACTGTGCTGAACAGGTGCCAGTCTCTCTGTTATGGGCCAAATCTTCTTGTACTTTTCAGAATTAAGTCTGCACACACTGTAGTTCAGTTAAGTATGCTTTATTATGTACAGTGGAGATAAATGTCAACAATATCTGAATCAAATCTTAATGTCAATAGTTCTTGCACTCATACTGTCCATAAATTCTGTACTCAGAAATGTTGTTTGTTTGGCTTTTCACCTTTTCCCGGTTAGGGGTCGCCACAGCGGAACTCCGGTCCACTAATGATTGGCAGTAGATTTTTATGGTGCCGAGTTGGCAGCCCGACGCCAAACCTTCAGCGAAGGCACGCCCATTCACACATGTCTTTCGAAGGTCACATGACCACGGGGAGGACATGCACACTCCACACAGAAGGCACTCCAGCCAAGAATTGAACAGGAGAATCTCTTGCTGTGAGGCAACAACGCTACTGCTGTACCACGTACTGTCTCTAATAATAGTGCTATTGTCTGTAGTTTCTGCATATATATTTTTATCTTCCTTAATAATATTGTTAATATTTTGGAATGCTGGATATTGGCCTGAGTTCTACACCCACTCTCAAATGTGTGTACTGCCTTCTGAGCACTGCATTGCCATGCCTTTCTGCATATCAGTCCAAATGAAAATAACTGTACTCAGAAATATACTGTCTCTAATAACAGTGCTGATAATTGTCCATAGTTTCTGCATATATATTCTGATCCTCCTTAATAATATCATTAATATTCTGGAATGCTGGATATTGAACTGAGTTCTATACCCACTTTCAAATGTCTGTACTGCCTTCTGAGGACTTCACTGCCATGACTTTCTGCATCTTAGTCCAAATGAAAATAACTTAACTGTCTCTGAAGTATTTTGTTATAATACCAAAAACTGTAAAGTTTTAGATGCCACTTTAGCCTTGGTTCCCAGGAATTGTAGCATACAAACAAGATGTGTTTGTACTCAAATGTACAGCATATATTTATCAGTCATCCAAAAACACTGTTAATATAATAATAACCATTATCTGATGATGCAGCAGTAGCTGCGAAAGCGCTTATGACCTACAATAAATTACGTTTTTAACCTGGAGAGTCATGCCTTCCTTGGGTCCATCAGTGTTCTTGGATTACTTGTTTTTATGTTTGTTGGACTCTGTTGCTCTGGGAAATTGGTGGTAGTTTTTGTTTGGCTTCATATATTTATCAGTATTCTTGACTGATTTATTGAAACTATATGTAAACTGAAGCTTGTTTTAATATGGCTGCATTTCTATACTTATGCAAATTGAATACTGTATTTTTATACATTTAAACTATATCAGATCTAACACTCTGGTTGATTAAGTTTGCAGATGACTTCAAGCTAGGAGGAGTTATTGAATCCCCAATGACTCAGCCATCTTGCAGAAGGTTTGTCTTGAATAACTAACTGGTGTACAAATCATGGTCTGAACCTAAATACCAAAAATGCATTATTGTATCCTTTGGGAAGTCATCTACCTCATTTAACTACCACATTGACAATACCCCCCACCCCCAAGAGCTAACCCAGTAGTTTGGGATTTGGGAACTTATGTGGGCAGTGACCTAACTTTTGGCCAACATGTATATACTGTTGTAAGAAAGTCCTTTCTATATTGCTCAGCTAATAAACAAAGTGATTGTGTCTAGATCTAGGGATGTCATTGCTCCCCTTTACTCAGTCCTCATTATGCCAGACATTGAATATAATGCCCACTTTAGCATTTAGCTATTCAGACACATGCAACAACTGGAACAACCAGAGAGATACCATTCTAAATGAATACAAGGCCTAAACAACATATCGTATATAGACCGACTCAAAGCCCTGTCACTGTACTTGGTATCCTACAGACTGCTGAGAGGTGATCTGTGCCTGGCATACAAGACATCCTCTGATCCATTACTGATGGAGTTAATGCATATCAGCAAGACAAATGGCATCAGAAATACTTGGACTAGGGATCTAAACCTCTTCTGCAACCTCAACATAGCAGTTTTGGAGGGACAGGTATATCTCAGAGAGGATAGTGGCACTTCCCATCCACTTAAAAGTTCATCCCTGTCCGTATTCAAGTGCAACTTATATCTATAGATGGGAAGCAGACACTTTACCCCAGGCTGCTCCCTGTGCTATTAATGGACAGAGGCAGCTCCTACATGCTTTATCTCATGCATGCGGCCCCTCCAATTACCTATGCTATGATCCCACTTTGTATTAGGAGTAATATATAATTATCGATCATGGGATGGGTAAGGACAATCCATACCTTATAGGATGGGTTATTTTGAGCACAAAAAAGAAAATTGGTTAGGCTTAAAATGGCACATAAGGGCAGATAGCCTACAACTTAACTATGAACCTATATGACAGCAATAGTTCACTGTGTGTGGTGCTTTTTTATTTCTCTCTAGTTATGTTACAGTTGAACTAAGGAATTTGTCTACTAAGATTTGTTTTAGAGCGTTCTGGTTGCAGGAAGTTCAGTGTATTCAGTTTGATACAGGGGGAAATGCCCAGGCTAAGAATATATTTTGACCTTAGCTGAACATGGAAACTAGAAAAATGTTTGTACCTGCTAAAATTTTAAACTAGAGGAGTTATGTATCTTCACCTGAGAGCTTCAGTGAGTGAAGAAGCTCTTGCTATTGTTACTGTGAGTTGTGTAAAGTAGATATAAACAACTGGTTATATTCCTTCATAGAAACTGTCACGTCCATTATGTTCAAAGACAGTTTATGTGCCAGCATTGTACTAGTTTGTTTGAGAACTTTAAAACTCTGACATTTTTGTTTTGTGTATCTGCTTATCAGTTGTGAAACTGTAAACATATTTGTCTTAAGAAGGCAGATTGGCATAGAGTTGCAGTATTTGACTAACATAAACATATTTCAAGCAAGAAGGCAGACTGGCATAGATTTACTCTGGCTAACAAACTGTAAAGAGGCTATGATAATTTGATTTGAGACTGAACTATCTCCATCCTGATTTTGTTCTGAAAAATTCTTTATTTAGCAAAGAAATTGTTTTGCTTCTAAGGTTCATCTGTTGGTATTATCAACAAATAATTCATAATTTGTCACTGTATCTAAAACTATATCTATCTGGATGTATTTGTGATCAAATGATCACAAAGTCAGCATCTACAATATTGATGGACAAATGTCAAAATGCAAAATGTCAGCAAGTTGTGCACATGCTCGAAGGATTATCCTGTAGCTAGCTAAACCAGCAGGTGTTTGAGCAATAGGGCAAGCCCCCCCTGCACCTCCACACCCCTTGCTAATTATATTTACTGAGATTGCACAATATCTAGGGAAAGTGAATATTCCCCTACCAAGGGATTGTCAATCTTTTGCACATGAGAACAATCTGTTTCTGTCAACCAAATGGGGTCAACCAAACAACATTGACTTTGTTTATCTTCAAGTACCTATAATAAACCCATCTACCTATGTCTATATGTGTACAGATGTACAGATATTTATCTCTCTCTGGGTCTACCTTAGTAGATCGACATGTTAAAAGAGCGAACACAAATTAACCAACGCCAGAAGATCGCAAGTCACTTCACTGACGCCAGAAGATC
This sequence comes from Protopterus annectens, assembly GCF_019279795.1. Lineage (NCBI taxonomy): Eukaryota > Metazoa > Chordata > Ceratodontiformes > Protopteridae > Protopterus > Protopterus annectens. The sequence goes on along the minus strand of NC_056745.1, from coordinate 1,046,357,702 downwards.
GACAGTGCACAAACACGACATCGCACACACCCGACACATCATATCAACAAACAAAACAAATCCCCTATCCAAAACCCACACACACAACACAAGCACACCAAAATCCTTACAAACGAACACTAACCCATACATACACAACTATCTACAACCCTAACCCAAACCCTTATCCTAAGGTCCGTCACTATCGCACACTCACCTAACCCGCGCCCTAACCCTAACTCACTTATCCCACCCCTACCCCTACAGACCACCAACATCGCACACTTACCTTACTCGCACCCTTACCTAACCCGCGCCCTAACCCTAACTCACTTATCCCACCCCTACCCCTACAGACCACCAACATCGCACACTTACCTTAGTCGCACCCTTATCTAACCTGCGCCCTAACCCTAACTCACTTATCCCACCCCTACCCCTACAGACCACCAACATCGCACACTTACCTTACTCGCACCCTATCGTCCGTCACTACCGCATACTTACACATCCTTTCCCCATCACAGTGTTCTCCGCGTCGGTGTCTTCCTCCGTCGGTCTTCTGCCTTGTCGATCTTCTGGCGTTGGTGAAGTGACTTGCGATCTTCTGGCATCGGTTAATTCGTGTTCACTCTTTTAACATGTCGATCTACTAAGGTAGATCCATATATATATATATATATATATATATATATATATATATATATGTGTGTGTGTGTGTGTGTGTGTGTCTGTGTGTGTGTGTGTGTGTGTGTGTGTGTGTGCATAACATAACCAAACAATCCACTCCAAACAAGTTTTATACTTGGTACTTTTGTTCTTTTTACTCCCAGTGAATTTCATCAGACCAATAAACATCTTAAAATGCAACCAAGTTTAAATAATGTTTTTTGCAAATTACATTTACTTTAACCAATCACCACTCATTCAAGCACAAAAGCATTCCATATCTGAAAAATTCAGTTAAAATAAAAAAAATGTTCAAGCTAATATCAGGAATTGAACATCTGACCTCTTGCTTATAAGGCTAATGTGTTAGCTACTTCATCAGAGAATGTTTGTCATACAAGGTGAAGATATTGTCACTTCATTCTTCTATTTTTCTGCTCTGTCTTGTTGCTAATAAGGTCATTCAAGCTGGGGGGGTGCTAGCTGCCACCCAGCTCAAGTTGCCAGAAATGTTCCCTCCTGTCCCGCAGTAACTCGACATCCCCTCCTCTTTCAGAAGTACTAATACTCTCAATAACAGAAAACACATTTTTTTTAATTTGTAAATAATATAACTATTTGCATAGTGCATTGTAATTATCTTTATACATTTTATAGCATATTCATGATTTTGTATTGCAACATTCTTTAACGTCATGTTTTCCCTGTTTATCATTACAATAATATGGGCTATTATCAATGAATCTGCATGTGTCATATATTTCCTTCCTTTTCTGTTTGAACCTTTCTCTTCCATTGTCTTAATTTTTATCTAACTCACTCAAACCTATAATGCCTTTTTTGTATACTTCCAGTTCACACTCATACCTCCTTATGGCGTCCAGAACTTTTTTGGTTCTGGCTTCTTTGACTTATTATTTAATAATATACAGTATTAGAAAGGGTACGAAGTTATTAACAAAATGCCACTAGGATTCTTAGCCTAGCATGTCCTGCAGTAGAGACATTAATCTTTGCCATTTAGTATTCATATTTTCATATTTATGTTCATATTTTCATAACTGAGGCCTACATTTTAATCAGGTGTATAGTGTGAAATACCAAAGTGGGAGACAGGAAAATTTACTGAAAATGCTGGCTTATATCACTGTATACTGAAAATACTGATAGTTATTTTGAAACTAAGAAATATTTCCTCTTCAAAAAATAAGTGGCGTACAAATTGCTGCATGACATTAGGTTAAACTGTTGGGTGAAAAAAAAATGTTTTTAATATTTGCACTGTTAATTGTACATCTTGAGAGATTTTCTTTATTTGTATTGCTAATTATAGAATAGGTATACATATAGGTATGTTTTCATATTTCTGTAAACACCTCAATAAACATGTCTTCTTCTTTCGACTGTTCCCGTTAGGGGTCGCTACAGCGGATCATCTGTTTCCATTTCTTCCTGTCCTCTGCATCTTTCTCACCTCAATAAACATGTACTTATAGAAAAATTCTTGTCATGTGAAAGCTTACGTCTGGCTAACAAAAATGTTTTAACAATATACATCTAGGTTGTATAGTTTTCAAGATATGAAGATTTATGAAAGTTTAGAAAAAATATAATTTGGGATTTGAATGCATCATAATAGATTATAGTATTTATGGAAAAGACTATGAATGCATTGACTATTATCACTGTAAAGAATACTTCTTTCTGATCACATTGATTTTGTAGTTTTAAAATTTGTTTACCTAATACTTTAAGTTTCTTCTTCCTCTTTCAGCTTTTCCTGGCTAGGGGTTGCCACAGTGGAACACCTGTCTGCTCATGATTGGCAGTGGAGTTTTACAGTGTCAAGTTGCCAGCCTGATGCTCAACCTTCCATGGAAGGCACACGGATGCACAAACTCATGTCTAGGACCAATGTGCTTTGTGTGTGTGTTTGTGTATGTGTGTATATGTATATATTACATGGACTACATTCATAATCCCAAATGGCTGAAATGTAAAATCAAAATGAAAAAATAAAATCATCCAATCATGTATCTCAAAGCCCATGAACTCCCTGAATTGAGAGCGGATGTTCACCCAGGACTGAATGATGCCATTAGTTTGAAACCCGTCCTGGAGGGGCATAGACCATGTTCCAGATTCTGATTGGGTGCAGCTGTTTTTTGAGATACATGATTGGATGATTTTACTTTTTAATTCCATGGAGACATGTGTTATGGTAGATCTGAGGAAGGGCAACTGTTCAAAAGCACTTATCATTGTTTTTATGATTTTTATTAAAGTTTTTATTCATATATCAGCATTGGTGGTCCATCTTGGTTGTTTGTTGTTGTTGGAGTTCATTTACAAGATTGGACCTTTGGTACTTACTGGCTTTCTTTTTGCATATATATATATATATATATATATATATATATATATATATATTTATTTATATATATATATATATATATATATATATATATATATATATATATATATATATATATATATATATATATATATATATATATATATATATATATATATATATATATATATATATATATATATATATTATATATATTATATATATATATATATATATATATATATATATATATATATAAATGTGTGTTTTCATGTGTGTGGATAAATATAGAAATAGATGTCAATACATATATTTCTGTTAAAATCTATTTACAATCACTTACATATTTACCTTATATAAAATATATAAAACCTTCAGCCAAATTCAATAAACCCTGCATGGTTTATTTTTACCATGTGCACATCGCAGTAGCACAGAGTTTTAGATTCAGTAAAGTGCCATGTAGAGGCACACACCACTTCACCAACAAGGTAAACACTGTGGCATGCTAATTACAGCATAAGCAGCTGAACTGCATGCTAATCAAACAGTCCAACATGGTAGAGATACTGAACAAGCTATAAAGCAACTGTGTAGACTAAGTGCTGGTTATCCCTGCGAATTCCAAAACCTGTTGGAATACAGCCATGGAAAGGAGTCTACGTGGAAAGAATGTTAGGCGCTGCTGCTGTTTTAATTCATTTGTTTGTGCAACAGGCTGAAGCCTATGCTGCTGCCAATAGGTCTAGGCCAAGAAGAATTTTCAGGCTCCATTTAACTCTTCACAACCTAAATGAAATAGAAATTGTAGAGCCTTTCAGGGTGGATAGGGACACACTACAGGATCTCTGCAACCTCTGTCATCCTCAACTCAGAGCTAGGGCCATCCGAGGGAAACCCATCTCAATGGAGACAAAGATATGTGTAGCACTTAGGATCATAGCTACAGGTACCTTTCAGAGACCAACAGGTTGCATGCTGGGATGTCACATGCATCAGCATCCAGGATCTATCAATTCCTGAAGTTTATGCTCCACCATGCTAGTGGCCACATATATGTTCCCTGTACACCTGAGGAGAGGGCCAGAAATATGCAGGAGTTCTACTGTGTAGCACAGTGCCCTGAAGTATTGGGTGCCGTAGATTGTACACATATAGAAATTAAGGCACCGCCCATGAGCAGGGTAGGCTCTACATAAACAGAAAGGGCTATCACTCTATTAATTGCCAAGTCATGTGTAATACCAATGGAATCATATTGAATGTGTGTGTGCTGACAACCCTGACAGTTATCATGACTCACATAACTGGCACACCTCCCAACTATACCAGATGTTCGCTAGTGAGCTATCCCACATAGTCATTTACTGGGGGGTGCAGGCTATGCACTGGAACAGTGGCGAATGACACCCATTAGAAATGCACACACACCCACTGAAGAATGCCACAATGAGGCACACACTCAGACCAGAAATATCATAGTGCATGTATTTGGGGTGCTGAAGTTGCGTTTCCAGTGCCTAGATACATTTGGAGGAGCCCTGCAGTACAGTCCATGGACATGTACTGAAATATTCACAGTATCTGCCAGAATACACAATGTTATCTTGAAGAAACAACTTCAGTAGAATCAGCAAGGGGAAGGCGCACACATCCCACCACCAATGCTAAGGTCTCCACAGCCTGAGGCAGATGAGTTAGAGGGTGAGCCACCAGCTTCTGCAGTTGTAGACAGATGTATGAGAGATCACTATGCCCTCACATTGGCTAAGAGACAGTGCACAGCACACTGACTCACCACCTAGGGGCCTAAAACCTTCCTCCTATGCACATACGTATAGTAACATTGATGTTAGGCAACATTCACAATCTTTACCGCCCCATCTACTGGCTATGTACTGCTTGCATTAGATGGTCAGTCATGAACTAAAACTGTGGCATTTACAAGTAAGTCTTTAACCTGGAGTTATTGTATAATAATATGAATGAGTGTCATATACTTGCATGGTGTGATGTGGTAGTGTAAGAAAGTAAAAGATGGGGGTTTGTACAGAAATTACCTTAACATGTGACAGCAGAAACTTATTTGAGTTAGATGTGTAGGCTGAATGCAAAAGTGTAACAATAGCAACATGTCCTTTCTGCTATAACAGAAATGCAGCTTTGCTCTACCACCCTCAAAAGAACAAGAAAGTGACAAATTTGTCTAACAAAGCATTGCTGAAATGCTAAAGTTTCTATCAAATTACATGTCCCTGAAACTTGCCTTCAGGTTTTATAAAGAATATTCCATGTGAAGGTATTGCCTATCATGTATACCTGTAAAATGCCCTGACAAACTTGCCCATGCCATCAGTATACTTCTAACTAATGCATGTAGATAAAAGTGTAAAAGCCTGTGCTACTCAAAAAAAAAAAAAAAAATATATATATATATATATATATACACACACATGTATATATATATATATATATATATATATATATATATATATATATATATATATATATATATATATAGGTTTGTAGGTTCATAGGTGTGTACTAGGTTAATGGCCCTGGAGCCTTTACAAGCCTAGCCCATAGGATTACCCTGGCATCTTGCCACCTGACTTTAGTTCCCAGTGACTCTGTCGAGTAAAGCCACTGGAGTGATTCCTGGGGTGAATTTTCTATTTCCCATCCACTCATCAAGATTTCTTTTGAAAAGGGCCAGTGAGGTGCTCTGCTTGACATATATGGGAAGTCTGTTCCATAGCATGGGCAGTCTCTGGGTTACGAACCTGTCCCTCCAGCATGTTCTGTTGATTGTGGTAATGAAATTGAGGTCTCTGGAGCGTGTGATGTGGAGGGATTGGGATTTCTTTAGCTGTAGCATTTCTAACAGAGCTGGGTCAGATATGGCTTTGTAAGTCAAGCAGAGATCTCCTCTAAGTGGGTGATATGAGACAGAGAATAGTTGGAGTTTTTTAAGTCTGTCCATATAGGACAGATGTTTAAGGCCTAGGATCCTCTTTGTGAGGTACTTTTGTGGCCTCTCTAGTTGTTGCAGGTGTTTAGTGAGGTACATGCCAAATGGGGCATTGCACTCAATGACTGGTCTAATGAGGGAAGAGTAGAGGGAGACAATGACCTCTTTCTTCCTGGATGCAAAACCCTTATAATGAGATGTGCCACATAGAAGAACTTTCTGACCACAGTGGCAATGTGGTGGTCAAAAGAGAGGTTGCTGTCAACCTGTGTTCTCAGATCTCTTATAACACCTTCTATGTTCAGTGGACTACCATCGATGTGGTAATTCATTGGAAATGTTTTTTTTTCCAAAGGGGATGACAACACATTTTTTGGCATTGAGCTTAAGGCCATGGTTCTGACACCAGTCGTTGGTCTCAGTGAGGACTTTCTGTAGGATGTCAACATCACTTGGGTAGTTAGTAATAGCTCACAGCTTGCAGTCGTCTGTGAACTTTGTCAGCCAGACATCCTTCATGTTGGCATGGACTTCAGAGAAGTAGATACCAAACAGGAGAGGACCCAGCACCGAACCCTGTGGGACTCCACTCGTGATTGGTCGGCAGTCTGACTTGGAGTCAGCTACTTTCACACTGTGGGTTCTACCTGTGAGCCAGTTTGCAATCCATCTAGTTATGGATCTAGGACGGTTGAACTAAAATTCAACAGTCCGAATCCACTATCACCGATCACATGTTAACGAAAGTGCTTTCACCGAAAAAGCACTTTCGTTAAAGTGTGTTCAAAAAAAATACATTTATGTTTTTGCAGGGGAGCAAACCCCCTGCACCTCCCAGATGGGGGGCTGTGCCCCCCCCCTACTTTTATATTCTCTCTCCAAGTTCGCACTACACTGGGGAAAAGGGAATTTTCCCTTATCCACATTGTAGAGCGATCTCTGCAACAGGCATACTTACATGAAAGTGCTTCTTCACTGAAAAGCACTTTTGCGTAAGTATGCCCGGCCATTTCACATTCGGTGAAACAGCCACTCGAGCATTAGTCCTGGACCCCTAGTTATGTAGGGGTTGATGCCTAGCTTAGTGAGTTTTTCTATGATTCCTGAATGGGGAATGGTGTCAAAGGTAGGCTGTATGAACCACCTTGCCTTCATCCACAGCTCTGGTGACTGACTCAAAGAAATTGACCAAGTTGTGCAGGCATGATCTACCCTTCACAAAACCAAACTGTGTGGGATCCAGATTTGGAGATTCCCTATATCCTTGTTTATTAGGTCCATATGCATTCCATAGCTTTGAATATCAGACTCATCAGGCTAATGGGGCAATAGTTCCCAGGGTCTGTAGTCACTCCTTTGTGGAGAGGGATGACTGTAGCAGTACGCCATTCGGTTGGGACAAAGCCTGAGGTGAGACTGTGATTGAACAGGGCACACAGGTGAGGTGCCAGTTCACTCTGTAGTTCATGTAGAACACAGCCAGGGATATTGTCAGGTCTCAAAGAAGCTGTTTTCTTGGCCTTGGACAATGCTGTTTTAACCTGTGCAACAGTAATGCTGGGTGCCTGGCAATCTGCTGGTATTGTGACTGGTCCCTTGGGGGGAAGAGGGTTAAAGTTGGCACTGAGTCTGTCAGCCAGTATATTGGCAATATCTGTTGGCTCAGTATAGGAGGTACTATTGTGCAGTAGCTCAGAGCAAATCTGGATATTGCCGTGAAGATTCTTTACATAGCTATAGAAGTCCTTGTGGTTGTCTTTACTATCTGCTGCAATTCTGTTTTCATAGCTAACTTTAGAAGATTTAATGATGGATTTCAACTTTTTGTTGAGGCTGATAAGGGTATTTTTCCAGTCTTGGGATTTCACCTTATTACACATCTGTTTCCTCCTTCTCTTGTAGAGTTTGTTTATGGCAGGGAACCACCAGATTGGCTTCCTTTTTTTGGAGGAGAGCTTCTTGGTTCTATGGGGTATGGTGAGATCCATGCATTTGTGTACGTGTTCGTGTATGATTCAGTGGTCATGCAACTGATCTCCATTTGCATGATTGCTGTGAAGTTAGCCACCTCTGTTTTTAGGAGCCCAGAGTTAGGTTTGGAGAAGTTTTTCATGGTGCTTACATTTGTGGGGGGATGTGGATTTCCAAGGTGATTAGTTTGTGGTCGGATCTAACCAGGGAGGAGTTGACTACTGGTGTAGAGCAATGGTTGCCCATGTTAGTAATGACCAAGTCAAGGATGTTTCTACCTCTAGTGGGGGTAGGAATGAGCTCGTCCAGGGCATTGGAATTAATGAATTCCAGGAAATGTTGAGCAAGTGTATTGGTACACGAGTAGTTTTCCCAGTTAATGGAGGGGTAGTTGGAAGTCGCCCAGTATGAGAGTGTTAGGCTGGACCTTAATATTCTCCAGGGTGCTTAGGAACATGGAGTGTGAGTCTTGTGACATGGTTGGGGACCTATAACAAGCTACGACCTGAATCACTGTCTTACCCAATGTTAGCTGCACCTGAAGTATCTCAGATGCGTTATGTTGGGTTACCAATCTGGAAGTGTGCACATCCTTTATGAATATGGAAACACCACTGCCTTTGTAGCTTCAGTACAAGTTCTGGGGCTGAAAGGTGTAGAATGAGTTATAGCTTGGTAGTGTAGGGATGCTTTCTGCTGCCTTGAACCAGGTCTCAATTATGGCACAAATGTCAATGTACTCCATTTTAAGGAGTGCTTCTAGCGAGTGCATTTTGAGATTTAGACTTCTAGCATTGAGCAGCGTGACCCTCAGATTGTATTTGTTTGTAGCTGTTATGGTGGTAATTCGGTCTTTGGAACACTGCCAAAGAAGGCATTATAGGGGTGGCAAGAGCCTTGGACAATATCCGGAAGCCCAGGTGTGACAGATGCAGGCCATCTCTGACAAAACAGTGAGGTCTGTCAGTCATGTCATCCCAGGCAGACAGATACTGGATACCCTTAGAATGACACCAGAAATTTAGCCAATTGTTGAAATCAATCATTTTTTGCTTGTACTGTGGTATCATTCTGGGTGATGGTAAGATGCTGCTCAGGACTAGGGTCATACCTGCCTGGGCTACATAATCCGAGAGCTTCTCCATGTCTCTTTTCATGTAGTCCATGTAGGTACATCTGAGGTAATTTACACCCACATGTACAATGACAGTCATATTTGTATTGGTTGTTGAGGGACTTGAGTGCATGCATTATGTGGTAGATCCTAGAGCCTGACAGGCAGCTGACTGTTACTTTCTCCTTATTCAGCCTAGTGAGTAGGACACCTGTGTGCCTCACTATCGAGTCATGTATGACTAGTATGTTGGGCATGCTGTTTTGACTTAAGGGCTTTGGTTGAGTAGCACACTGTTTAGGAGTGTTATATGTCTCATGATTAGTGTTGTCTTGTGGTAGTCGAGTGCATTTCTGCTTTGGAGGTCTCTGCTGTTTGGGCAGATTTTTATTGAGAGCCTCCGCAAAGGTGGATGTGCGGTTTGTGTTTTTATGTCAAGGCAGTGCTGGCATGTATATATATATATATATATATATATATATATATATATATATATATATATATATATATATATCTGTGTGTGTGTGTGTGTGTGTGTGTGTGTGTGTGTGTGTGTATATATATATATATATATATATATATATATATATATATATATATATATGCATATAGGTTCATAGGTTCATAGGTAGGTACTAGGCTATCGGCCCAAGGGCCTACGCAAGCCTAGCCAACAAGGTTCCCTGGCTTACACCACCCAAGAATGTTATTTTCCTGTGCCACTGACGAGTAGAGACATAGAAGTGATCCCCAGGGTGTATTTGCTATTTCCCATCCACTCATCAAGATTTTTCTTGAAGAGTGCTAATGAAGAACTTTGCTTGACATAGATGGGTAGCCTGTTCCAGAGTATGGGAAGTCTCTGGGATAGGAATCTATCCCTCCAGCATGTCCTGTTTATTGTGGTGACAAGGTTTAGGTCCCTAGAGCGTGTAGCTTGGAGGTATTGGGATTTCTTTAGGTGTAGCATTTCCAACAGCTCTGGGTTTGACATAGCTTTATATGTTAGGCAGAGATTACCTCTGAGTAGGTGATATGCTACAGAGAAAAGCTGGAGTTTTTTGAGGCGGTCAGTGTAGGGCATTTGTTTGAGTCCAGTAATCCTCTTTGTGAGGTACTTCTGTGGCCTTTCCAGCTGCTGCAGATGTCTTGTTAGGTACATTCCAAAAGGGGCATTGTACTCTATAATGGGTCTAATGACTGATGAGTAGAGGGTAATGATGACCTCTTTTTTCCTGGATGAGAACCCTTTTATGATGAGGTGTGCCATGTAGAAGGACTTCCTGACTACTGTGGCGATGTGACTATCAAAGGAGAGACTACTGTCCACCTGGGTCCCAAGGTCTCTTATCACGCATTCAGTGTTAAGTAGATTGCTGCCTATGTGGTAGTTTATGTGAACAGAGTTTTTACCAAAGGGGATGACACTGCACTTTTTGGAATTAAGCTTGAGGCCATGACTCTGACACCAGGCATCTGTCTCAGAGAGGCCCTTCTGTAGGATGTTCACATCATTTGGGGACTTGACTATGGCTCCTAGTTTGCAGTCATCTGCGAACTTCATTAGCCAGAGGCCTTCTGTGCTAGTCTGTACTTCAGAGAAGTAGATGCCAAACAGGAGCGGTCCCAGGACAGAACCCTGTGGTACTCCACTTGTCACTGGTTTGAGGTCCGATTTGGAGTCTGCAACTTTTACAGTGTGGGTTCTGTCAGTTGGCAACCCATCTTGTGACGTAGGGATTTATGCCTAGTTTATTGAGTTTAGCTATAATTCCAGAATGGGGGATGGTGTCGAAAGCCTTGGCGAGGTCAAGATAGGCTGTGTGAACCACTTTACCCTCATCTACGGCATTGGTGACTGCCTCAAAGAAGTCAATCAGGTTCAGGAGGCATGATCTGCCTTTCACAAACCCGAACTGGGTGGGATCCAGAGTTTGGAGGTTACCAATGTCTTTGTTTATGAGTTCCATGATGAAACGTTCCATGGCTTTGCAGACCAGGCTCATCAGGCTAATAGGTCTATAGTTCCCTGGATCAGTAGTGGCTCCCCCTTTGTGGAGTGGGATAACTGTTGCTGTGCGCCATTTAGTGGGCACAAAGCCTGATGCGAGACTATTATTGAACATGGTGCTTAAGTGGGGAGCCAGTTCATTCAGAAGTTCATGTAAAACGCAGCCTGGGATGTTGTCCGGTCCCATGGATGCTGTGTTTTTGGCTTTAGAGAGTGCAGCTTTCACCTGCGTAGTTGTGATTACAGGGACTCTGCATTCTTCCTGTATAGATATGGGCCCTTTAGGGGGTGGTGGTGGGGGGGTAAAGTTAGCACTGAACCTATCTGCCAGGATGTTGGCAATATCAGTTGGTTCTGTAATTTTCATGCCTTTGTGCTGTAACTCAGAGCAGATCTGGGTGTTGCCATTGAGATTCTTCACATAGCTTTAGAATGTTTTGTGGTTGTCCTTGGAAATAGTGGCAATTTTATTTTCATAGCTAGCATTGGAGGATCTTATAAGGGATCTCAGCTTCTTACTGAGGCTGACCAGGGAGCTCCTCCACTCATGGGATTTTACTCACTTTTGCAACAGTTTCTTCCTTCTGTTGTACAGTTTGTTTATGGTAGGGGACCAACAGATTGGCTTCCTTTTTTTGGAGGATAGCGTCTTGGTTTTGTTTGAGATAGCACGATCCATGCATTCATGTAGGTGCTTATAGAGCACATTTGTGTAGGATTCAGCAGTTGTAACTGTATTGTCCATCTGCATGGGTGTCATGAAGTTCACTACTTCTGTCTTAAGAAGCATGAAGTTGGCTTTGGAGAAATTTCTTACTGTGGTTTCCTTAATGGGGGGTGAGGGTGGGATGTGGATATCAAGGGTGATTAGCTTATGGTCGGATCAGACCAACGAGGAGTTGACTTCAGGTGTGGAACACCGATCACTCATGTTGGTAACGACTAGGTCTAGGATATTGTTGCCCCTGGTGGGGGTGTGAATAAGTTGATCTATGGCATTGGAGTTTATGAATTCCAGAAAGCGTTGCACTAAGGAGTTAGTCCATGAGTAGTTTTCCCAGTTAATGGTGGGGTAGTTGAAGTCACCCATTATTAGGGTGTTTGGTTGAACCTTAATATTTTCCAGTACATCAAGAAAAGAGGAGTGGGAATCCTGGGGCATGGTGGGGGATCTGTAGCAAGCTACAATTTGGATTGTAGTTTTACCAAGAGTTAGTTGCACTTGGATAACCTCGGATGAATTATGCTGAGCAACTAGCCTGGAGGTGTGGATATCCTTAATGAATATGGACACACCCCCACTTTTGGTGTTTTGGTCCAGGTTAGATGGCCGAAATGTGTGGTATGATATGATATGATATATATATATATATATATATATATATATATATATATATAGTTACACTTTAGAAGATCAAACAGCTGAAATATCGAAGGCCATATGGTGGAGACCATATGATCGATATTTCAGAGGATCGATCTTCTAAAAATGTAACAAAAATAAAAAAAAAGTTAAAGAAGACAGTAATGCAGGGGGTAAGCCCTCCTGCACACCCCCCTACTTAAAAATACCAACTCCGAGATTGCAGATATTAAAATCTGTTATACAGATTATTATGTATATGCAGCACAGCCTCCTGTCTCACAGCGAAAAAATGCACCAGCACGATATGAAGATATAAAAGCACAAGATTTAATCCAATAAATAAAATGCACACACGGTTAAGCGCTTTCATCCACAATGGACTTCTTCAGAACACTAAATAAAGCTAACAACCAGCCTTAAATACATTAGAACATTGCTTAATTGATAAATCACATGTTCCAAACAAATTCATTTTAAAGTGAAAACATTTTAAAGTGCTAGTACCTACAAAAAAGTGCCAGTGCATAAATGGACAAACTTCCAATGAACAATAATGCAGTAAAACAATAAAACATTGGAAAAATACACTTAAAACCTATGCATTACAATTTTCTAAAACAGGTTTGATAGTGATGTGTTCATTGAGACCAGGGTGCGTGGAGGCGTTTAATTTCACCTGCCACCTCACCTCTTTCTCGCTCACTAATTTCTTAACATCCCCACCCCTAGCATTAGGTCTAACTACCTCTAAAATACCAAATCTAAAATTTGAACAGTCCTTACTAGCCTTAATGTGTTTCCATAAAGCGTTGTTCTCATCCTGTTTCCTTATGCTGTATTGATGGTCATAAATCCTATTACGTAGACACCTCGTAGTTTTGCCTACGTAGAAACAGGGACAGCAGGTGCATAAGGCTAGATATACTAAATTTGAGGTTCTACAGTTCCCCTTATGGAAACATATTTAAGTCTTGTTAAAGTTCTCCAAAATAACATACTGCACGTCCGTGATAAATTGGCACTGCGAGCATGTGCCACATCTTGTCGTCCCCCTACTATGTTCAGTCTTTATCTGTTTGTTCTCTAGCATAAATTTCAAATTCAAACCATTCCTATGTACAAACTGGGGTTCACTTCCTACTACCTCCCAGACCCGTTTATCTATTCTCAGTACCTTCCAATTTTTTTGAATAATGTTTTTAATTTGATTACACTGGGGTCCATACTGTAAAATACATGCTTTCCCATACCTATCCTTCAAGTCCCCATCGCTGGTATGGTTCAAATTGTTAGACTGTGTACCCCCACCCAGCAAAGGGGTATATCTAGTCCCCCATTGTTGCTGGACGTATGTCCGTAGATCATTGATCATACTCATGGGATATCCTCTTTCTACAAAAAAAGTACCAATCTTTTCCAATTCCTCACCCAAATCCCTACTATCAGACGTCATCCTCGCGGCTCGAATGAATTGCCCCTTCACAATGTTCTTCTTTTGGGCCCACGGATGACTACTGGTATAGTGTAGGTAAGAATTGCTAAATGTGGTCTTTCTAAAAATGTTGGACTTAAATTTTCCTTCATGTAGTGTGATCAATACATCTAAATAGGGAATAGATGTCTTGTCTGCATTCATAGTGAATTTGAAAAAAATCACTGCAGGAATTGATGTACCTAAACCCAAAGGACAGAGGACGTATTGTACTGACAAACATAGGGGACCGAAAGATATTAGAGGTGGGCAGCCCTATAAGAATTTTAGTGCTAAACCTGTGGACAATGATTTTTTGTGGGAAGAACTGGATTGGGACGAAAATGTGAGGTGCTACCAGACCGGAAAAGGAGAGTGGATTGGGGGGAGAGCGACGAGATAGACACTACTCATGTTACTGGAGGTAACAAGTGTACCAATGATTCAAACAAAAATATTGTCAGGGTCAACAAGGTGCTCAGTACGTTTGATAATTTTAATATATATAACTACACTGAAGAAACACTCACTATTGAACATTTCACTATGTTATCTAAAGGGATGAAATTCATCCCACATTGTAGGTTGAACACAGTAGAGAACATTATAGATGTCAAAAAGTACATTAGAAAACTGAATCTCAGTGTTAAATTTGCTGGACTAAAGACCAATAATAACAAGGAATTTAGGGTTAGAAGCTCTTACACCCCCCCCCCTAAATAGCTTATTAGACACTTTTGAGAAACTTGTGGTAGACGAAATATATCAGTTGACCACACGGAACGGTTCTGGGTACAATTACCTGGAGCATAATCTAACTAAGAAGGAATTTTTTTTGTGTTAAACAAGCTACGAGAGGATAAGGATATCCGGATAATGAAACCGGATAAAGGGGGTGGGGTTGTCCTATACCCGGCCAAATTATACTTGGACAAAATGTTAAACATACTCATGAATTCTGGAAAATATGAGGTTTCCTCTCTCAATGAAGTAAACTGTGGGTATAGGAGAGTGGACACATTAGTTAACGATTTAATACTTGAAGGGAGTATCGATTCAGACCTTGGGAATTTTGTGAAAGTGGAACATCCTATCATAGGCACTATTGTTGGCATCCCGAAGGTCCATAAGGACCTGGTCGATCCTCCTTTTCGACCAATTATCTCTGGAAGTTCATCTAAAACGTTCCCTTTCGGGAAAGTTATCGACAAGTGGCTTAAACCCAGTTTAGGGAGTATCACCCACCTAGTCCGTGATTCTTGGGACTTTCTGGGTAGACTGGTACCACAGGTGTTGGAGGGAGTTGAATGGTTGGTAACCATCGACGTGGTAGACCTGTTCTCTAGTATTCCCCATGATGAAGGATTAAGAAGGTTTCAGGACTGTATACAAGAGATAGGTCAGGTCACTTGGGATAGGACGTTATTGATCATGGATTTTATGGAGATAGTATTAACTTATAATTACATTTTTTATGAGGGAAGATACTTTAGGCAATCCAAAGGCGTAGCGATGGGCGCCGCTTGCGCCCCAATATACGCAAACCTAGTCCTGTACAATTGGGAGAAGGAGTTTATTTTGGGATCCCCATGGATGGACCACATAGGATGTTACTACCACTTCCTAGATGATATCTTTCTTGTGTGGAAGGGGAACAAGGGAAAGTTAGATGACTTCCTTAGGTACATCAATTCCTGCAGTGATTTTTTCAAATTCACTATGAATGCAGACAAGACATCTATTCCCTATTTAGATGTATTGATCACACTACATGAAGGAAAATTTAAGTCCAACATTTTTAGAAAGACCACATTTAGCAATTCCTACCTACACTATACCAGTAGTCATCCGTGGGCCCAAAAGAAGAACATTGTGAAGGGGCAATTCATTCGAGCCGTGAGGATGACATCTGATAGTAGGGATTTGGGTGAGGAATTGGAAAAGATTGGTACTTGTTTTGTAGAAAGAGGATATCCCGTGAGTATGATCAATGATCTACGGACATACGTCCAGCAACAATGGGGGACTAGATATACCCCTTTGCTGGGTGGGGGTACACAGTCTAACAATTTGAACCATACCAGCGATGGGGACTTGAAGGATAGGTATGGGAAAGCATGTATTTTACAGTATGGACCCCAGTGTAATCAAATTAAAAACATTATTCAAAAAAATTGGAAGGTACTGAGAATAGATAAACGGGTCTGGAAGGTAGTAGGAAGTGAACCCCAGTTTGTACATAGGAATGGTTTGAATTTGAAATGTATGCTAGAGAACAAACAGATAAAGACGGAACATAGTAGGGGGACGACAAGATGTGGCACATGCTCGCAGTGCCAATTTATTATAGATGTGCAGTATGTCATCTTGGAGAATTTTAACAAGACTAAAATATGTTTCCAAAAAGGGAACTGTAGAACCTCTAATTTAGTATACCTAGCCTTATGCACCTGTTGTTCCTATTTCTACGTAGGCAAAACTACGAGGTGTCTACGTAATAGGATTTATGACCATCAATACAGCATAAGGAAACAGGATGAGAACAACGCTTTATGGAAACACATTAAGGCTAGTGAGGACTGTTCAAATTTTAGATTTGGTATTTTAGAGGTAGTTAGACCTAATGTTAGGGGTGGGGATGTTAAGAAATTAGTGAGCGAAAAAGAGGTGAGGTGGCAGGTGAAATTAAACGCCTCCACGCACCCTGGTCTCAATGAACACATCACTATCAAACCTGTTTTAGAAAATCGTAATGCATAGGTTTTAAGTGTATTTTTCCAATGTTTTATTGTTTTTACTGCATTATTGTTCATTGGAAGTTTGTCCATTTATGCACTGGCACTTTTTTGTAGGTACTAGCACTTTAAAATGTTTTCACTTTAAAATGAATTCGTTTGGAACATGTGATTTATCAATTAAGCAATGTTCTAATGTATTTAAGGCTGGTTGTTAGCTTTATTTAGTGTTCTGAAGAAGTCCATTGTGGATGAAAGCGCTTAACCGTGTGTGCATTTTATTTATTGGATTAAATCTTGTGCTTTTATATCTTCATATCGTGCTGGTGCATTTTTTCGCTGTGAGACAGGAGGCTGTGCTGCATATACATTTTTTTTGTGGACTGTTCTCAATTTGGTCTTTCTTTATACAGATTATTGATAATTACATGCCATATGCAGTATATAGCCGAAAAAATGCAGGAATACTTTCTTAAAATTAGTATTCCTTTGTGCAGATATGTCCCAAAATAATAGCATCATATAAAAAAGTCTGCTCACCTCCAGTTTCCCTAGCTGCACAATTGCCTTCTTGTGCAGATTCAGGCCTGTCAGCACAGTGAAGATGTAAATGAGGTGTGAACTCATTAGAATTGCTGAATCCAAAATCCTTGGCTCTGTGTAGTAGATGTAAACAGAATGCAAGCACTCCCTCAGTGTTCATTTTTAATGGATTGCAACTGTGAATGATTACTGGTTGGGAAAAGGTACTCATAACTGCAAAACAAATTATCCAACATCCAGTGGATGTGTCAGGTTAGATTTATAAAATGTTAGATGTACTTTTGCCAAGGTTGGAAATATAAGTAAGCAGTACACAATTCACAGGTTGTGTTCATGAATATCCAACCTTCTCTTAATTTGTTGGCAGCTGAATATGATATTACCATGTAATATCCTCACACATTTTAAGGCGAATGATATAGAATAGCTTACAGACTATGTCTCAGATTACTGGTCATATAAGAGAAGACTGACTAATAAACAGTAACACAGAGCTCTATATTTGCAAGCAGTAATCATAACTGACTGTGAGATCACTTAATGCACTGCATCCAAAAATAATAAATACACAAATAAGAGTTGTATGGTGTCATATTACTGTAGATGATGTTACAGTTGGTTGCATGCAGAATGATTTCAGTTCCTTGCTGCGAAGCTGCTTGTTGGCAAAGAGAGATAAGGCACCTTTTCCATGTTCTGAAGGTTCAGTGGAGAGAGAGATCAAATCCAGACCTCTGCAGAAATACATTATGTGTGCTACCATGTTGTAGTGTGTGTCATACATTGCTTTTCCTCATGTCAGCTGCTTTTCCCTTGTTTTTTCTTTTTTCCTCTTTAATTTTTTCATTTTATATATATATATATATATATATATATATATATATATATATATATATATATATATATATATATATATATTATTTTTTTTTTTGGCCAGTGTTTGTGTGATGTAGTGCTTAGCACAATCATGGGAATGAAAGAAATAAATGGCATGTCTGGCTATGCTTATCTCATTTTCATGAAGCATGGCAGTGCGCAAACTGGACCACCCAGGAAGAAGACAGGACCAGACAGCCAAAAATAGAAACCAGATGCATTCAATTCATTCTATTGGGCACCGTGCAAACCTACTAAGTGCCGTTGCATGGCAGTTAACAGACCTTAAAAATGATTATTAAATTATGGGATGTAATATAACTAGTCCTGTGGCAGCAGGTGTAAGTGTAGGGCTGGAGTACAGATGGTTCTGGGTTATAGTACAAGGTGTGTAACCTTTCTTTTACTGTTGTGACATTGCAGGTGATAGAAATAAACTGAAACTTGAACAACTGTTTTTTTAACTTTCTTGTGGAAACAGCTGTAAGTGTGGGATTGCCATACACATGGTCTTGTGTTCTAATACAGGATATTCCTTACACTTTTACTGTTGTTCCACTTCCAATTATATTCACTCTCACTTATAACACTTACTTACTTACTAATACTTACATGTATGAGGGATGACAAACTGTTCCAGTTACAATTATTTCATTTCTCACTACTTGACACTTCTGCTGTCCACTTACAATTGTGCATATATGTTGCTCAGGTTTGCCACTCCAATAAATGCATTAAGTGGAACTGGGGGGGGAAAGTATTAGTCTCCATTGCTTTAGGTCTGCTGGTAGACATGGCTAGTGTTAGTGGGGAAGGTGCCAGGTTTAGGGCACAGAGGTGGGGTGTCCAGATGTCCAAGATATTTTTTGGACTCTAGTAAAGAACCACAGCCACAGGCTTCTGCAGGGGGGCTATTATGGATTTCAGTGCAAGCCTGTGGCTTGGAATAGCTTAGTCTAGGCTGTAACCAGTGCCACTGATATCCCACGCAATGAAGACCAATGTAGGCATCATTTTAATGACCCATAGAGGAGGAAGATGTATATTATTGACTGTTGGTTGGAGGAGTTTAGGACTGCAGACATCCCACAGCTGTGTAAGTATCAAGTAAACTGAGTACTTATAAGACATAGAAAGCTTAATATAGGCAAGACTGGTATACATAAAGTTAGTCTGTTCTTTCCCTAGCAGCCAGAGATTGGGAATTCAATGTCTGGTCCTATGAAACTCAATTGGAAAGATTGAGCGAAGCAAGTGGTATGTATGCAGCAGAGGAGAAGAATTATTGTAGCATTAAAAGTTAAATACAGCTTTTGTTGGTATTTTAGAGATTTATATCAAATTGAGATGCATATCCTAACTGTAAAAGCAAGTATACATGCATTAGTCTGTATCACAAACCAATTGTAAGAGTCAAATATTAGACTTTAATCATAGGTTGTGGGTTCAAATACCCCAATTCGCAACTATTCAATACTGTTATTTCTTCAATAATATTTACATTAGATTAAAACCTCTATAACAGTGGCATAAATGCCCAGATATAAACTGTAACTTGTATAATTGGAACATGTATATGTGCAATGTATGTACATTTCAAGGATTACTTGCAGCAATCTGTAGTATAGTGTGTATCTACTAGAAGGCATACTTAAATGTAAAACTTAAGATAATAGAGTTGTACAGTTGTATTAATGCATTGTATGTGACATATAGTACTAACTTTATCGTTTTTCTCTCACCCCAACCATTATCTGTCTTTCACTTTTTTAATTTTAATTTTATTTTATTTTAAAAAAATATTTCTTAACTTTATTTTTTTTTTTTCTTTTCTTTTTTCTTTTATTATGTGTCCACTTCATCCATGTGTACCATCACTAAATAATCCACAGCACAGTGAAGTAGGCCAGGCCCATTGGATCAGCCTGCCCTTGCTCCACTGGCTCTAGCACTAATGCCCAGCATATCCAGGAACCAACCTGGCAGCACTACTCTGCTGCCCTTGTACTATC
Organism: Protopterus annectens; assembly: GCF_019279795.1. Lineage (NCBI taxonomy): Eukaryota > Metazoa > Chordata > Ceratodontiformes > Protopteridae > Protopterus > Protopterus annectens. The sequence goes on along the minus strand of NC_056745.1, from coordinate 1,046,337,631 downwards.
TGCACCCTCAGTTAGTCCTGCCCTGAAAGCTGGTCCAGTGGTACCCTCAGAAGCAGAGGTGGAGGTGATTTCATCATCCACAGTGAGTTGGCAGGGATGGCGCAAACCTATGCTGAATTGAGAGACTGCTCTCTCTCATGTTCAATAGGAGGAGGAGGACCTGTCAAGCACTCCAGCCACCTGCGGAGTAAGGCAACAGTGATGTCAGTCCAGTGGGTGAGGCCATGATTCTCACTATCTCCAAGCTTCATGGCCATGGGCCCAGGTTGTCCCCACCCTCACCTCAATCAAGGTGTCCCCAACCCTTTTGTATCCATCACCATCCCTGTCTTTTGTCTTGTTTCTTGTCTGTCTGCAATTGCTTCCTAACTTATCCAACTTATCTGACCCAGACATACCTCTGTACCTTCCTCAACATTTCTCTCTCTCAGATAAAAAATAAATGGGCACCTGTCCCACAAAAAAAAAATAATAAATAAATCATCCCATGCATAGCTCTGCATTTTGCACATGTGTTCTTGACACACTTGATTTGGTCCAATAGGCTATACAACATGATTGTGTTGTGGTCACCCCCTCTCTTTGGAGGGGACAATCCAAATTCACTTAATTTTCTGCACATATTTTCAGTTTACACTGTTACAGAAAAGCATAGCTATGTTTCTTTCCTCCCTCCTGCACATTCCTGTCCTATTTTCCCTTTGTTCTTCCCCCTGTTTGCTCCCCATTTCACCACTTTCCTATCTACCCCATTTTCACCACTTTAATCTGGTTGAAAAATAGAATCAGACACAACACACATAAGTAGTAGTAATGGCAATGGATCCCTTCACTTTTTGGGGTCCATGTTTGCGTAGAGGTGTGCAAAATGCACCAATGCTCAGCAATGGTGAGCGGTGGTAAAATGGTATGGTTACCTCTGTGTAATGCTGTTTAACCTGCTGTGCTTTGCAAACACACAGCAACACATGTAACATAACGAATTCATGTCATTGCATTATCAATGTTTATTTAAAAGTATTTAAAAGTAGTAGATACATCTGGGTTGGAACCCAGTATCATCTGGACCCAAAAAGGAATGTATCCATGTATTAACATCTGCTGTCACAGAGTCAGTTAAGCAGAAGGTGTGTTTCATAGACTGAGTACTAACTGTCAGACTTTAGCAGTATGGCTCACTTTTATGCACTGCTTAGCTATGGCAACATGTGTATCTCACGGATATACACTTTGCCAACTGTCACACAAACCCACTGCTCACCGCACTATGGAAAAGTAATTATTATGTATTACTGCTGTTTAATGTAAATTTCCTGACATTAAATTACATGTGGAAACATTACAAATTGAAGGCTGTATCTGATAATGTTACATATTTATAATACAGCCATGTGCTGCCACCCCCACAGCACTGCAACCCAGGTGTCTCTGTACTTTTTCCACTCATATATCACCTACACTACAGAAAGTAATATCAAATGTGTGATATGCAATGCACATCAATCTGGTAACATGCAGTACTACAACTACTGACCCAAAAGCCTAAAAAGCCTCATCTGCAAGGCTAGGGAAGGAATCATCATGGCTGTTATCCACAGGGACACAGGTAAACTTCAACACACTTGACCCAACCCATTTTGTTTTTGTCATGGGTAGATCTTGCTTATTGAACCTTGTGGGCTTCTTTGATACTGACCCCAAAGACCTGGATGAGGGATGACATGACATACTGGCTATGTTGAGTTATTCATGGCCTTTGACACCATCCCCTATTCATGTCTAATAGTGAAGATCTCTTATGTAGGAATTAAGCCATACAGTACTAGATGGATACCCAACTGGCTCACTGACAGAACACATACACACTCTCACCATTGGGGACTACACCTCCATCACTACTCAGTTACCAGTGGAATACCCCAAGGATCTGTGCTGGGTCCCACAACTGTTTGCAAACTACTTTCCTGAAGCACAGGCAGTGGTAGATGGCCTGTGGTTTACCAAGTTTGCAGATGACTGCTAATAGGACGTACTCATATAGAGCTACCCAGTGATAACATATTACAGAAGTGGCTGATACAGACAAATGATTGGTGTCAAACTCGTGGACTGTACCTTAAAGCAAACAATGCCTTATTGTCCACTTTGGTAGTGAAGTATCCCTGCTAATTATGATATACATAGCACCCCTCTAAACTAAACACAGTGTTGTGAGACTTGGGAGCACATGATTTATAACAATCGATTCTTTCATCACTATGTCCATAGTGGTGAGACACACATTCTGCATTGCACACCTCATACATCTGGACATCACACTCAAGTCCAGGGAGGTCATAGCTATACTGTATTATACCCTTATTAGACCACTAATTGAGTTTAATGTTCCTCTGTCTGTACCTCACCAGACATCTGAAGCAATTGGAGAAGACACAGAGATTTATGACTGGGAGAATCCAGGGCCTCAAAATATGACATATATGAAAATACTGAAAGTTCTGTCACTGTACTGTATCATGCAGGCTGCGGAGAGGTGACTTGTGCCTGGCCTAAAGAGTATTCTCAGACCCTGATTTACTATAAATGCTGGACATCTGCAAATTAAATGGGACAAATAACTTGCTCCAGAGTTCTCAACCTAGCCTTTGACATGAGCAAAACATGCTTGGGAGACATTTATCCCCCAACAATTGACACTTCTCTGTAATAGGCCCTCACTGGGTGTGAAGCATTGCTTCTCAATGACCCTGTTCCAGTGCAACCTTGACAACTAGTTAGGTGATTGTAAAGTCACCTCTGGGGTGGCACCCATGACTCTCATGGGCAGGGCTTGTTGGTGCTGCTCACAAAAATCACTCTACTAACAAGGACCATCTAACTATGTTCAATAAGGGTATTTGTGTTTTTACATAGCTAGGTTTGCAAATACTCTAGACCATTAGGCTAGTCGCGTCATATGAACCTATGCAGACCTCCCAACATCTTCTCTCCTACCTGACCTGCTGATGTCTTCTAGTATAAGTTGACATGCACTATTGTAAAAGTCAGACTTGTGCCATGGTGCTTGCATAAAGTATTGAGTTCTGCAGCCTGTGTACTTAGGTAGGGGTTCTGTTCTCACTGCAGTCGACTGGGTGTCTGTGTATGTGTGTGCATGTGTGTCTAGAGAGAAGAGCAGAAGTGTGTATCCTACAGTTACTGCTCCAATGCCATGGATTGACATTATTTTCACACTTGCACATGCCTACACAGACATTTCATGCAGGCTCATCTTTGCCACATGGCCTGCTGATATCATCTACTATAAGCTGACCTGTACTCTTATAAAAGCCAGACTTGTGTTGTGGTGCATGCATAAAGTACTATGTTCTGTAGTGTGTGTACTTAGGTAGGGGTTCTATTCTTACTGCAGTAAACTAGGTGTGTGTGTGTGTGTGTGTGTGTGTGTGTGTGTGTGTGTGTACACACTCTTGCTTGACATTACAGACAGCCTTTTACACAAGCATATGGGACACTTATTACAGAATTCTCCTCAACAGACACTGTTCATGTCACCTCAACAGACACTGTTCATTTCATCAGCTATATAGTGTTGCTTGTGTAAAGTAGTGTACTGTGTAGTCTGTTAACTTAGATAGGTAGAGGTTCTTTTCTCACTGCAATCAACTGTGTGTTTGTGCACACTCACTCTTGCTTGACATTACAAACATTTTACACCAGCATGTGGTACACTGTTTACTATATACTCCTCAACAGATACTTCTGATGTCATCAGCTATAAAGTACTGTCTGGGGTACTCCATGTCAGATTTGTGCCATGGCGCTTATGTAAAGTACTGTGTTCTGTAGTTTGTGTACTTAGTTAGGGGTTCTATTCTCACTGCAGTCAACTGTGTGTGTGTGTGTGTGTGTGTGTGTGTGTGTGTGTGTGTGTGCGCTCTTGCTTGACATTACAGAGAGCATTTTACAGAGGCATGTAGGGCATTGTTATTAGCATATTCACCTCAAAAGACACTGTTGATGTCAGCTGTATCAGATTTGTGAATATGCAGTACTCCCACCAGGTCAAGGTCAGACACTGGCCTGGAGGCCAGGCAGATATCACCTCATCCTATGAGACATACTATAGTGACATTCTTTCAATATATCCACATACATCATGGCATGGTTTGTAGGCCCTGTGTTTTCTTGATGAGAAAGCTCTTGGGACAGACTAGCTGCTGTGTGCATCTGGTGAGGTACTTGCAAAAGAGCATTATACTCTGTTAGTGTTCTGATGAGGTCTGAGTACAGTGCTCTCATACAATACTGAATATGATGGTGTGACTTATGATGTGCACAACATGTGCTTTCAACACAAGTGTGGACACTTGGTGGTTGAAGTTCAGATTCTACATGTGTTCCCAGTGCTTGCATCACTGGGTTTCAACATAGCAGGACTGTTGCCAATAGTGTGATTAACACGGAATTCCACTTTTCAGACAGACATCATAAAAATGACACATGTCTGCATTTATTTGTAGATCGTGTAACTTTATCACCAGTCAGTTGCCTGTGTTACCTCCTCCTCCTGTACTATGCTATCTTTGGTTGACTCAATGATTGCATCCAATATGCAAGCGTCAGCAACCCTGGTAATTCAAAGACCATATACTTAGCCTAAACTGTCAAGATATAGAGCCCAAAGAGTGAAGGGCCAAACACAGATCCCTGGGGTTGGCCAGTAATGGAAGCTCTACTGGTAAAGGTTGATTCACCAACTATCACAGTATGTGTTCTGTCGGTGAGCCAATTGGTAACACATCTAGTGACATGAAGATTAATACCCAGCTGGGAGGGTTTCTAAATGATACCTGCATGGGGGATTGTGTCAAAATCCTAGGCCAGATCACGATAGGCAGTATGCACTGCCTTACCTTCATCCAGGCCTATCACATGGATTCACTGGGCTGTGACAACATCACAGATTGCTCAGGACATACACCTTCCTAATACTGTTGAATACGCAATTCAACACACCTTCCACACTGGCTATATTCCCGTAGAAGGGTGTACATCAACATGCATTCATCTGAGTTGGGGGAGAGCACCTGATGCATGCATGGATAGAGATATCCTGACTCTTCTCAACTGTGAAGTAGACAAAACTGTCATCATTGACCTCTTCTAAATGGACACTAGTAATATTCCAGCTATGTGCAACAGACCTGTGTGAGTTGTTAGTGCTACATCATGTCTGTTACATCTGATAGATATCCTCAGAGGTCACTGAGGGCATGCATGATGACAACAGTTTCATCTTGTGGGAACATGACCAGGATCCACACCGAGGTATTCAATTGACACTGTCACATGTGGCCAGAAATAGCTATATCATCAAGTGGGTAGATCAGTGTATCACATATATGACATCTCACTATGTTGAAATTTGTGACGTGACCTATATCTCAGGTACAGAGATCAGATCTGTACATCATTATTTAAGTGATGGACATTGCAGATGACATACACATCCTTTGTTGAAACAGCTGCCTGAAGGCCTACTTATTGGGGGCAATCATTGACTCCAACTGTGATATTAGTATAATTCAGACAGTGTCAACACATACCACAAATTGCTGCCTCAGCCATGACAACACCGGCAATGGCAAAACAACATGGGGGAATTTAAGGCAGGAAAACACACAACCCAAGTACAACATGGACATCACTCCCTATAATCAGAAAATAAATATGTGGCCCATGTCGGGGGGTAGATGGTAAGTAGAACATCCACCAACATGTGGTCACAGTGCTGACTACTCCCTTGAATGTAGTGCAAGTGCTGGGTGTGTGTTGGACATCCACATCAGACGCCATAATACCTTCATAGTTCCCAGCCTTCATCATACCAGTAACTGAGTACAATGCACCCTTCTTCATGTACCTCACTACACATCTTCCAGTGATGTGTAACTGAAGTGTGCTACCTTTGTCACAGTGAGCTGTCACACAGCTTATTGACCATTCCTAGGTTTGTTTTTTGGAATATGCATGACTGTCTGATGATGTGGAACACCAGTCAAGTTGTTACACCAAATGCATGGGTGCTACCTGTTCTGCTGATGCACACATTACATATGTAGGTGTCTGACAACATTAATGGCATATATATCATTCATGACAGTGTGGATTGTGTTTTTTATATCTATCTATCTAGCTATATATATATATATATATATATATATATATAGTCATGCACACCAGTAACTAGCCTGTATTACTCATACTGTTATATACAGTATAATAGTATCCATCCTAACACCTCCAGCAGATGTTACAGTGCCAGGACAGTGTGCGTGGTTGCCCTCAAAGACTATGGTTGTATCATAATAGTTCAAGTGTGTTTGTGCAGACTCTTCTCTTTTCACTCTGAGTCACATACATATTATGTCAGTGGTGTGGGATTACTGGTGGTATTGTTCTGATATTGTCCATGATTGTGGTTCATTCTTTTAATGTTTTCCATGAGCCTTTAACTGTGGCCTACTTGTTGGAGCTTCTGTTGATATTCAGGCATATCAGTTTGCACAGCTTCACAATATGCCCCCTACCTCAGTTGTATGTCAGATCCCTGATAGATGTCCTCTGCATTATTCATGTAAGGATACTTATTTCACACAGACATCCTCCCCATTGCTATGTCACCTTGCATGACAATCACATAAAACACATTTTCACTGTACAGTCCCTACTGTACCATATAGACATGTGATTGGTGTTGCTGCTATAACCATCTTCCATTGACATGCCCTCATCTGCTCTACATTAAGTTGTTTCACCTCTCCCCTTTCCTTGCGTTCATTCATAAAATTCATTTGTCTGTCCATATTCAATGCACACACTTCCCTTAAGTGTTCATTTTACATGACATTCCATTACAGGTGATTTACACAGCTTCAGTACAGAATGCCAGGAATGGGATATCACAATACTCTGCACTGTAGATACACTGTCCTCTACTGTGTACTGTCTTTGGACCATATACTTCACATTCATGCCTCTCAAGTGTCCAGATATTCCCAGGATGTCCAGAAGTGTTCCTTATCAAATTTGTGGTTTTCTGCCATATCACTGGAACAATCTCAGGACTGAAGTAACTCAGTATTACATACACTTCAGTTAATTCATGTTACTGTAAAACCTATTATTCTATTAACTTTTTAAGTTTGTAAGAGCAATATTAAAATATGTCCTTACTCTTTGGCCTTTGTCCAACCATTGTATATGGCTTTGTCCAGATTTCTTGCTCTAAGAGGCTGACAGGTATGTTTGAGTTTTATTCTACCACATTTCTATGAGATATCTATGCCAAATATGTCCCTATTTTTGGTTAATTTTCCCTGTATTATGCTGTCCTTTGTGCAGATGTATTGAACTAACAGACTGAGAACTATCTGTGAAGCCTTGTTGATTGTTGTGGCATTCTGCGCAGAACTGCAGATAGTATGTGCTCTGTTTTCAACAGTATTGCTATCCGTGTTCACTTACATGGTTTCCTGGCCAGCAACACTGTTGCAAGGCAATATACCTAGCTTACACATGCCATGCTGCATAAATATGCAATGCATAGTGGTGCATGCTGCCACTCACCTCACACCACCGCACAAATATGTGAACTCTGTATAGGCCTCACATGAAGCCTACACAGAGTTTATAGAATCCCAGGGCTTGTGTTTGTGTTCATGATATAACACTTAAAACTGCAGACTTTATTTTCCGTGTTTTCTTCATAATATCCCACTTTCCAATTTTTAGTAACAATTTACCTTGCTGTAGAGAGGATAGATCATAGTAAAAATGTTTGTTTTTTAGGAATGACTTCAGGAACAGGAGCATTGAAAAGGATAAGGGAGTCAGAAATCATTGAATATCAAAATCCAGAGCAAAGGAGAAAGGCGAACCAGTTCAACTGTAGCTCACTGCCAAATTTATTCAAAATAAAAAACAAAAAACATATGAGATCGATCAGTACCAGGCTTTTTCAAGATGAGTTTGCACTCACAAAAACACAAGTTTATATACTACAAGTAATAATATCACATGATCAAATGTGTTAACAGCTTAATTGATAGGCAAATAAATTAATAGGCAAATACATTGTTAATTAGTAACCTAGTGCAAACAGAACCACTTAGCCATGCTTTTAAAAAATTGTAAAAAATTGTAAGCCATGCAATGATAAAAACACTTCTGTGGAACAGTAAAATGTTAAAAAGCATTAAGAACCATTAATCAACATTAAAAAAACATTAAAAAACATTGATACATCATTAATCAATCCTGGAAATCTTTTTAGAAAATCTATGTTAAAATGGGTAAATAAATAAATAGAACCTATAAAATCACAGTGTGTGTGTCATACACTTTGTGCAAAAAATGCCTACAAAAAGTGGTGAAATTTGTTAGATAATAAATAGATAAAACTATCTGTTGTGTAAAATAGACTCAGCCATAAAAACTATAGTTTTGTGAATTGTAATTTTGTAATTTATAATTTGGCCCTTCTTAATTTAAGGACACTAGCAATGCTGACACTGTCATTCAGGCCTGGGGGTTTTGTGGCATTCAGTTTGAGTTGCCACAACAGCTCCTTATACTCAAGCCGGGCCTCCCAGTCCCCTCCTCTACTGTCCTGCAGAACTTGCTCTAAAACCATAAATCTCAACTGCATGTTGGGACATGTGCCAAGATGTTTATAGAAAGCATTAGTGTCCTTCTTTTTAGAAATTTCATATAAATGCTCATAAATCCTTCTTCTTCTTTTGGTTTCTTCGGAGTCAGAAATCATACAGTTGTCATTCTATAGAGCATTACAAATATATTTAAAGTCTATCCAAAATGGGGAAATTATTTTGAAATTAACAACCATATGTATCCAGTCAGCATTAGGGTGTCCACATCTCCAGCATTTCATTTCATCTTTCTTGTACATTATTACTAATCTATGTGGGGTGAAAAAATATCTGTGTAAAAATGTCCATGTGTTTACATGCCAGAACAGGGAAGATGTGGATTTTTTATCAACTTCACTTGAATAATTCCAAAAAGAAACATTTGTTTTGCTAAAATCATTTCTGAGATTTTTATAAATAACAGATATGTATGAAGTGTTCTTGGGTGAGCTATTAATAGTTGTTGAGATAAAATCCAAGATTTTTAAGTTACTCTTATTGTATGCCTCTAATGAGGGTATAAGCTTAATATGTATAAAATCCTTGCAAGTTTGGATGTCCAGCCAATTACAATTTTGCATACTATATCTGCTGATCAAGTAGTCTGCAGAACTTAGAGAAACCAATTCCAATATAATAGGTCACCCTTCTTAAATTCTAACATTTTGAGTATAAAAAACACATCAGACATTCATTTGTGTAAACAATAGGAAACATAATTATTAATAAATTCTTAATTAATTGATCAGAAAACAAGCCTTTTAAACAGCAATATTTGGTTTATAAGAGGTGTGAGAACAAGTGGTGACCTTTTGCTTTGAATGTATATTTTTAAAATCCATATAAAGATGTTTGTATGTATTTGAGTATATGGTTCAGGCAATGTCCTGTTACTATTTAGAAGTAAGGTTGCATGTACTGATTTCCAATATGAGCTATAATAAGCATTATTCCAAAGCAACACTATGTTAATAAATGCAGAGTTTAAATAAAAAGCTTGTGGTGTGCAAGACAAGAGAAATTCTTGTTTTGGAATACCAAAGGAAGTTGAGCAATAAGTTATTAATTTTCTGTTTAATTTTGACAGGTAGGGGAATTATTAGAACTTGGCCAATGAATAAGATTTTGGGTAACAGTATCATTTTGATTAAAGTTAGTTTGTCTTCATATGTGAAGAAGAGTCTGTTCCAACTGCCAGTTAGTCTAGTAATTGAGTTTGTAAGTTGTTGGTAATTAGATGTGAGTGCTTTTGTAATTAGATTCAATAATGATACCTAGATGTTTAATATGCGTGCTCTCACAGTTTGTTGCTTTTTGATCTTAGTTTCATAGTAACATTTTTATTCACTAGAAGTGCCTGAGTTTTGTTGTGGTTGAATTTTAGACCAGAGTGTTTGCATAGAAGTGTAGATTATGTAATAAGTGATCTGTTGAATTTTCAATAGCATTAGAAGTTATTAGTAGGTCATCAGCAAACAGTTGCATCTTGGAGGATAATTTATCTGACACTTTATGTCCTTTAACGCTGTCATTATTTGTAACATAATTTGTAAGAGGCTCAATAGCCAGGGTGAAGAGTAATGGGGAAAGGGAGCACCCCTGTTTTAGTACCTCTTAATATTTTGAATCGGGTAGATAGTTAAGATCCAGTCTTTACATAGGCTATGGACTTTTCATATAGCTTTTTAATTAATCCTATAAAGTTTTGGTAGGAATTGTATTTTTGCAGAAATAAAAAACAGATATGGCCTACTTAGAAAGTCGAAATGTTTATCTATATCAAGGCTTAAAATAGAAAGCTTATTTTATTTCTTGTTTGCCAAATCTATTAAGGACATTAATCTAAGTATATTGTCTTGTAGCTTTCTGTTTTTGATAAACCCAGTTTGATCTTCATGAATTAATATTGAAAGAATATTATTTAATCTATCTGCTAAGATAGATATGAATATATTGTAATCAATGTTAAGGAAAGAAATTGGCCTGTATGATGTGCAAAGTTTGGGCTCTTTATTTGGTATTTAGGATATTTCCATGAGAGAGGGATGTTTGCTGTAGTTTTAACTTCTTGAAATGCACTGAGTAAGATTTTCAAGATGTTATCAGGTAAGAGTTTGTAAAATTCCAGAATTAGACCATACAGCCCTGGTGCCTTTTTTTCTTAAGATTTTTTATTTGTTCCTTTAATTCTTTAAAGGAAAATGGTTTGTCCATGTTATTAAGATTGTGTTTGGACAGTTTCTTTTGAATGTTATTAGCAAGAAAGTTGTCTATACTTTTGTTATCATTTGTAGATGAGTTATTATTAACATTTGTGTAATGGTTTTTAAAACAATATATATTTTTAGAGTTGTAACTTTGACAAGTCTGATTATTTCTAGTGTATATTTAGTATCCCGCATCCTGCCCTGGCAGCTGTGTGTCCCTGTCCCAGCAGGTCATTGCAATCTCTCAACCTCCTCTCTGCTTTAAGAACCTGGGAATCAACCTGCCTGGTCAGTAAAGACTTCCATCTCATCTGCATCCCCAAGTATCCTTTGTCCAGTACTCTAAATCCCTCCCTACTAAGGAACTTAAGAAACTCTCAACCTCCTCTCTGCTTTAAGAACCTGGGAATCAACCTGCCTGGTCACTAAAGACTTCCATCTCATCTGCATCCCCAAGAATCCTTTGTCCAGTACTCTAAATCCCTCCCTACTAAGGAACTTAAGAAACTCTCAACCTCCTCTCTGCTTTAAGAACCTGGGAATCAACCTGCCTGGTCACTAAAGACTTCCATCTCATCTGCATCCCCAAGACTCCTTTGTCCAGTACTCTAAATCCCTCCATACTAAGGAACTTAAGAAACTCTCAACCTCCTCTCTGCTTTAAGAACCTGGGAATCAACCTGCCTGGTCACTAAAGACATCCATCTCATCTGCATCCCCAAGAATCCTTTGTCCAGTACTCTAAATCCCTCCCTACTAAGGAACTTAAGAAACTCTCAACCTCCTCCCTGCTTTAAGAACCCGGGAATCAACCTGCCTGTTCCCTAAAGACTTCCATTTCATCTGCATCCCCAAGAATCCTTTGTCCAGTACTCTAAATCCCTCCATATTAAGGAACTTAAGAAACTCTCAACCTCCTCTCTGCTTTAAGAACCTGGGAATCAACCTGCCTGGTCACTAAAGACTTCCATCTCATCTGCATCCCCAAGAATCCTTTGTCCAGTACTCTAAATACCTCCATATTAAGGAACTTAAGAAACTCTCAACCTCCTCTATGCTTTAAGAACCTGGGAATCAACCTGCCTGGTCAGTAAAGTCTTCCAGCTCATCTGCATCCCCAAGAATCCTTTGTCCAGTACTCTAAATCCCTCCCTACTAAGGAACTTAAGAAACTCTCAACCTCCTTTCTGCTTTAAGAACCTGGGAATCAACCTGCCTGGTCACTAAAGACTTCCATCTCATCTGCATCCCCAAGAATCCTTTGTCCAGTATTCTAAATCCCTCCCTACTAAGGAACGTAAGAAACTCTCAACCTCCTCTCTGCTTTAAGAACCTGGGAATCAACCTGCCTGGTCACTAAAGACTTCCATCTCATCTGCATCCCCAAGAATCCTTTGTCCAGTACTCAAAATCCCTCCCTACTAAGGGACTTAAGAAACTCTCAACCTCCTCTCTGCTTTAAGAACCTGGGAATCAACCTGCCTGGTCACTAAAGACTTTCATCTCATCTGCATCCCCAAGAATCCTTTGTCCAGTACTCTAAATCCCTATTTTCTAAGGAACTTAATAAACTCTCAACCTCCTCTCTGCTTTAAGAACCTGGGAATCAACCTGCCTGGTCACTAAAGACTTCCATCTCATCTGCATCCCCAAGAATCCTTTGTCCAGTACTCTAAATCCTTCCTTACTAAGGAACTTAAGAAACTCTCAACCTCCTCTCTGCTTTAAGAACCTGGGAATCAAAATGCCTGGTCACTAAAGACTTCCATCTCATCTGCATCCCCAAGAATCCTTTGTCCAGTATTCTAAATCCCTCCCTACTAAGGAACGTAAGAAACTCTCAACCTCCTCTCTGCTTTAACAACCTGGGAATCAACCTGCCTGGTCACTAAAGACTTCCATCTCATCTGCATCCCCAAGAATCCTTTGTCCAGTACTCAAAATCCCTCCCTACTAAGGGACTTAAGAAACTCTCAACCTCCTCTCTGCTTTAAGAACCTGGGAATCAACCTGCCTGGTCACTAAAGACTTTCATCTCATCTGCATCCCCAAGAATCCTTTGTCCAGTACTCTAAATCCCTATTTTCTAAGGAACTTAATAAACTCTCAACCTCCTCTCTGCTTTAAGAACCTGGGAATCAACCTGCCTGGTCACTAAAGACTTCCATCTCATCTGCATCCCCAAGAATCCTTTGTCCAGTACTCTAAATCCTTCCTTACTAAGGAACTTAAGAAACTCTCAACCTCCTCTCTGCTTTAAGAACCTGGGAATCAAACTGCCTGGTCACTAAAGACTTCCATCTCATCTGCATCCCCAAGAATCCTTTGTCCAGTATTCTAAATCCCTCCCTACTAAGGAACGTAAGAAACTCTCAACCTCCTCTCTGCTTTAAGAACCTGGGAATCAACCTGCCTGGTCACTAAAGACTTCCATCTCATCTGCATCCCCAAGAATCCTTTGTCCAGTACTCAAAATCCCTCACTACTAAGGGACTTAAGAAACTCTCAACCTCCTCTCTGCTTTAAGAACCTGGGAATCAACCTGCCTGGTCACTAAAGACTTTCATCTCATCTGCATCCCCAAGAATCCTTTGTCCAGTACTCTAAATCCCTCCCTACTAAGGAACCTAAGAAACTCTCAACCTCCTCTCTGCTTTAAGAACATGGGAATCAACCTTCCTGGTCACTAAAGACTTCCATCTCATCTGCATCCCCAAGAATCCTTTGTCCAGTACTCTAAATCCCTCCCTACTAAGGAACTTAAGAAAGTACGTTTGACCCCTTGATAAAACCATTGACAGAATCGTTCTGTATTATATAAAATCAAGTAGAGTATGTTTTAAGTCTCCCTCCTGAGCCAGGTTTCCCAGCAGCCAGTTCCAAATCTCTCCCTACTTTTAACCCTTCTCCCCTTGTTCTATTAATCGACTTACCTTTTATTCTCTATTTCTACTTAGCTAACTAGCTGTAATCCAAGCTGTTGTCCACCAGGTGGCACCCTTCACCTGGCTTCTTAACTCCCTTCTCTCTTCACTAGTATAATATCCCTCTTTACTTCTTTATCCTCTCATCATTTTTATCCTCTTTACTATTAATACCCCCTCTGTTTACTATAGTCCCTCTCCACTCTCAACTATCTCCTGTTAACTATTTATAGTACTTATACTCCACACTCACCTGGAACTACCTAGAGCTCCACTACAATTGGTAGCTATCTGATTGTCTCCAGGATCTCATCTTTACTTGCTCTACGTAATACTGCATCCTTCTTTGTATCTTACTTGACTTACACTTTACTCTGCCTCCCTTAGTACCTCTATCTGCCTTTTTCTGACTGCATTCCCTGCTCTACTTCCTTCTTGGTTGTCCCTTTCCCCCTGGCACTTGTTTCCCTCTAGCTACTGAATACTCTCCATAGTAGCTTACCCATCCAGGTCTTTTGCCCCTCCCATTTGACTCCTTCCCCCTACCTGCCCTATCCCCTCCTATTCTCACCTCACTTCCTCCCCAAAAGCTTATAGTAGGGTAACCTTGCGTGGTGCCATCTTTAGTATCCCGCATCCTGCCCTGGCTGCTTTGTGTCCCTGTCCCAGCAGGTCATTGCAATGTAAGTTTGTTTGTTTTAACTGTTAAAAGCTGCTTAAGTCTCACTTGTTGTCAAAGTAACCATTCCAATGCTAGTTTATGTTTGCTGTATTAGACGTTAAAGAGGTCTAATATCTCCCTGATCATTCAGTGGGTCTTTGTAATGTAAATTCTGTTTTTCTTTTTTTCTCAACTGAAGAATACTGCTTATTCTTAATTATATATCTAAGTAATTATTGAATGCCAGCCTATGTGTATTTTTGCTTTTAGATGTTAAAACACTCTAATTAGCAACTTGACTATTGTTAGCACACTAGTCGATTCACCAAACATAGTGCTTCCTCATGGGTTACTACCACACCATCATTCCTTTCTATGTACGCAGTAGTCCTAGCAGCGCAGAATTAGCGGGAGAGTCCCGTGCTGGCTCCTGTATTCTACAACCAACTAACTTACCCATGAGAACATTAAAACGCAAAACAAAACGTTAATTTTAGTTTTCTTATCCTAGATTGCTTTGCTATCTCTTTGTGGTGAAAGTGTTATTAGCTTCCGCTTAGTTTTTTAATATAGTGAGGGCATTATTAGTTGGCGTACTTTTTAACTTTATAGCTACTGCTTCGCTTTTTAAATATAGTTAAAGCATTATTACCTAGCACACATCTTAACTATGTTAGCTACCATTTCACATTTTAATTGTGGTAAAGGCATTATCACCTAGCATTTATTTTATCTCTACAGCTGCCGCTTCGCTTATAAATTGGAGTGAAGGAGTTATTTGATTAGCTGGCATATACTTTAATCTGTATAGCTGCCATTTCACTTTCTTATTGTGAAGAAGGCACTATTAGCTGGCATATATTTTATCTGTACAACTACCACTTGCTTTTTAAATGTGGTGAACGCATTATTAGCTAGCGTATATTTTTACTATGTAAGCTACCATTTCGCTTCTAAATTGTGGTGAAAGCATTATCAGCTGGTGTTTATTTTAATCTGTATAGCTGTCGCTTCTCTTTCAAATTGTGGTGAAGGCATTATTAGCTGGCGAATACTTTAATCTGTATAGCTGCAGCTTGCTTTTTAAATGTGGTGAAGGCATGTAGCTGGCGTATATTATAACTGTATAACTGCCGCTTCGCTCTTTAAGTGTGAACTGACTTTATAATGTCACAACTTGAAGGACTTAACTGAGATATGCTTCACCTGCACGTCTGCTGATTTACTGTTTACTACTGTCATCATCCTCTTAAGGCACACCTGATACCATCTAATAAAATCTTTTCTGAGTTACTCCACAGGAATACTTAGCTTGTTTCTGATGCAATTATATATGTAAACTATCTGGCCCTGTCGAACATTTTGGCAGTGTCTCTCTATGATAGTTTATAAATACACTTACACTAAACACAACACCTAAGCTTACTGTTTGATAGACCTAGCTACTGTTGTATTACTGTTTATAATGGTCCCTTTTAAGTAATTATATGTGTAAAGTACTTTTTACAATGTAACTGTATGCATTTGTTTTTCCATTACTGTGTAAGCTGTACTCTGAATTTACTGCTGACCATTTTCACCTAACTGTTAATTTTCCTTCTTTAACCTTCATAGCTCTCAACCTCCTCAGTGCTTTAAGAACCTGGGAATCAACCTACCTGGTCACTAAAGACTTCCATCTCATCTGCATCCCCAAGAATCCTTTGTCCAGTACTCTAAATCCCTCCCTACTAAGGAACTTAAGAAAGTACATTTGACCCCTTGATAAAACTGTTGACAGAATTGTTCTGTATTATATAAAATCAAGTAGAGCATGTTTTAAGTCTCCCTCCTGAACCAGGTTTCACAGCAGCCAGTTCTAAATCTCTCCCTACTTTTAACCCTTCTCCCCTTGTTCTATTAATTGACTTACCTTTTCTTCTCTATTTCTACTTAGCTAACTAGCTGTAATTCAAGCTGTTGTCCACCAGGTGGCACCTTTCACCTGGCTTCTTAACTCCCTTCTCTCTTCACCAGTATAATATCCCTGTTTACTTCTTTATCCTCTCATCATTTTTATCCTCTTTACTATTAATACCCCCTCTGTTTACTATAGTCCCTCTTCCCTCTCAACTATCTCCTGTTAACTATTTATAGTACTTATACTCCACACTCACCTGGCACTACCTAGAGCTCCTCTACAATCGGTAGCTATCTGATTGTCTCCAGGATCTCATCTTTACTTGCTCTAACCCCTCCGCTCCCCTACCCTACCCCCAAATCTCACCCACCCCCAGTGGTCCCAAACTTATACCTATCAAACCACACCCCCTCTCAATTTCACCTATCACAGTCACACCTCCATCTCATAATCTCCCCTATTTTCCCACCTTTTTCTCAACCAGTTCCTATCTCTCACATCTTTCTCTTTACCTTTCCTGACCACACCAGCTTTACCACTGCACCTATAAATATAATTTATATCTACCATGTCTATGAATAAAGCGTACACTTTAATTTACCCACAAATGTTACTCATACTCACACTTCTACCTCCATTAACTCTTGTCTACTTATTAACCTCCTATGAGCACCCTATATACACAAACTTATTATACCACACTAAACAATCTACCTCTTCTTCACTACCCTCTCACACTCACCATTTCAATGTTACATCCATACTGAACTACATATTACCTAAATACCATAGGACAGCACACGTTAGATATAATTTCCCTAACTCCAGAAGGTATCCATTTTCTCTCCGTAAATTTACTAATGATCAATATCTAACACTACTCCACTCCCTAAAAGATGGAGACATTCACCCAAACCCCGGGCCAAACACCTCCAGTACCACTCAACTCAATAACCCTAACCCCTTGGACATTCACCCACTTAAAAAAACTCCAAACTCACTCTTAATAGCCCACCTCAATACATGTAGCATTAATAATAAAATAACACAACTCCATGCTCTCCTGGAACTCTACTCATTTGATATTATATGTCTTACAGAAACTTGGTTAAAACCAGTAACAAAAGACAATGAAATTTTACCACCTGGTTACAACATCATACGTTTTGACCGTGTAACCAAGAAAGGTGGTGGAGTAGCTGTTCTATTCAAATCTGATTTTCAAATAACCATCTTTAGCCAAAAACCTTTTCAAGACTCTAATGCTGAAATACTTATTACCAAGTTTCAGCTAAACCCATTTAAATCACTCTATATTATTTGCATCTATGTTCCATCAGGTAATAACATCACTATCATAGAAAACATACTTTGTTGGTTATCTCTAAACCTTCCTCAAGAAACCATAATCCTAGGCGATTTTAACATAGATTGGAATTCTTGCAATAAAAACTGCCTCACTAGCCATATCAATCTCTATGGGTTCACCCAAACTATTACCTCCCCTACTAGAATAAACAAAAATAACAAGAAAGAAAGCACCTTAGATTGGATACTCATTAATAATCAACCTCAGACTTATGTAGCCAGAACCCTCCCTGACAATATAAGTGACCACTCATTAACCTACATTATCAGGCTCAAAACCAATCCACCCATTCAACCCATATATAGGGTAATTAGAACCAAGAAAAAATTCAACTCAGATCTATTCCTTAGCGAACTTAAGGCATGCAATTGGTCCCCCTTAAAACACCTTTCTCTTGATGAAGCTGTTGATTACTTTAATACTGATTTCCTAAACATAGTCAACCATCATGCTCCTACCCGCTCTATAAGGATAAGAACTAAATCTGCTCCATGGCTTACCAGGGAAACCAAACAAAAAATCCATCTCAGAAATAAATACTGGAATAAATCACGCTTAACTAAAAACCATACTGACATCCAAAACAACAAACAACTGAGAAATTAAACAAAAAAAGCCATAGTATTTGATAAAAAAAACTATTATTTACAATTTCAGCAGACCCACCATAATAAACCTCAAAAGTTCTGGTCAAGTATTAATAAATTATTACATCCAAGTCAATCTATCACACCTAACCCACAAGGCACTGACAAAGACAATCCTAAACAAACTGCTAACGCCTTTAACACCTTTTTTACCAAAGCAATTCAAACTCTTGCCTGTCAGCTCTCTCCTCAAAACACAACAACATCTAAATCTGACTCTAACCCACCTCCTCCTTTTCTCTTCCAACCTGTCCCCACATCATTTATTCTCACCCTTATCCAAAAACTGAAACCATGTACTCTTGCTGTAGACCAACTACCCTCAGAATACCTACAGATAGCAGACAAATCTTTTGCTTACCCAGTCTCCATCCTCATCAATAGAACCATCACTGAAGGATATATCCCCAAACTTTGGAAAGTCTCTCATATTATTCCCATTCATAAAGGAGGAGACTCCACTGAACTCTCCAACTATCGACCCATTGCCCTACTTTCTTCTCTATCTAAGATCATGGAAAGATGTATCCATAGGCAATTACTAGACCACCTTCTCCATAATAACCTGCTTTCCAACACCCAACATGGGTTCCTACCTTCCCATAGCACAACTACTGCCCTCCTTCCCTTTATTGACACCATCAATAACAACAGAAACCTTAACATGCTCTCCTCTGCACTTTTCATAGATCTGTCCAAGGCTTTCGACATGGTAAATCACACTAAACTCATAAACATTCTCAAATCTCTGTCTCTCGACCCACTAGCTATAAAATGGTTCCATTCCTACTTAAATAATAGACATCAAGCAGTACTCTGGAACAATGCTCTTTCTACCCAGCTACCTGTTAATATTGGTGTTCCTCAAGGCTCCATACTGGGCCCTCTCCTGTTCTCTATATTCATCAATGACCTTCACCTAGTAGTTCCCCAAGCTACCTGTATCCAATATGCAGATGACTCCACACTTATATGCACAGCCACAACTGCATCAGAACTTCACACCATATCTCAAAACACATTCAACTCTGTAGAACTATGGTTTACAAAACGCTGTTTCCTATTAAACCCTAAAAAAACTAAACTTCTCCTGTTTACACCTACCAGTAAATCTCCCCCAACAGACTTCACTGTATCATCCTGTGATGGTACACTTATATCCCAAGATCTAACGACCAAACTACTAGGTATCACCATTGATAATAACCTAAACTTTGGTACCCATATCAACAACATTCTAAAAACTACAAATAAAAAAATAGGCTCTCTGTATAGGATTAAATCCTTCCTCACTCCTGCAACAAGAATAACCATTGCCCACACCCATTTAATCTCCACCCTTTTTTATGCCTCACCCATATTTACCAATCTGTCAAAAATAACCTTAAGAAACTAGAAAACTCCTATAATAGCATAGCCAGATTTGCCACAGGTAACCCATATAGAACACATCACTGTATTAATCTAAAGCATCTTGGGTGGCTTGAATTTCAGCAACTGCTAAAATATAATCAACTGGCCATTGTCCACAAAATACTTTATCAGCCTACCAAAACACCCATCCTATCTAACTTTATTCACCCCAATGATAACCTTAAGTCCCTTAGATCATCACAAAAATTTCTTGTATACATCAATAAATCAAACAATAGAGCTGGAGACTCTCTGTTTTCTAATTCTATTGGAAAAACCTGGAACTTACTTCCCTCTGAACTTACCACACCTCCCTCTACTACTCTGTTTAAAAATAAACTTAAGCTCTTCCTGAAAACACATTGGATGTGCCCCTGTTCTAAACCTGACTGACCAACTTATCCATTATTACCTTAATCAACCTACCTTCTCATCTCTGAAAATATTTCATCTTTACAACTTATTATGCTTCTATTCTCTCATACTATTTCATATTAAATACTACTATGCTTCCTCTCCATCATAGTGCTAGCTGTTACTGGATTCATTAAAAAGTAACACATATTATTTCTAGATTTATTACCTAACTGCTACTCCATTTCATTTTCCTTTATCTTCCTTTCTTATCTACATCTACACTATTGTTGTTCTTCTCTTTTCTTAACTAGTATTCTTTTGCAACAATTAAATATAACTTCTTATTAACTCTACTAAGTTTTTTCAAATATCTGTAACCTTCTTTATGTACTTTATAAATTTGCAACCTCTTATTTACTTCTCTTATCTTTACAATATAATGTATTTGCATTCTAAATATGTACTTCTGTAATTGTGAATTTGATTTGTATTGTGTGGAGCTTTTCTCCCCAGGCCTCTACTGAAAATGGACATATATCCAACTAGACTAGCCTGGTCAACAAATGTAAAATAAATAAAATAAATAAATAAAATATTATTTCTTTTGTATGACTTTTTTCATTTAAATATTTAGATCTAATCACAATCCTGTGCATACTCTTGGGATTAATTGAATAGGATTGTGATCTGATTTTTTTCCAGATCTATTGATATTTTATGCTGCATGATATCCCAATATCCCTTTTTCAGTTTACATATGTCATCTAATGCAGATTTGTCATTTGATGTAAGTTTTAGTTCATCAATTTCTTTTTGTAGGTCTACTCGTTTTTTATCCCAGTCTTTTTTTTTTATATACTAACTTTTGACCTTTTAAGTCAACCTGAACCCATAGATTCTTTAATGAACTTTGGTACATTTTATAATGACAAAATATAAGACTAAAAAACTTCCATGTTAATGTTAGCCTAGGTTTCTTAAGATCATCACAGATTAATAGCCTATGAACCTATGAACAAAATGGGTATTGTTTTAGATATGAGTGGTAAAATATTTTTTTTTGTTTTACCACAGTCAGAATTATAGAATCATAGGAAGTTACTAGGCTGATAGCCCTGAGGGCCTTACAAGCCTAGCCAAGAATTTAGCCCATGTTCCAACATGTCAGCACCCTATGCCACTGTCCAGCAGGAATACAGGTGGAATCCCAGGGGTGCATTTTCTGTTCCCCATGCAGTTATCCAGGTTGCACTTAAAAAGGTTTAATGAGGTACTCTGCTTTATGTAGAGATTGAGTCTATTCCAAAAAAGGGGGAGTCTCTGGGACATAAATCTGTCCCACCAACAAGTCCTATTGATGTCACAAACCAGGTTGAGGTCGCACATGCGGGTTACTTGAGTGGAGCTTGACTTGTGGATATGCAGCAGTCCCATCAGGGCGAGGTCTGAGATTGCTTTATATTCCAGACAGAGGTCACCTCTGAGGAGTCTGTAGGAGACTGAGTAGAGGGACAGGGCTTTTAACCTATCTGTGTAGGGTAGAGGCCTTGGATTCTCCGGGTCAGGAACCCCTGTGGTCTCTCCAGCTGCTGCATGTGCTTTGTGAGGTACATGCCAAAAGGGGCATTGTACTCAATAATGGGTCTTATAAGTGAAGAATACAGGGATGTTATGACCACCTTGTTCCTAGATGAGATACCCTTACTAATGAGATGGGCCATGTAGAAAGCTTTCTGTACAATGGAGGCAGTATGGTAGTCAAAAGTCAGGGTGCCCTAGTTCCTCATGACTAGTTGCATGCTTAGTACCTTATTATCAATGTGATAATTTGTGGGGACATCACTCTCCCCAAAAGGGATGATGATGCATTTTTTGGCATTCAGTTTGAGGCCATGTTTCTGGCACCAGTCATTTGTTTGGGTGAGATCCTCTTGGAGGATGTCCACATCACTAGGGGAACTGATGAAGCGCCCAGCTTGCAGTCTTCTGCATACTTGGTTAACCATAGCCCACTAGATTTGGCCTGCACCTCTGAGTAGTGTGTGCCAAACAGCTGAGGCCCCAAGACTGACCCCTAAGGTACACTGCTTATTACGGGTCTGCTACTTAAGGTGGCTTCCTCTGTTTTTACTAGGTGGGTTCTATCAGTGAGCCAGTTTGCTACCCATCTGGTAACATATGGATTGATGCCTAGTTGAGAGAGTTTATCTATTATACCTGAGTGGAGAATGGTATCAAAGGCTTTGGCCAGGTCAAGGTAGGCATTGTGCACTATCTTCCCCTCATCTGTGGCCTTGGTAACTGTCTCAAAGAAGTCAACCAGATTTAACAGGCATGACCTCCTCTTGACAAAACCAAACTGTGTGGGATCAAGTGTCTGGAGGTTGCCAATGTCCTTGTTAATGAGGTCCATGATAATCTGCTCCATGGCCTTGCAGTTCAGGCTAGTTAGGCTGATTGGTCTATAATTTCTTGGATCGGTGGACACTCCACATTTCTGCAAAGGGATGACAGTAGCTGTTCTCCAATCTGCTGGGATGAAGCCAGTACTCTGGCTTTGGTTGAATAGAGTTCCTAATGGTGCTGCAAGTTCCTGCCTGAGTTCATGTAGAATGCAGCCTGGGATGTTATCGGGTCCTAAGGAGGCTGTATTTTTTGCCTTTGAGAGGGCAGTGATGACTTGCCCCCTAGAGATAGGGGAGGGGGGCAAGTATTGGGGATGTCCTGTTTTACTGATGGGGGGAGACAGAGAAGTGAAGTTTACACTGAACATGTCTGCCAGCAGGTTGCGTATATCTACAGCATTTGTGTATGTGGTGTCCTTGACCACAGAAGCTTATTTTTCTATTTTAGGAAGAAATAATTGTCCTTTAGTAAATAAGGTGGGATGGAAATAATGTCTTGAATGTAGGCTATATTACTTGGACTAGCTTGAGAGAACCTCAAAAAATGGGAAAATGTTACTATTTTTCAAAAAGGAAATTATACAAAAATATAAAATAACTGCATTAGAGATGTATCAAATTAAAATGTGTGCAAACTGTTTAAAAGGTAAAATAAAAAAGCTACATTGGAATTGCCAATTTAATAAATTGTGAACAAAAATGAGTAAAAATGTACAAATCTTCATTTGCCAGTGTGAAAATTTATAGTTTAAAGGTGAATGCATATACAACTGAAAATATAATGCTACTTACAGATGTAAGCTAAGTGAATGATTGTTTCCTCATTAGGCTACGACTTGCTGAATTTTATCCTCCCCCTTGCACATGTAACTGCAGAAATAAGAGAGTATCTTCCAAACTGTAAAAAGCTAAAGGTACTGGAAACCATGTTTGGAGATTTATTAACAGAGACACTTACTGTTATTCAAGTAGCTATAGAAGTTACAAGGGTTGCAACAAGTTGCTGCATGACCTGCTGGAAAATACCCTTGGGGACAGAGCTGAAACAGTATTATACTATCTTTAAGGACTCTGAAGTTCTGCTTTGAATGTAAAAGTTAGATGTTAGTGGTATGTGCAATTGAGTGGTCTACACCTTGCAAGTGTGACTGCTCAGAGCAGTAGAATCTCCTGCATATTTGTAAGTCACACAATGCCAGAAGTACAAGGTCTCTAGGGAGATTAATGTTGTATGTGACTTGAACAGAATGTGTTGGAGAGACAGATAAGTATCCCAGAGACTGCCTTTCTTATGGAACAGGCTTCTGATCCATGTGAAGATGAGTTTGTCTATTACCCAATTTAATTGCAACCTAGACCAGTGGATGGGGAATAGGACATTTACACCGGGCCTGGCACCTATGTCTCTTATGGACAGAGGTGGATTATAAATGCTTGGCCCTCAATGTCCTATTTGGATACAGAGCATAATTATTCTTTCAGAAAAGCCTGGCTAGGTGTGGAAAAGTCCCCCAGGCTGTTACCTTAGTAACAATCTAATGTGTGAAGGCTGGATTATTTTAAGGGCAAACAGGAAGGTGTGCTCTTGTTTTGTTAGTTTTAATAAACTGGTGCAGCATACCATAACCTTAGGGAGAAAGAACAATGGTGATGCAGACTAACTATTTGCCACTTTATGTAAAACATTGGGCGAGTATGGCTGCAAAATAATGTTTCACAAATTTTTAGTTTCTTTTAGGAGATTGCACTGGAAAGCAGGGTGTAAAGCAATCAGTCGACAGACATTTTTTTATTGTTGATAGATCAAAGACACTATTCAGAACCTCATTTTGGTGGCAGTAGAGTTTTTCCTTTTCTTCATTGTTTGACCTTGGACTACATATATGTAATATGATATCTTGTAAGCCATTGATTATATCTCTGATCTGTCACTGTACAATGTAGAGCTTGTTTGGCTGTGTCAGATATTGGCCATTACACAAGTCAGTACAATGTAGTGTATTACCTCAGGTCCATTTGATTTTTAACATTTATTAGGATATATGGTGAGATTTGGATGCCATACTGTTTCTTCTGTGATTGCTTAGATGTTGACAGCAGGACATGGTTGTCATGTACCCAATTAATAACTTGATTCATTTCTGTGTATTGAAAATATGCTTTCAAGAAAATGGAAGGCATCTATGTTAATACCACCATTTAAGAAATAGGATTGTAATGGCAATGAGCTGATTGTTTTCGATAAACTATCTAAATTTGTTTAAACATTTCTGGAAAAGCAGTTTTGAGTATATTTATAAACTGGACATGTTGTTGCCAAGTATGAAAGAGACATCAAAAGATAAAATAGTGGCTTCCCTTGTTGTGTCTTTCGGCTTTTCCCGGTTAGGGGTTGCCACAGCGGAACTCTGGTCCGCTAATGATCGGCAGTACATTTTTACGTGCCGAGTTGCCAGCCCTGATGCACAACATTCAACGAAGGTACGCCCATTCACGCATGTCTCCACACAAAAGACGCTCTAGCTGAGAATCGAACAGGACAACGTCTTACTGTGAGGCGACAATGCTACCGCAGCACCACCACAATACTGGCTTCCCTAAAGACACGAAATGTGTTGTAGATGAGGTTATACTTGCACAAATACTGTTATTACAAATTTCAATCAAAATCCTTAGTTATACTGCATTCACTCAAACATTGCTGCTGAATGAGCCTCTGTTGAAATGGATAGAGGACACTGAACACGTGTGCAAGGAAACAAAGAAAATTATCATGCTAGATGGAGTGTTTCCCTAATTTATTCCATTCCTGCCTATTAAGATTCCATGTCATATTTCACCTTGCAAAACTGGTTCTTTTTTGCTGTACAAATTCCATAATTCTACAAGGCAATTAAATTAATTTGCTTGATGGTTGTTGACCAAAGATGAAAATACTTATGCCTAAACAGGAATAGAGGCTGTTTTCCTATTCAGCCTACACATATAAAAGAAAAGGTTTATGGCATTTATGAACCATTCGCTGCTTCCAGATACAGTGAACCCAAGAAAGAGTTGATGTTTGAGATGGGTGGTGGAACTTGTATGTTTTATAATGTGATGGAGCAGATATGGGAATAATGTTTATATGCTTTAGAATGAGGGCGTAAACATAGGAGTAATGTTTATATGCTTAGGGACTGTCATGGCTGTAATATGAAAAGCCTGGGGTGTAAGAGTGGTTGTTCAGAAACAATAAAGCCAAACCCAGTTAGATAGTAAGTGCATCCAGGAAATGCATAATGAGATGGTTATAGACTTTGCCCGTTCGATTCTCAGTTAGAGCGTCTTCTGTGTGGCGACATGCGTGAAAAGGCATTCCATCGTTGAAGGTTGTGCGTTAGGACCGGCAAGCCAGCATGTAAAACTCTACTGCCAATCATTAGCGGACCGGAGTTCCGCTGTGGTGACCCCTAACTGGGAAAAGCTGAAAGACACAAACAAACATATAATGCTCACCATTGATTCATAAAGCCTGGCAAACTAGTCTTCACCAACTGACCCAGCAAAACCTTCCAATCACTGCTATGGTTCCTGCAGTGGAGAAATCCTGTCTTCGTCATGTTTAGAGTTGATGAGCTGGGATAGCTGAACTGGGTTATTGATGAACAGTTTGCAATGAGTCATGATCCAGTGAAAGGAGTGTGATAGGCTGAGTAGTACCCAGTGAAACATATAGTTGCAGACAATCTGATTGAAACCTACGGTGTCTTTAGTTTTACTTCTTTTGGATTAAAAAAACTTAAGTAGGCAATGTAGTGTATGTACAGTGAAGCGTATGTCGAAGTGTATGTTAACATCCCTGTTGGTATGTCACTGTAATTTCTGAAGTAATAAGTCTTGTAAGTCTTCACTCATCTGGTTATTATGTTATGGTAGTATAATGTCATGTTTCACAGCACAAAATGTAATAATCTGTAGTGAGAAAGCATGTCACAGAGAGAAAGAATGCTATAACATGATAAGTACTGTGTGCAGAGTATACAAATAAAAATCATGCCAGTTCTCTGAAGTGTGCTATAATCGAAAATGAGCACATCAGCTTTGAAAATTGCATTGTAGTAACCTAATAATCACTTCATCTTATAAAGAAACACCAGTTTCATGGAAAAATAATTTAAGATTGTTTCTGTACATAATTTTCTGTTTTATAATCACCAACCTCGAGGATACAAGAAAACAGCATCCGTTATTTGAAAGGAAGTACTGAATCTTGAATGTTCATAACTGTGTCAGACTGCTCTCATCAGTGAATTAACAAACGTTCTCTCTTCTTTCTGCAGTCTGTGTTTTGTATGTGCAAGGCATTGGAAACAAAGAATGGAGAGAGGTGAGTTGAATATAAACATAATTCCAACTAAAATCTGCACAACTTTTTAGTATTGAAGTTGTCATGTTGAATCTGTTTGTGATGCTTTACAGTCTTTTTATTTTCATTTAAAATAACTGGTGCCTTTTCAGGAAAGGTTAGTATTCATTGTGGCACTTAGTAAAACTATGTACTTTTCTCCTGTGATGGTTTACAGTGGAGATAAACTTCTTTTCCCTAAGCAGAATCCTGCTTGAGGCAGGAGTTATCTGCTCTCTTGTTATTTGATGTTTTTTTGGAAAAATGTATATTGAAAATATTTTGACATTCTGCTATTATTTCAAGTAGCTTGATAATCACTGTGACTTTTGTTTCTCTACTTCTAAGGTATGCATTCCTTCTCTTACATGAGAAATGTGACTTCAAATAGAAACTTAAACTAATTGACCTGGTGATGTAATGATTTATGTCCAGCTGCCTACAGCAGCGACTTGTTTACAAAACAAGACATCTGTTTTTCTCCTTGCAGAATGCTTGCAGCATTTCAATTGCCACATAGGCCATTTAAAGAGCATTTCTGACAAAATTCCTATATCTGGCACTAAATGTCTTTATCTGCAATTCCACCCACCTCATCATATTTTGTGCTGAACCAAGGCAAGACACGCATAATGAAACAGTTATTGTTCAAAGTTAGATGGAGTACAGCTTCTTAACTTTCAAATTTATACTAGGGTACAGGGTTTACCGAGTTTAGACTGCCTACATCATAAAAATGCTGCAAAATGGAAAAAGACTGGCAAATGCTTTTTACCAAAGTATTTCCTTATTGCTAGAGCATAAAAGTTTGGACCAGCTGGACAGTCTTGGCAATTGAGAGCGTGACTGTTTTTTATCTATTCCCTTAGATTCATTGACATATTCCTTACATCAATAGCTGTAAACAATATCCAGTTTAACCTCCTCCTCCCAATCAAACTTTTTCACATAGTTTAACAGTTGTTGAATCCCATGTGTTTCTTTCTTTGTATCTAAATGTAATAAACAATGTTCTTCTGCAAGTGATTTTACTCGTCAGACATCTTATTAGAGCTGGTAGTAACTAGACTGGTAAAATGCTCTTTGAAACTTATAGCAGTAGCTAAAAAAACACCTCTCAAGTGTAGATCATAGATAGTTTCTCATTTTGAGTCTTAATGTAAATATTTCACATGGTTCCACATTGAAAGGATCTGTCATACATTCATTGTCAAGGCTTTTTTCTCTAATATTCATAGTAAATAATCACATTGAATCATCAAAATAACTTTATGTAAACATAAAGTAACACATTTTAACCTTCCTGTGAGCTTATTAGTTGACATTGTTAGTAAGTGTTTAGTAGGTGTTTCACATTTTGTCTGTTTGTTCTACATTGTGAGAGGTAGTGTGCCACATTTTGGAGATGTAAGGTTGAGAGCTATGTTTCACCTACCTCATCTTGGAAGATTTGACACCTATAACAGTGGCTGTTCCGTGCAGACTGCACACAGCTCTGTTTCCTCTGATACCTGTGCACGCATATAAAGCCTGAGGTACAACTAGCATGTGGCACATGTGGCCCTCTCCAGCTACTAGCAGCTGGTATTATACCTCTGTAGACCATACCTAGTTTACACATATGCTGAGTGAGCAGCTCTTCAGCAGCCATCTCTGTGAGTCATCATCTGGCACAAGTTCACAGACATTGTTGATTTCTTCAACATGGCCACTCTGAGGTAGGTTTCTCCTTATTACGTGTGGTAACAGTGTTGTCAACTGTAGCAGAGTAATTTAGCTAAAGACTGATAGTGTACAAAGACTCCTTTTATTATCTTAGTAGTGGTAACTTTGTTCCCATAGAGTGAAATGTCACTGCTGTCATACACAATTCCTCCAGAAGTCCTTTATTATCCACTACAGTTGTGTCCTGTATGATCAAGTGATACTAAACCTAACCCTCGGCCCTTGCTGCTTAACAACAGGTTTTAGATTCAGAATATCAGTTACCGCAATAGAAAGTTGAAATTTCTTTGCTTAATTGCCAGAAGGTTTTGTGCTAAAATCTCAGAATTTTGTGCCTGGATTATTGAAGTCAAGCCAGCTGTATCAGCTATATATGATACATGGCAAACGTCTTACATCAGTTATATAGAGATATATATTGCAGGCTTTATGATATATTCAAATCATGTAGTAGGTAAAAAAGTGGGGAGAGTAGCAGCATTCACATACAACAACCACAGCTCACTTCCAGTAAATATGCATTAGCCTCCATTTGCCTTTAGGAATACCCTACAGGTCTGAGTGGAAATAAGTCAGCCTGCTGTATTATACTTGGTCTCACAGGAAAACTCCAATCACCTACCTTAAATTGGTTCTTTGAAAGCACTTGGAGTAAGTTCTGCTACTGGCTGAATTCAGTATGCATCCAGACCTGACCAGCCAAAATTATGTAGGTCACAACTATTGCCACTTGTTTCTCACATATCATAAATCCATCCATCTGATTTTATTTATTTATTTATTTATTTAACATTTGTTAACCGGGAAAGTCCGACTTGGAACAAAGCTAATTTTCAGCAGAGCCCCGGGGAGAAATGCTCCAGATGCATGTCTCACTAACGTGGGAGGAAACTGGAGCACCCAGAGGAAACCCACACAAATACAGGGAGGAAATGCAGACTCCACACAGAAGGCACCCCAGCTGAGAATTGAACTGGAGAACCTCTTGCTGTGAGGTGACAATGCTACCACTGCACCACTGCGCCATCATAGGAGCTGATGTGTGAGGTACCTGGTGAGAAGGGTGTGACATTCAGGAAACCATGAGGGTCATTTATGCTCTTGGCAGCATCCCTGCAATGAGAGCATTTGAATGGCCCTACCCCATCCTTTGAATTGATTGGCACACCAGGCTAAAATGTATTGTGGACTGTTTTCTTAATAGAAACCTTGCTAATATCCTAGCATTTGGTACTGACTACTTACTCACATATGTTGCATGGACATAAAAGCACTGCATAACCTTCACTGTTGTAGACACTAACAAAAGCCTTAAACATTACACCAATTAAACAACTCGGCAAATAATTAATCATAGTTGAGTGATAGTAATGCAACTCTTTCGTAAATAATTTTACTGGAATTTTCATTAACATTTTGGCTGGTATTCTTCAGAGGTGTGAACCCACAAAATGGTCAGAAAAAAAAGCTCTCCTGGATTTAAAAAGTAGTTAAAGTTCCAGCAGTGGTTTCCTTGTTTGATTAGCAGCTTGGGCACTTTATGCTGCCAGCATGTGAGGATGAGTGTGCTCATTCTGGGGGGAGGGTGGAGTATAGCTAATCACATATTGCATAGTTCCCCTCAGAGGAGGGACTAAAATTTAAATATGTGGTTTGAGGAGTAGGTGTTATGCTCATTAAGCACTGGAAGGGTGGTCGCCTTCATTCCATGTGTATTCAGGGGCATGACTCACATGGGAAGGGCAATGTGAGTCTCCACAGTAACATGGACCCTTCACCCCTCTGCTCAAAGGATGTGGTAGGGCCATTCAAATGCTCTCATTGCAGGGATGCTGGCAAGAGCATAAATGACCCTTATGGCTTCCTGAATGTCACACCCTCCTCACCAGGTACCTCACACATCAGCTCCAGGTGGGGGTGGAGTTTGCTGTCATGGCATGAGGATCATAATCACATTTGCTCCACCATGGAGAACTCCAAGAATTGATTTTTGGATATGTATGAGTGATGTTCAAAGACATGCAGGTAGGTACATGCGTGAATGGGTATGCCTTCTTTGAAGGTTGAGTACCGGGCTGGCAACTTGTCACCATAAAAATCCACGGACAATCATTATCGTACCGGAGTTCCACTGTGGCGAGCCCTAACCGGGAAAAACTGAAAGACATTACTATTAATGTTTTCTTTAGTTGAGCTTCATAACTTACTTTTCACAAAGTACAATTTCCTCCTTTTTGTTATATGCTGGGCAGTTTTACAATAAGAAACTATATTAGAGGCTGAGCACTCTTACAAGGAGTATGGAACAGTTAGCAGATTTAAATAAAACTACAAACTGGCTAAACTCACTGAACTTACATCCTGAGTGCTAGCAGACACCACCACCATTAAAAATGAAAATGTGCAGTTTATAGCAGCTCTGGAGGTCTGTATAGCTAAGGTAACTTTCTTTTAAACAAAGATAAACTTTGAAAATGAACAGGATAATATAAACTCTGGTGAAAGCTTTGAGCAATGCAAGAAATTGAAGTCATTGAGCCCAATCAAACGTAGATAAACAGTGACTGCAGCAAAGACTAATACAAGAGAAACTCATTAACTATGGAAGCATACATAAGCCACCCATTCTCACTGTGAATACAAACTGAGATCCCATAAACTTTAATATCTTTTAAACGGTAACATGTGACCTTATACTATGTAAAGCAACAAAATGGTCCAGAGATTATTCAAGGCAGCCTTATCAATTGCATTGTGTGACAACTTACTGAGTCTGTGCTGCCTAACAATAAAGGCAGCCATTTCAATATTCTCATCTTTTCCAACAGGAGAACAGAACTGACAGTGTAGTACCAGCACACTGTACTCCACACATATGCTAAGTGAGTAAAAGAGAACTGACATCCAGACAACCAGAAGTGAGCATTAGACCAGTCTGGCAGTGCCTCATGCAGGGCCCATGCATCCCCATATATAGATAATCACAGAATCTCATTACCATTGGGCATGACCATAGCAGATGATGATAAAGTGCCACAGCCCTATCACAATGCCAGTAGTTGGCCTGCTGCAAAAGCCTGTGGGCATGCAGTCTGACCATGGTATAATGCCAAGAATACAGAAGTTTAGCATAAGTAAACTGTATTGCCTGAGGCATACCAGATTTCCAAACACTATTCAAATAATCCAGCCATTACTTGCCTGTTAAAAGTGTGTCTAACATCCCATTCCATTTGGGCAAGAAGTCCTACACTGAGGCAGCTGTCAATTCCATAAGACTCCAGTAATAGAATGTAATGCGGGGCAAACTCTAAGATTTTAGCTAGGAGAGATGGCCACACCAACTGCTAAAATTAATAATGTAGCATGACTCATCCACCGAGCATGCGGACCTAAGGAAATTGAGCACCTGCTGATATTGCAGCCATTGATTATTGAGACTGGGGAATAACTCTCTGAACCTATCCCAGGACAGCCTAGTGTAGGGGGTGCACCTTTCTTCATTGCATCACCTTTCTTTGTTGCAGTAAGCACTTCTTTTCAAACCACCTATCCATACTACCAGGGTCCCATACCTTGTGGGAAGGGGTAAAGATGGGCCAGAAACTATTCTGCATCTGAAGCTGTATCTCAGCAAAAAACAAAGGGGTCTGTTGGAATGATGTACTGTCATGAAGAGACTACCTATAATAGCTTTCTCCAGTTGCTGTATTTCTGGAAGTACAAACTCATCTAATCTACTAACCAGAAACATTTTCTGCCTCCCAATCCTCTGATGTTTTCCTGCCCAAATAAAGTGAAAAATTAACATTTGCATATTATTAATAAAGGGAGAAAATGTGGCAAGATGAAGGTGCCTCAGAAAAAATGGAGCTCTAGGTAGGATAAACATTTTAACTGCCTGAATGCACCCTAAGAAATGATGGCTTAAGTGCTTCCACTTATGTAGGTAAATTCTGGACACTTCCCAAAAATGGGGCTTGAAATTGAG
Organism: Protopterus annectens; assembly: GCF_019279795.1. Lineage (NCBI taxonomy): Eukaryota > Metazoa > Chordata > Ceratodontiformes > Protopteridae > Protopterus > Protopterus annectens. The sequence goes on along the minus strand of NC_056745.1, from coordinate 1,046,304,931 downwards.
TTTAATCAGTTTATGGGGCTCCATGCTCATAGTAATGCCCAGGTATTGCACAGTGTTCCTATCCTCTAACCCTTAAGCTGCCATTAACCTCTGCTTGGAGGAATGCATCCAATGTGGGAAGAATACAGATTTTAGCTATCATCATCAGCCCCCTTTTTCCCATTTTCTACATGGGGTCAGGGTATCGTGTTAACTGTCTCCATCTCTCTCAATTCAGTGTCACACTCCTGTCATCAACACTCTTGCCTGACTGTCACAGATCTTCTCTCACACAATCCATCCACCTCTTTGCTGGACATCCTTGTTTCCTCTTTCCTTCTTCCTGACTGTCCCAAATCTTCACCAGATTGTTTTCTGTTTTCCTGCATGTGTCCAAACCACCATAATTTGTTCTTTTTGATCTTTTCTGCAATTGGAGCTACTTTGGCTTCTGCTCTTATGTCCTTATTTCTTGTCTGTCCCACAGTGTACATCCTGCCACCCTTCTCAGGCACTTTGTTTTCAGCGCTTCTAGCTTCTTCATCTGTCCTGCCTTTATTGCCCATGTTTCTGTACCATACACCTTCCTTTTTAGCTTCTTTGGCATTCTTCTGTCGTAGACTATACCTGAGACTCTATGCCAGTTGGCTGCAGCCCCTCTGAGTCTAGCTTTGACCTCTTCATTCAGACTTCTCTTCTCCTCAACCACCTATCCCAGCTACTTGAAGATATTTACCTGTTCCACTATCTTTCCTTCTATCTCAATTCTCAGCTTCTTCTGATTTCCTCTATTTGCTGCCATTACCACTGTCTTATCTGTGCTTAGTTTCACCCATGTGCCTTTAGTTTTGCATTCCATTCCATTCCCTATCCTTTACTGAAGTTCTTGCTCAGCATCTGCCTGTAATGCCGTATTGTCTGCATACAGTAACTTTGTTGATTTCTTCTCTCTGACCTGTTTGTTAATCACCAGTATGAGCAGCAGTGGGCTCAGGGCTGAACTTTGATGCACACCCACTTCTACTGGGAACCCCTCTGTGAGGCCGAACACTGTTTGCACTTGAATTGCTGTGTCCTTGTACATAGCCTGCACTAATTCTACCAATGTTTCTGGGACTTTAAACCACCGCAGTACTGCCCAGATCAGCTTTCTTGGGACCTTGCCATATGCATTTTCCAAGTCTAGAAATGCCCTGTTGGACTTTCTCCTCATCTCTAGCTTCTTCTCAACTATCTGTCTCATTGCAAACATGGGGTCAGTTGTGCTGCATCCTGATCTGAACTGCTCATCTCCCATTTTACATTCTGCTACTCTGCATATCTGTTTATCAGTCACCCTCTCCAGACCTTTCATGCAATGTGATAGTAGTTTGATGCCTCTGTACTGCCCACAGTTGTGGATATCCTCTTTGTTCTTGTACACTGGCACAAGTATGCTCCAGTCATCTGGGATATGCCTTTCTCTCCACATTGCTATGAGTACCCTCAGGAGCCATTTCTGCCCTATCTCACCCAGCATCTTTTTCATATCTGCTGTGACCTTATCTGAGCCTGGTGCTTTCCCCAACTTTCATTTCCTTAGTGCTATTCTTTCTTCTTCTAGGGTGGGATCCTCTTCTTCTCTAATTGTAGGCTGTTTCTGGGGCAGTACAGTTCAGTCATAACCTATTTTCTTCAGAAAGCAACTGCAAAGTATGAAAGTCATCAGGAGTTTGCAAGAGAAAATTGTTTAACCAAATGGCACATTCATCTTCAAACCATACCACTAGAGGTTTCTTCCCAATATCCAACTGCAGGCTAAATGATACAAATTGAGATTCTAAACCTATCCATTGCTGATGCAACAAGCACAAATAGCCTAGTGCCTCTAGATATCTGAATAGGGTTGGATAGGATGCCATTTGAGAAGACCCTAGCTGTGGGGTTGCAGCAAAGCAGCTAAACCCAAGAAATTGCCACAGGTTGGAGTAAAACTCCATAACTTCCCACAAATAGTCCCAGTTCATTGTATCAAAGGCCTTATTGAAGTCTATCAAAAATGTACCACTGGTTGAGTTACACCACTGTGCCAGTCTCTGAAGATTGAGCCATGTGCGTACTGCATCCTCCCTTCTCAGCCCTTAATAAAGGAAGCATGGTTCTCCATCACTAAATACTTCAGAACCAGCTCTAACCTAACCATTGATATCTTAGCAACAGAGGAATCTGTGTATAATTAGAGGCCTGAAGAGGTTGGGAGGCTCAGGACTTTAATCTCTTGTTAACATCTGGTTAACTTGAACAAAGCTTTCCTTGTGTCACCAACATAAGGTCTCCCATTAAGCATGTTAGTTCTCTCAAGCATTTAGGAAGCCAAAATAGACTGGAAGGAAGTCTGTTAACACCTGGGTCAGACACGACATTAACCCTCCCCGCAACTAATGTACTTGTATAATTTGGAATTATTGAATGAATGCATCACCTAGTACCCATGAATTGTCATTAGGAGCATATAAATTGACCAAGATCTTTTCACTATCTCCTCTTTTTATTTAGGTTTTCCAATACTACCGATTGTCTCAGGACAAATATATTTTTCAAAGGACCTATCTTCCTTTTCAAAGTGCTGGTCTGTTCTTAAACAGGCTGGGGTTTGGCATAATGGTTAAGGTATTTACCTCACAGCACTTTGATTCTCATCTTTGACAGGGAAATTGGTTAGGCTTAAAATGGTCCACAAGGGCAGCTAGTCTAGTACTTACCTATAAACAAATTTGCCTTTTCTTAGAAACCAGCTCTGAAATTAACCTTGTCAGGAAGAATTTTGAAATGGAAGTGTCTGTATAGATTTCTTCAGGTAGAATGTTTTCAGACATCACTTCTGTGCACATTAAGATAGAAAAATATAATTGTTCTATAAAATTATTTCAGATATTGTGCTAGAACTACATCTGGGCAAGTTGAGATAAGGAAATTAGTATAACTATGCTTTGTTGACAGTAAGCTATGATATAAACAAAGGCACTGTCAGGGGCACATGAACAGAAATCTTGTAAAACAAACAGTATGATACTATGACCTTACTCTTTTCAATTGAATAAAGTATTGTTAAGCATAAGGAAGTTTACTGGAGGTTAGAATAAGAAGAAGAATTATCATGAGTTGAGAAACCTTCCATTGAAGTTATTGTCATTTAGATGAGAAAAATAAAGTGTATTGGATAATGAATCAATCAGACAAGAAGTGTGACTTGTAGTGGAGAATATTCCAAATGAATCACCTAAGTGAATGGGCTATAAATTGTTGATTTTTGTACTTTGTGTATAAATGTAGAAATTATCCTGCTATGGTTAGATTCACTCTTGTGATTGCCAAAATGCTGCTATCCTGTTTGTAAGTAAACCTGCATTGCTGCAGCATGACTTTGTCACCAGAAAAATCTATTAGTAGGTACACAGGTGCATAGGTAAGTACTTGGCTAGCTGATCTTGCGGGGCATTTTAAGTCTACCAATTTCCCTTTTTGTGCTCGAAATAACCTATGCCATTTTGGTTATAAATTGGCCTTACCCATCCCTTGGTCAATAATTACATATTACCCCTAATGACAATAACTGGGATCATACCGTAGACAATTTGAAGGGATCCATGCAGGGGAAAAAGAACTTAGGAGCTACATCTGTCCATTATTAGTACAGGGGGCAGTTCTGGAGTACATTTTCTATTCCTATCCATAGATCTAAGTTGCACTCCAATATGGACAGAGATGAACTTTGTTTTATGTTGATGAGGAATCAAGATTAACTTTGTTTTATGTTGAGGAGGAATTTGTTCCAGAGCAGCAGTGTTTTCTGCAAAATATACCTGTCCCTCGAGACCATTCCATTGATGTTGACAATAAGGTTTAGATCTCTAACTCATGACTAACCACTCCACATTTACAAACATATTTAAGGATAGATGCTCATTAGGAGAATATTTATTTTATTTTATTTTACATTTGTTAACCGGGGGTGTCTGACTGAGCCGAAAAGGCCCTTTTTCAGCAGAGGCCCAGGGAGAAAAGCTCCACATACAAAAATTACAGATACATTTAGATATTTAGACATGATCAGTATACACAGAAATTACAATAGACATGTTTTTACAGTGGTATGAAGCACGTCAACAGTTACAGTGGAGAGAACAAACAAGAAAATATTCATTTAAAAATAAAGGTAATTAATAGATTTGTGTTGTACAGCTGAAATTTGGAACATAGGGAGAATACATACATAGTACATAGGTAGAATACATACATAGTACATAGGTAGAATACATACATAGTACATAGGTATGGTATGTACATTGTGCATTAGCCAGTGTTTGTGAGTAAGAGTGAAAACTATTATCGAGTACTCTAGGTTTAGTATGTGTACCTTATCCACTTTCACTAGCCTGGGGAGCAATCATGTCACTGACAACTTTGCTTGAGATGTTGCCTAATGAGGTTTTTAAAGGAGGCTTTGGATGATGTGTTTTGTATGCTAGTGGGGAGAGAGTTCTATTTTTAGCCACTGTACTACTATATAGTGCGTCTCCAAAGCTATTGTAGCTGTTGGTGACTTCTAGTAATAGTTTGCTTGATGATCTAAGAGGCCTTTTGCCTGAGTGATGTTGTACTAGGTTTTTGAGGGCAGGACACTTATTGGGGAGGAAATAGATAGACTGACAGAGGCAGAGCTGATTGTAGGTTAGGAAGTTGGGCAGTTCAAGCCAGTGGAGGTGTCTCAAAGCAGTGAAGTGATGAGTTCTATATGAGCAATTTGCAGCAAAGTGGGCAATTCTGTTATAGCAGGCTTCCATTTTGCTTAGTTCAGTTTTGTTGAGATTAGTCAGAATGGGAGATGCATAGAGTAGCCAGAATGGGAGATGCATAGAGTAGGGTGGATAGAAGCTGGGAGCGAGCAATGGTTGATCTTGTGTTGTTGGTAAGAAATGGTTTGATATGGTAGAGTTATCCCAGTTTGGCATGTACTTTTTTAATAGTTAAGTTGAGATGAGTATCAAATTTTAGGTGGGAGTCTATGGTTATTCCCAACAGCTTAACCTGTGCCACAGGAGTGATTGGAGTAGCATTTGTGGAGTAGATAGTGAATTGACTGCTATCAGTGTTTTTGTTAGAACTGGTTATAATCATAAGCTGAGTTTTCTTTGGACTGAGGATAAGTTGGGCTTTGGTAAGGTAGTTTTCAACATCAGAGAATGCTAGTTGAGTTGTTTGCAAGGAGGGTGGTAATGTTTTGTACAGCACAGATTAAGGTAGTATCATCTGCATACTGATTGACAGATGCATGCTGTGTGGAGGTATGGAGATCATTTGTGAAGATTGTGAATAGTAGTGGTCCTAAGATAGAACATTGTGGGACTCCTATAGTTATGGGCAGCTGAGGAGAGAGAGAATTTGAAGGCTGTTCTGTTGGTGTGTTCTTTCTTTTGATGTTAGAATCATATTTTACTAATAAGTAAGATTATTTCTGTGTAAACTATTAACATGTACTACTTTTAAATAAAAACAGCCACCCTGGGCGGAAATGCTGGCAAAAACAGCTGTTAAAAGCAGCATGACCAAAAAAAGCAAATATCAGAGCTTATAATAGTGAAGAAATCCCACTTTATTAACAAAATGTTAAGCGCTTTCATATCTTTTTTACTGAAGACATGTACTACTTTAACTGTGATATCATGAGACCTGTATAACTCATTATGTAATATTCCATTGATCTATATAGCACTGGAAAAAAGATGATTTCTGAGGTTCTACCTACCCTTCAGGAAAACTACAACGTCAGCAGTTTGAAGCTAGATTGAAAAACTGAAGACAGTTTTAAAGAAAATGCCAGAGAGACAAACTTAACAAAATTTACATTTAGAAACTAAATACCACTATAGTAGTTATATGTATGCTTGTGTCAAGTTCTGAAAAAGAAGTAGCCCCAATAAAGCAACCACTAATTGAAAATTAAAGCAATCTGAAAATAAGTGTAATGAATGTTCTGTTGTCTATGCTCCTGTCTGTGTACCTTAACATCCCAGTACTCAATTTCGTCTTTCCATATTTCCCATTAAATTTGACACAAGCTGATTAACAACACTCTGTTAAATGCACAACAGCCTTTTCTGAATGTTAATTTTTTTAAAGGTATAGCAGTGTTATTTTTTTCTGTTACATCTGTATAGCCAACCAAGAATAAACCACAGTTACAACAACAACATTCACTCTGTTTTTTTGGGTTAACCTAATGAATGTACTATATCTATATTTATATAAATGTGGTGTGCAGTAAATGTATTTAAGAGATTTAGTCACAGGAAATTCCCTTGACACTGAAGGATAAAACCCTGATTTGGACCTAGGCCTACTTAGTTTGATTAGTGGTTCTGGCAATTGATAGGCTAGGTTTGGTGTTTAAGTCATGATGAGTCTTAAGCAGGCTCACCACTTTTCAGGCCAAAGTAGTGAGGAGTGCATGTCAAGGCACATGTTCCCTAGTAGAATCCTCAGTGGAGACCATGGATTATGTGGGTGTACTGCCTACAGAAGGGCAGGGCCATGGTTCTCTTGCATGAAATGAATTAATTTAAGATGTAAGACACATTGTACAGCTCCTCTTGGGCTTTATATGCATGCACAGGGCCTGGCAGGCCTAAATAAAGAAACCCCCTGATGGCTGCCTGAATGACAGATCCCATGACTGGACTGGAGATCTCTAGTTGATGTGCCTCAAAAGACTTAAACCTCCCCCTGGATTAATAAAGCAACCAACTTAGTTTTGAAAAAAAAATGTATTCAGTGGATGGATAATCATTCTTATTTGGCAGACTTAATGACAATAGATATGCTTTACTGGAATTATAAGGGTTTGGAGGAGGGATGGGCAGTCAGGTGAGATGCTTTTTTGGGATTGATGGAGGACAATTTCACCTAATTTGCACATTTCAAATAATGGCCAGTGGGACTTGGTAAAGATGATCTCTCTGTCTGTTTTTTAACCCTTACCTTTCCAGGCATATTTCTTATTACCTTAAAGTTACATACAATAGAAGACACATATATCAGAGAGGTTGCCTAAAAAGAACTATGAACATCAGCCTAACGGGTAACTACTGCATCACATAGAGAAACATTTATAAACACTTTTGCAAGTAAAGTGTCATCAGATCCGTCTTGTAGAAAACCAGATCTTTTTATCTGATAAGGTTGACATTGTAATCAAGAAACAGTGCCTTGTTGTATGAAAGTCACTTGATCAATTAATTATTATACCAGTGCCCTCTTTTATGGGGCTTATTAAAATGCTGATGAGTTCTATTTTACTGAAATCTAATAGCAACTTCTAAACAGTACCCTCTTGTACAAGACTCATTGTGGCCAGTACATATTCAGAATTTTGAGACGCTGGCTGTAAGTTTAGATCTTTTTTGTATTTAAATGCAGCCACTTCTGGACTAGCCTAATTAACCATCTTTTGCAAGGAGAGAGTTATAAGTCATTCCTGCTGGGAAGGAGGCTCAAACTGTGTTTTAAGTAGCATCTAGACAAATGATCTTATGACATTTATAACCAATAATGCTCATATTTTACTTTAGAAAGCACCCAATGAAGACATTTTAAAACATAGTGCTTAAACTCTGTCTATTCCTTGTGAAATCCTTAGGCAATAACGTACAAAACACATTTTATTCAAGACTTATCTTTTTCTTGGAAGATACAAGATTTTTGTGTGCAAAGAAGTGCTCTGATCTTTTTCTACTAACCTCATAGTTTTTCCCTGAGGTAACAAAAAGCCAAGTGAAAAACACTGTGCAGACAGTGCGAAAAGCCAGGGTAAAATGAGATACATATAAAAGTTATATGTATAAAAACTGAACAGGGTATTCTTAGTTTAAATACTTTGCACAATATTCCAAATAATTACTTGCACAAAAGATCCTCCTGCTATTTACTCTTGCTTAATGTCAAAAGAAGAAAAAAAATAAATAAATAATATGCTTACAGTGTGGCCTATAAGTCACTTAATCAGACATTGTTCCCAAGTCACCCCTGAAAAGGAATTGTGTGCCCAGTGGGCCTCCCCGATTAACAAATGAAATACTGTTATTACCATTGCCTGGGGTTTTGGCTATGGCTGAAAAGGCTCAACAATGACTAGTTCACTTAAGTGTCTCAAAATTAAAACATTAAAATTAGAAATATTTGTCAATATATCTGCTCTGCGATATATCTGCCTTTTCTTCGTGTAATTCAGTTTCACTGCCCATCTCTTCTTCCCTCTCTGAAGGTTCACTGAATTGATTTTATTTATTTAGGTCTCCAATTGTATTGGTCCTGCATTTTTGCATGGGCAATTGCATTATACATATCTCAATACTTTCCATGGAGACAGGATTGCTGTCATTTCAAGGGGCCTTAAAACCTTCTCCGATTAGTATAACTATGACACGATCCTAGTCTGTGCTAGAGTGAGTGAGCTGGCATAAAAAAACAATGACAGACATTTCTAAAGATTTGCAGAAATTGCTATGCATGCTTCATCAAGGATAAGAATATGGTCTTGAGTGGTACCCCCGCTTGCTGAAAAAGATGCCCAGATTCAAGGAAAAGATAATTGGTTTCACCAATTGGCTAAATAGCTGGTGCCATTCTGGAGGGGGGTTAACATGTGTCTTCCTGGGGTGAGATGATTGACAATCCTACTTGCTTTGCCAAGGATAGCCTACACTTTTCATTCAAGGACTTCCACACATTGGCTAAAGTGTTTGCTACCCCCATTGTGCTTTTTTCAGGCAGAGTTCATCTAATAAACATCTTAACTTAATCAACACATCAGATAATAAATTAAACAACATTAAAGTAGTGCTTCTCAATCCCAGGATTCTGAATAACACACTGACCAATCAGGAGGCACTTCTGTATCTGGAACAAGTCCATGTTTCTGTAGTGACTGAGACATGTTTCAAAGCACCCCCTCTGTCCCTGGGTTCTATGCCAATCACATCTTTAAGCCCACTTAAACTGGCTACATTGTCTTAGTTTCAAAGCACCCCCTCTGTCCTTGGGTTCTATGCCAATCACATCTTTAAGCCCACTTAAACTGGCTACATTGTCTTAGTTTTCTTCAGGGATTTCAGTCCTACCAAAGTGATACCCAGTAAACTTCCAAGTGAGGTAATTGAACTCCAGCTTACACGAGGTAAGTGATATCTTCAACTTACAATTTCTTACAAGTCCCCTTCCATGGCCCACATGACCATGGCAAGTTTCTTGCATTGAGAATAACAACTTAAGATAAAAAGATCTTGTTACCAGGCAGAACTGTTAAAATCAAACACTTAAACTTTGAACTTGGATTTTAGTTTTTTAAAGTCCCAAGGATAACAAAGTAAAAACTTGCAAGTAAATCCAAGAAATCCAAAACAAAACAACAAGCAAAGCATTTAAAGTACATATTCATCACTTAAGCGATATACGTCTAAAGAAGAAACAAAATGCGTTAACCTGACATGTTATACATAGCCCAACACAAATTTTCCTTCATGGCAGATAATTTGAGGCGAGTGGATATATCCAATCACACTGAATACATGGAAATGCAATGGATAACCAGATTACAAGCAGAAAGAGCCTGGACTCAATGGTGTGGTCCCTTTAAAACTGGCACTCAGAAGGCAGAGATTGATGAGATAAGATTTTTCAATTGGTGATTACCCTTTAAAAGGCTTCAAAGGAACAGGAAACAACAGGATCTGAAGAAGGCTGATTAAGCTGAAAGCTCTTGTCCATTGTTTTGTTTTGGATTTCTTGGATTTACTTGCAAGTTTTTACTCCATTATCCTTGGGACTTAAACTTTGAGCTTGGATTTTAGTTTTTAACTGCGGTGGTGGTGCTGCGGTAGTGTTGTCACCTCACAGTAAGATGCTGCCCTGTTCGATTCTCAGCGAAAGCGTCTTCTGTGTGGAGACATGCGTGAATGGGCGTACCTTCGTTGAAGGTTGTGCATCAGAGCTGGCAACTCAGTATGTAAAAATCTACTGCCAATCATTAGCGGGCCGAAGTTCCGCTGTGGCGACCCCTAACCGGGAAAAGCCGAAAGACACAACAACAACAATTAGTGTTTGATTTTAACAGTTCTTCCTGGGAACAAGACCTTTTTATCCTAAGCTGCTGTTCTCATTCTTGCAAGGCCTGTTTTCAGTGAAACCAGTACATTTTATTTCACTTATGTTTCTTGCATTCCAAGAAAACATCCCTATTAAAGATGGATCTGTGCTCCTCAGTGACTTCAAATACCCCTTCAGTAGAATGGAGTACTTATTCTTCTGATGTTGGGTATGTACAACATTTCTTGGACTGGGTGAATGAGAACTCCCTGGATCAAACTGTTAGTAGTCTGAGGGGACGAAATATTTTGTGCCTAGTTCCCACACATTCAACTCTGGACTGCTCCCTGCCCATAGTTGGTCCGTCACTTGTTAGATGTGATGACCAAGTAGTTACCTTTACCCTCAGAACATCTTCTACTGTGGTTGCCAACACCACTCTCTGTAGAGGCTATAAAAAAGCTATTTTTTTTGCAATTATATGATAAAGGTGCAGAATTCTTCCATCCTAACCCTTAAACATAACCAGGATATGCAGCTAGCTATGCCAAAGATCTTTATTCTCATTTAGATATATGCATTGATAGGGCTGTCCCCACCAGAAACAAATACAATGGCAAGTTCAATAACAGACTTCTGGTGGTCAGTTGATATAAATAAACTTTACAACAGAAGGAACAAACTGCTTAGATTGCCTTGCAAGGCCAGAAACTATAATCACAATCAGAATATAAACTGCTTCACCAAGAAATTGAAGGCAGCTATTAAGACAAGCAAAGCCTTACATGAAGCTAGGCTTTCTGAAGCTAAGAATGATTCTAAGTCTTTCTTCAGCTATGTTAGAAACCTAAGGAATAATTCACAACTCTGCTCAGAGCTTGTCTACAATGGCACTTCCTGTTCAAAGCCTAAGGATATCACCAACATATTGGCTAAAATGTTTGCTGCAAATTTCTCCCATGAAACTATTATCTCCATCTCAGACATACTGACATTGCTTAACCGTCACTGTGCCCAATGACTTTATTCCTAAAGTGATGTCTTAGACCAACATTTCTCCATACTGTGGGTCCTGACAACATTCTAGACTGTTCTATAAACAGTCTCAAGCAGACCCTTGTGGATCACTTCCTTAAGTTGTTCAAACTAAGCCTTGCCACAGGCTGTGTTACCTATCAGTCATTTACAGCAATGGTGTTCTCCTCATAAGGGTGGTCCCCCACAACTGACACAAGCAGCTAAAGACCAATTAGCTTTACTAGTCTTGTCTGCAATGCTGTGGAAAGTACTATCACTGACCTTGTAAACCAGGATATTAAGAATTTAATCAAGCTCATTCTGCAAAGATTCAGATTGGTTAAGGGTAGATCATTCTTCAATATTATGAACTTCTTTAAAAAGATCACAAGTACTGTAGACAATGGTCACACTATTTGGGCTGCCTAGCTGGATCTAGCAAAAGTATTTTATTCCATACCACACGGTGAGATTGCAAACAGGCTAATAGCCTTGTACATAAATCCATGTCCAGTAGATAGACTGCAAACTGGTACAAAGACAAAAATCATGTAAGGGTCAATGATGCCTCTTCAGTTTAGGAAAAGTTGACCAGTGACATTCCCCAGGGGTTTGTATAGGACCCACTCCTTTTTGACAATTATTTCTCTGATTTTAGCCCTGACAGCAATGATTTCTGGCTGACTAATTTTTACTATGCTTGCAAGTTGGGTATACTTGTCAAATGAATAAATTATACAAATTCCAAAAATAAATACTAAATCTTAAGAAGTGAAGTATTATTTTTTTTTGGTAAACAACAAATTGCTAGCTGCAGCTGCATCAGTGACATCCCACTGTACAATTAATTTGTCATCAGACACCTGGGTAGATGTCTCTTTGTCCTTTGATCACAATTTAGCAACTGCAGTCAGGAAATCTCTCTATATGTCACAATTAATCAACGAAGACATGTCTTCCAAAAACTACTGTAGTTACAATACCCCTGTACACTGCCATGATTAGGTCCTCTATAGAATATAATATACCCTTTGCCAGGTATCTCACTAGACATATCAAAATACTTAAGACCACAGAGGTACCTAACTAAAAGGACCTTGACCCTCAAAGCTCTAAGATATCAGGAAAGGTTGGAGTCAGTCTCCCTGCACTCTGTTATAGATACTCTTGAGGGGAAACCTATGGCTTCCTGTCTGTGCCTTCAAAGAACTCATCATCCAATACCACCTCCTTCTCAATGTGTCAAGCAGTATATCCAGCACTAGAACAAGAGATCTGAGTCAACTTCAGGCAATTAAAACTAAATGGTGATAGAGGTTCAGCATCCAGTGTGTCTCCTTGCTCTGGAATAAACTCCTCTTGTATGTTAAGGAGTGCCACAACATCTTTGCCTTCACACATAGCTTAGACAATCAGATGGGTACCCTAAATACATTCCAGGACTTACAGGTCTTACCCTCTTTGAAAAGGATGGTAGAACCTAAGGGTAGTTATTGGCAAGTCACACATGGCGTGTGGTTAAATTATTTTCCATGATTTGTATGATTCAACAAAGTCACCATACTGCCTGAATTCAATAAACCTTGTAATTCCTTGCCTTCCAAAAATACCATTCATTTTACTAACACACACACAAACACACACACACACACACACACACACACACACACACACACACACACACACACACACACACACACACACATGCTAACTGGTAAGTGATCTGGTCCAATACTCCGTTTTAACCATTACTTGGGCCATATAGGCAAAGATAAATGAAGCAAAGCTAACAACAGCAATATTAACAGTGAATACTCAAAAAGTACAATTGCATAAAATGACCATAAAATTATTAACAATCAGCAACATTAGGAAAAAGGTAAAATATATAATGTATAGACCTGCAGAATTACTAAGTTGCATTTTCAGAGACAATGTATATTTATAGTTGATGAGAAAGATATATTTGTCAGAGTGATTCATGCCCACCTGTCTTCCTTAGTAACCCTATTAGCCCTACTAACCCTACCAGGAACGGAAATGATTAGACGTAATATACAGCTAATGAAGAAAGATGCCTGGATGTATTCGTTTGTTACTGTTAAAGTGTGCCTCTAAAACACCCTCATTTTTATCATCAATAGGGTGAGTCTTAAGAACTTTTTGAATAGGAGAAATCTGTTAATTTTTCTAATCTTTTCAGGGATGCTGTAGAAAGCAGCTGGAGCTATTTAGAAAATGCCGTTTAGCAGGGTGCTAGAGTAAAAAACAACCTAGCTTGCAATCAATGTTTCCTAACGAGTAATTTTGATTTCTAACTCTTGGTCTGTTGAGTGGGGGAGCAGTACCTTTCGCGAAGTATTTTGAATGAACAGTGGGGAGGTAGAGTGAGCTTCTCCAAAACAAAGTTAAGGTCCCAGGCAGGGGTAGAAGCTCTCCTGGGTGGTCTCAAGTTATTTGCCCCTCTGAGATACTGCTTGAGCAGGGGATGAGAAAAGAGGGGTGGTTCTGTGTGTAGTATAAGCACCATGGAAAACCTATCCCCCAGAGGATCAGATCCCATTCCACCAGGGCTGCATCTACTTCTGCAGCCTCTCTCAGAGGTGTTCCTACCAGGGATATTCTAGAAGCTGCTACCTGGAGTTCTGTACATACTTTCACCAAGCATTATCATTTACCAATTTTCTTTAAATCCAGAGATGGCTTTGCCACTGCTGTATTGCAGAAAGAGGAGAAAACATACTTGATCTCATCATCACGAACATGGGATCACAATGTTCAACACCGGAAGTATACCCCTCACTGGTGAGATCAGATCACAAACTAATCTCACTGGAGGTCCTCATCCCACCCCACCTGAAATAAAAAGACCACAGTAAAGAACTTCTGAAAGCCGACTTCACACTTCTAAAGACTAGTGTGGTCTCCTTTAAGGCCCCCGAAATGGGCGGAAAACAGTACTCAAGCCGCTGAATCACTTACAAATGCCTTCTACCAGCACCTGCAGGACTGCATGGATAAGGCAATCCCAAGCAAAACAAAGACTCTTTGTACTAAAGGCAAGCGTCAGTCTGGTGGACCCCAGCCATAAACAAACTCTACAACAAAAGGAGGAAGCTACTACAAGATAGAGCAAAATCCTTAAAAGGTAAGACACCTTTGATCACTATAAGTAAAAAACTAAGAGCTCTCATAAAATCATGCAAATTTTGAGAGAAAAATAGCTAAAGACTCAAAAGACAATCATAAGGCCTTCTTTAGCTATGTTAGAAACCTGGGAGAAAACTCCCAGATATGCTCAGAATTAGTTCAAAATGATGTGAAGATTACTGATCCTACAGACATTGCCAACATACTGGCTGACAGGTTCAGTGCTAACTTCTCCCAAAGGAGAGATATCTATACCAAGCGATTGCAGCCCAAACATCTCTAACGCCCAAGTGAGAACTGCTCTCCAAGGCAAAAACACAGCATCCATGGGACCTGATGGTGTCCCCGGCTGTGTGCTCCATGAACTCAACGAGGAATTAAACCCACAGTTAGGACAGCTGTTTAATCGTAGTCTCACCTCTGGATACGTGCAGGAGTGGCTGGCGACAGCCATGTTGTCCCACTTCACAAAGGCGGTGCCTCCACCGACCCTGGAAATTACCGGCCCATTAGCTTGACAAGCCTTATCTGCAAAGCCATGGAGAGGATCATAATGGATCTCATAAATAAAGACATAGGGAATTTGCAGACTTTGGATCCAACCCAGTTTGGCTTTGTCAAAGGCAGATCATGCCTTTTAAACTTGGTTGACTTTTTCAAAACAGTCACCAAGGCCATTGATGAGGGAAAGGCAATCCATACAGCCTACCTCAATCTGGCGAAGCCCTTCGATACAATACCCCACTCGGGTATCATTGAAAAACTCATCAGCTTAAATGTTAACCCATACATCACAAGCTGGGTTCCAAACTGGCTCAGTAATAGAACCCACAGAGTCAGAGTTGCTGGCGCCATGTCAGACTCAAAGCCTGTCACAAGTGGTGTCCCACAGGGCTCAGTCCTGGGCCCACTCTTGTTTGGCATCTACTTTTCCGAAGTACAAGCAAACACAGGAGGGTTATGGCTGACAAAGTTTGCAGACGACTGCAAACTGGGTGCCGTAGTGAAAACACATCTGACACAGATATCCTTCAGAAGGGTCTCACAGAAACGGATAACTTTCAGAAGGTGCCAGAGCCATGGCCTAAAGTTAAATGCCAAAAAATGCATAGTCATACCCTTCGGGAAAAACAAGGTTACCCTAGCTACCATATAGGTGGCAATCCACTGAAACACAGAAGAAGTTATCAGGGACCTGGGGACCCAGGTTGACAGTAGCCTATCATTAGACACCCATGTTGCTAAAGTAGTTAGGAAGACCTTCTACATTGCCCACCTTATCATGAAGGGATTCACATCTAGATCAAGGGAGGTCATAGTCTCCCTATACTCATCACTCATCAGACCAATGATTGAGTACAATGCCCCATTGAATGTATCTGACCCAACACTTGCAGCAGCTGGAGGCCACAAAGTTCCTCACCAAAAGGATAAAGGGTCTCAAAATCTGACCTATGCTGCCCGACTGAAAGAACTCCAGCTCTATTCAGTCGCCACCACTTGCTCAGAGGTGACCTGTGCCTGACATACAAGGCCATGTCAAACCCAGATTTGATGAATATGCTTCACCTCAAAAATCTAGATCCATCAGAGCCACAAGGGCGGAGACTTAAACCTCGACACGGCTATTAATAGGGGCGTGCTGGAGGGAAAGATTCATCACCAAAGACTCTATGCTGTGGAACAAAATCGGTATATGTGAGGCAGAGCACCTCGCTGGCCTTGTTCAAGAGAAATCTTGACCAATGGATGGGAGATCGCAGATATACCCCAGGGATTACCTCAGTGTCACTGCTCGACAGAGACACAGCAAAATAATGGGCATAGTTCCCCAAACTAAAGGGGTGGCGTAAGCCACAAAACTATGGGCTAGGCTTGTAAATGCCCTCGGGCAGATAGCCTAGTATGAACCTATGAACCTATGAACCTATGAAGAAGACATGCCCTGGCTGAAACAGGCTGCCAGTTTCTTTTGTTTAACATAATGGCATTTTTCTGTTTGTAGTTGTCTAAATTAATAATCTGTGAGACTGTTATTTTAGGCAGGTTAATTTAAAGAGTTATTCTTGGTGGAGCAGAGTGCTATAATTGGCAGTACATATGCTATTATAATTGCAGCCTGTCTGGCTTATGTAGGAAAAAGATGTTTTGCAGGAAAATTTTAATTGGGCTAACATTTTGTTAACTTGGGAATCAGTCTGTATGTTGAATAAGAGGTCCGGAAATGGTGTGTTGCCTTGATGTTTTTGCTACTATGTCCAAGTGAGATGATTTCAAGAGGGGTCCTTGATAGTGTTACTGTTGCTATTGCTTAATATCTGGGGTATACCAAACAATATAACTGTATTATTTGTTACTTAAGTATATTTAAAGGGTTTCCTTTTATGGTTTGTAAGCCTGATTGCATAAGGTGAGCTGTTCTGAAATCAATGGCCTTTACTAAAAGTCAACCAAGTTTAAAAAGGCATGATCTGCACTTTGACAAAGCCAAACTGGGTTGGATCCAAAGTCTACAAATTCCTATGTCTTTATTTATGAGTTCCATTATGATCCTCTCCATGGCTTTGCAATAAGGCTTGTCAAGCTAATGGGGACGGTAATTTCAGAAGTGGGGTGGAGGCACACGCCTTGTGAAGTGGGACCACAGTCGCACGTGCGCCACTCCTTGAGTGCGTATCCTGAAGAGGGCCGGAGGCTAAGATTAAACAGCTGTCTAACTGCGGGTTTAATTCCTCATTGAGTTCATGGAGCACACAGCTGGGGACACCATCCGGTCCCATAGATGCTGTGTTTTTGCTTTGGAGAGCAGTTCTCACCTGGGCGTTGGAGATGTTTGAGGGCTGATCCTCTGGTATAGATATCTCTCCTTTTGGGGGGTTTGCCACTGAACCTATCAGCCAGTATGTTGTTGGCAATGTGTGGCAGGTTCAGTAATCTTCACATCATTTTGAACTAATTCTGAGCATATCTGAGGAGTTTCCTCCTAGGTTTCTAACATAGCTAAAGAAGGCCTTATGATTGTCTTTTTTGAATCCTTGCGTTTTTCTCTCAAAATTTGCCTTGGATGATTTTATGAGGAAGCTCTTAGTTTTACTTATAATGATCCAAAAGGTGTCTTACCTTTCAAAGTTTTGCTCTATCTTGTAGTAGCTTCCTCCTTTTTGCACACATTGTAGAGCTTGTTTATGGCTGGGGTCCACCAGGGCTGGGCGGCTTGCCTTTGGTACAAAGAGTCTTAGTTTTGTTTGGGATTGCCTGATCCATGCAGTCCTGTAGGTGCTGGTAGAAGGCATTTGTAAGTGATTCATTGCAGTTTCCATAGACAGAAAGCTGAAATATATCTGAAGAAAATGTAGTACAAAAATGAAACATTAGACTTTGCTGTGCATCATATTGAATGGTGTATTAGTTTCAAATAAAAAAGCACTCTATTAGTTGAGTCTCTTAAATAAAAAATGCTTTACTTTAAAATGTGGTTCTTTGGGCAGGTTTTTATTGATGGCAGAGCAGTGAAGACCAGTAATCTGCAAATT
This sequence comes from Protopterus annectens, assembly GCF_019279795.1. Taxonomy (NCBI): domain Eukaryota; kingdom Metazoa; phylum Chordata; order Ceratodontiformes; family Protopteridae; genus Protopterus; species Protopterus annectens. The sequence goes on along the minus strand of NC_056745.1, from coordinate 1,046,287,133 downwards.
CACCTTCAAAACCTATTGTACCAAACAAGTCTAGGAGAGAAGTCAGCCTGTGGTGCAGTAGTTTTTTTCATTATTTGTACACCAAGCATCAGTAAGCAAGTGCACAGCAATGTGACAAATAACAAAGCTTAATTAAAAATAGCATGCTTCTCTGTATAATGACAGCAAATGTATCAGAACGGTATCATTTTACCTAACGGCACTCATTACCTCCTAATGTGCAGTGCATGCTGTTCTTTCAGTCTTGGTCATACATTCACAGTACAAGTGTATGTATTTTACAAATTCAGCACATTAGGACAAAAAAGTATATACATACAATACTTACAGGATAAATGTTCTATCAGCCAGCATGTAGGCCATAAACATTGTATTCATTTTCACTAAAATACTACTTTACAGCTGTTGCTGAATGAATTTCCACATTTTAACAATTATTTCTTCTCATGTTTTACTCCATGTCACACACGTTGTTATGATTGTCCAACAATTAAATCCCTTTCAAATGTGTTAGTCCTTTTTCCTAAGGCTAAATAATTCCCCCGGGTACTGTATAAGACATTGTAGAATTCTAGACACACGCATTTCATTACCGTTTCATTCTGCTTTAGTAGCTTCCTTTGAGAAGCATAGTTAGGGTGGGACGAAAGGGGCAGCCACACTAGGTAAAGGTTGCTGGGGGACATGTTTGGGAGATTGACAATACAGAGGTAGTACACTACAGGCATTCAGAAATTAATGTCAGTAGTGCATTAGCAGGCAGGCCTGAAGAGCTTCAGTGCTCTGTGTGTGGTATTTAAAGTCTAGCAAGGTAATGGTTACATTTGTTACAAGTGACTTGCCATAGTTTAAAGTAAAAACATTTTTTTTTTCAGTTGTTTTGCTACTCAAAGGATCCCACGTTTGCTTACTCATGAGGTGAGGTGTGCTAGATAAATCTACGAATGGACAGTTTTTCTTGCTCTTTATCCCTTACAGATAAAGGGCACCATAATGAGTAATGCCCTCTGGTGATAGATGAGCCAGCTGTGGTTTTACTTCCTCCTGTAATCCAAGGTTTGAATCTTCCAATCTTCATTTGTTTGCTGCGTTACTCTGATTAAGTTACTTAAACATGCATTGCTTTAGGGCTTCCAAGGAAAATGATCCTGAACTCAGCTGGACAGCCTAGTTAACATGCATACATGCACAGTACATAACTAACTTTTATTTTAATTTTATCTTCAAAGATTTGAAAAATCATTTTTCAGTCTATTGTATGCTATGTATTAAAGTTTGAACTCTTTATAATCATGCATATAATATGGGGTTTGTCCACGACTTTTGAAATTGCACACTAACTTCTTAAAATGTAGCCCCCTTTCGAGAAAATACATGATGTCCTTCAAGGATGCATCTGCAGTCATAACATATGGGTTGTCCTGCCTCAGGCAGCCCCTCGGTCGGCCGGATTCCAAAGTCTGGGTCTGGCCTCGGCTGATGTCGCACTTCACCCGACGTCATAGCTCCTGGGGTATAAAGGCATCAGCCGACACCATTTTCCTCAGTCTTTCTTGCCACGTGGTGCCCGAAGCAGAAGCTGTTCGCAAGTGCCGGTCGGTCAGATCCAGAGATTTCAGCTACCAAGACTTCTAAAAGCTAAGTACCCGTTGCTAGACTCTTTCTTGCCTCAGCCGATGTCAGACAAAGTAAATAATTGTTTAACTTGTGGGAAACAAATACCTCATAAGGATTTCCAATCTTAGGCCCAGACCACGACGTATCAGCTTGTTTAGCCTGTGCTTCCTTCAACCGACGGACACTTAGACGTCGGTCGGAGTTTGCAGAAGAGTTTTTTGGTCCCGCTTTTGCATAGAATGCCAGAGACCGACCACACATTTAGCCAAAAACGAAGTGAAGAAAAACCATACTTCAAGGGCTCCGCGGTTTCGTCAGAAACCACCAAGGTTAGCCTCATCAACCAAGAAGCTCAAGTTCGTGCTGAAACCGAGTCCCAAGCTTCCTTCCTTCGTCACAGCATGTTCTCCAACAACCGAGGCCACAGAGGCCCCGGCTGAGTTGGCTACAGAAATTCCTACCGAAGAAGCAGGCACACAAGAATTGTCCGACACCATTCAAAGAATTGGTCCTTTCCAGACACCTCCAGAGCACAGATAGGCAGAAATAGACGCCCAAGAGGCAGAGGTCAATCAAGGGGTGCCTACAGGGGCTGTCAGTGGCAACCTGACAACCAGAGGAGTGCCGCCACAGCTGCGACTGCAACCACTTCCACAGGACAGACACAATGACTTGGCTCTGATTCCGCCTACCAGGGAACAACTGGAAGCACCCTTGGGCGGAAAGTTAGCTTTATTTTCAAAAAACTGGCATTGCATTACAGGAGACAAATGGACTTTGCAAACAATAGACAAAGGCTACAGGTTTCACTTCCACACTTTACCAAAAAGGAGAAGAATGCCAAACCTTCCACCAAGCCAGAAGTCAGAGGCTCTAAAACAAATCATCAACTTACTAAGGATGAGAGCAATAGAAAAGGTACCATCTATGGAACAAGGCCAAGGATTTTACTCCAGACTATTCCTTGTTCCAAGAAAAGAAACTCAATGGAGGCCTATTCTCGACTTGTCCGCACTGAACACATATCTCATTGTACCAAAATTCAAGATGCTGACCCTACAGCAACTTCTTCCCATGTTGGGCAAGGAGTCTTGGCTGGTGACTCTAGATCTCAAGGATGCATACCTGCACGTCCCTATACGACCAGATTTCAGAAGACACCTCAGATTTCTTGCAGGATCAGAGCATTATCAATTCTCAGCATTGCCCTTTGGCTTATCTACTGCGCCCAGAGTATTCACGAAATGCCTGGCATCAGTAATTGCACATTGCAGGCTTCAGGGAATTCAAATCTACCCATACCTGGACGTCTGCCTAATACAAGCGGACAACAAGACAAAAATAATAAAGGATTTGGCCTATGTCATACAACTGCTGCAAGCCTTGGGATACACAGTCAACATACAGAAGTCAAGACTAGTGCCATCCCAAAGGATAAAATTTTTGGGTGCAGAACTGGACACAATAACTCAGATGGCTTTTCTTACAGAAGAAAAACAAAAGCAACTTCCAGTCTACTTCATGGCATTGACAAGACAAACTCAGCTTACTGCAAGGAAAGTCCTGCAGGCCCTGGGTTACATGGCATCCTGCATAATCTTGATCCCACATGCCAGACTGCATATGAGAAAATTACAATGGTACCTAAGGAATGTATGGTCTCAACACAGACACAGTCTAGAAACCATGATACCAATCATTCTATGCCTGAAAAAAGAATTGCTGTGGTGGGCTCAGGCCTGCCAGACCAACAGAGGGTTGCCTTTCCACAAACCACAACCAAGGCAGACCATCACCACGGATGCCTCAGACCTAGGCTGGGGTGCACACATGGAAGACAAGTGTATCCAAGGCCTATGGTCCCAAGACCAGCTGAATCTACACATAAATCTAAAGGAGATGCTGGCAGTGAAGCATGCAATCGAGGCATTCAAATCATTCCTCCAGCAAGGACACCTGCTGATAAGGATGGACAATACCACAGTCATGTGGTACATCAACAAACAGGGAGGCACGCATTCCTACCCTCTATGCCGGATGGCAATGGATCTGTGGAACCTAGGCCTGAATCTCAACATTCAACTGCAGGCCAGATTCGTACCAGGAAAAGAAAATTCACTAGCAGACAAATTAAGCAGAACTACCACGGATGCTCACGAATGGATGCTGCATCCAGATATCTTCAAAACCATAACAAAGAAATGGGGAATGCCAGAGATAGACCTGTTTGCCTCCCCACTCAACCACCAACTGAAGAAATTCTGCTCAAGAGAATACCACCCACAAGCCTGGAGGGTGGACTCCCTTTCTTTCAGCTGGAAGGCCCTGACAGTTCATGCCTTTCCACCTCTCCCATTGATGTACAAAGTTCTACTGAAGATCAGGGAGGGACAGCCAAAGGTAATTCTGATAGCTCCAGACTGGCCAAGGCAGCATTGGTACCCGCTACTGAGAAGCATGTCTCGGACGAACTCATGGCCTCTACCTCTATGGCCTTTACTTCTAACACAGAACAACTACAAAACCCTGCATCCAAACTTGAAAACGCTGCAGCTAACTGCCTGGAAAATTGCATAAAACAAAACCAACCTGTTTTATCTCAGAGGGTCAAGGACATTATCCTGGAGGCTCGCAGACCCTCCACAAGGAAAACATACTCAGCCAAATGGAAGAGATTCCTCATTTGGAGTGCATCAAAGGGAACAGATGTCACACTTGCAAACCTAGCACACATCCTAGAATACTTAGCAGAACTGTTCCACAATGGCCTGTCCTATTCTTCCATTAAGATTCATGCTTCAGCAATTTCAGCAGACTACAACATGGATCCTCCTATCTTCTCTCAACCTCTCCTCAGACAATTTCTAAGAGGGATCAAAAATGTAAAACCTCCAAGGAAACCACCTCTGCCTGCATGGGATCTCAATTTTGTGCTGGAAAAATTAACACTTCCCCCTTTTGAACCAGCAGTATCAGCAGACTTACAGTTCTTATCTTGGAAAATGGCCTTCCTTCTAGCAATCACTTCAGCAAGAACGGTATCCGAGTTACAGGCATTAATGGCAGTGCAGCCTTTCCTTATCTTTCACCAGGATAGAGTGTCTCTGAGAACCAATCCTACTTTCATGCCAAAGGTGGTATCCAGGGTATCCTTGAACCAAGCTATTCATTTACCTACATTCTTCCCGAACCCACAGAACAGGGGGGAAAAACTACTACACACCTTGGATGTACATAGACAACTGCGCTACTATCTGGACAGAACTAAGACCAGCAGAAAAACTGACCAGCGTCTGGTAGCATATGCAACAGGAGTGCAAGGAAAAGCAATTTCCAAACAGACAATTTCAAAATGGATAGGAAATTGCATTCAATTCTGTTAGTCTTTTCATGGAAAGACAACTCCTGAAAATATCAGGCCTCACTCCACAAGAGCTACAGCCACCACTACAGCTTTCCTACGAGGAGTGGCTACCAAAGACATTTTAGAAGCTGCTACTTGGAGCTCCGTGCATACATTTGCCAAGCATTACAATCTTCCTTTATACTCCAGATCCCGAGCAGGCTTTGCTACTGCAGTTTTACAAGGGATCTTAACTACACCATCTTTATCTTAGTGCCTCCTCCCCCAGTTTGGCTATGGTATTCTACCCATATGTTATGACTGCAGATGCATCCTTGAAGGACATAGTACAGTTTTGTACCTACCATAAATGTAGATGTCCGATAGGTATGCATCTGCAGTCAGGATTACCCACCCTCCTTCCCCTCTGTGGTATTCCTAGGGTACTTACCCCTCTCTTACCTAGCTGGGGGAATCTATTATGGTGTATTTGTTTGTATGTATATATGTATATATATATATATATATATATATATATATATACTTTTTGCTTTCTACTGTTTGGAATTTCTACTTTTATCCAAATTTTGCCTTCCTAGAGGGCACCTGGCATCTGGGGCAAGAAACACTGAGGAAAATGGCGTCGGCAGATGCCTTTATACCCCAGGAGCTATGACGTCGGGTGAAGTGCGACATCAGCCGAGGCCAGACCCAGACTTTGGAATCCGGCCGACCGAGGGGCTGCCTGAGGCAGGACAACCTATATGTTATGACTGCAGATGCATACCTATCGGACATCTACATTTATGGTAGGTACAAAACTGTACTTTTTTTGCTAAATTTATATTATGACAAAAAGGCCATTTATCAAAATTTGTAACTTAATGAAATAAAAAGCATAATAAATATGTCAGGGCATTTTTAATTTAAATTCTAGCATAACTTATTGACCATGTGAGCCTTATTCTATAGTTAATAGCAGTGTCTACTGGACTCCATAACATGGGGTTCCTCTGATATGTCCATTAACTTCATCCCTGGGAGAGCTGATCAAGTATCACCTCTTCATTCATTTCCCCCCCTGGCTGGCTTCTTCAGTGCCTAGGACAGTAACTGAACCTCGGTCAGCTGACCTGCAGTCATTGCTCCATTCCTGTGTGCTGTTGAGCCACCTTAATCATGTGCAATTTTTAGTTTAATGTTATTAAATGACTCCACTACCTTTATTTACTTCTGAAACCCACATTTTAATATTAAGTTCCAAGAAAAACCTAAGCAGTGATTTATGCATATTTTTTCATCATTACTATTTAGGTTTATTGGTCTTATGTTTATTTATTTTTATTTATTTTACATTTGTTTATCGGGATGGACCGACTGGGACAGTTCCCTTTTTCAGTGGAGGCATGGGGAGAAAAGCTCCATTCTAAGCGTACATACAAATTATCACAAGTAATAGAAATTATAAACAAAATTGACAAAAAATTAGTGTTAACACATTTATAGGATAAAAATGTAAAAACAAAAATATATACATAGTATCAAATAGAACAAAACTTTAAACACTTGAATGTAGACAAATATATGGTTGAAGTTATCATTTTGCTGCACTGGGAATATGTAAATTTGTGTTTAGTTTATATATGCTAAGGATTATGGTTTATGCATGTATGTGTATATATAAAAACACAGATCTAATAAAGTTCTTAAGAGCGTAAGCAGTCATCTATTTGTCTTCCAATAAAGACGTTTTGATTTCTAATCAAGTTATAATTGCTTGATTACACTGAAGTCTCAGCTGAGTTTGTCTACAGTGCATGATTCTGTTTTACTGACTTATGATTCTCTGCCAGCAGCTTTGCTGTTCACAACTGTGACACTGCTGCACTGGCCCAGTAGTCAAGGAGCCTCAATCCTCACCACTGGCAACAGTGAGGGATGTACACAATGGGAGGATGACAAGTACACACACAGTAAAGTACAATTTTCCTTAAGAGCACACAGAGATCACAGTTAGTCTGGGGCTGGTTTCTCCCTCTTTCTCCAGATCCCCAAAAAGACTCCTCACTGGCACAGCTATAGAGTTGAGTCCTTAGCCAGGGTTCCAAGCCAAGTCCTTCCAACACTTTCTCTGTCCAACCAGTGCTTCGCTTCCCTGCCCAAATAGCTGACACACACACACACACACACACACACACACACACACACACACACACACACACACACACACACACACACACACACTCTGAGATTTCATTTATACACAAACACATACCTGGGAAAGGCTGGCACAGGGTTACTAGCTATACCCCCTTCTGCCCAGATCATAAGGTAGTTGTGACTGCCACCAGAACCCCTTATCAGCTACTTTAAGACCCTTCCCAAAAGGTGACCAATCCTACTGTGTAAGGTTACTATTATCCAAATGGTAAGTGTGACCAAGAGCAAGGGTATTTAGGAGTGGCCTGTACAGTGTCACCAAGTACATATGCAGGTACTCTCAGAGCTTAAATATGTCTCACAAATATCAGCCACAAAGATAGCTTTAAATATATTCAATAATAAATAATAAAAAGAAGACAATAATCAATCAACACAGTAACTGCAGAGTTAAGAATTACAGGAAATATTTTAGAACAACATTGCAGGATAGTCTCAAATAAATACAGAAAACATCTAAACTAATCTTTACTATATTCCTATCTAAATCTAAAAGAAATTACTTTTCCGTAGTGACTTACTATTAGCAAGGCAAGTGCAAATGTTGATGATGACTAGTGAATGTTGTCAGATCCAAAGACAAATACAAAATGCCCAGTCTCTCTCTGAGAGAGTTCTTAAATTACTATCAAATATTACTGCTGGGTCAACTTGGATGACATCACTCTTTTTCACCTGCCTTCAATTCCCAGGCTAGCAGAAACTAATAGCCTTTTAACATCTTATAGGTTCATAGGTTCATAGGTAGGTACTAGGCTATCAGCCCAAGGGTCTATGTAAGGCTAGCCAAAAAGGTTCCCTGGCTTACGCCACCCAAGAAAGTTATTTTCCTGTGCCACTGTCGAGCAGAGACACAGAAGTGATCCCCGGGGTGTATTTCTTATTTCCCATCCATTCATCAAGATTTTTCTTGAAGAGTGCTAATGAAGAACTTTGCTTGGCATAGATGGGTAGCCTGTTCCAGAGTATGGGAAGTCTCTGGGACAGGAATCTATCCCTCCAGCATGTCCTGTTTATTGTGGTGACAAGGTTTAGGTCCCTAGAGCATGTAGCTCGGAGGGATTAGGATTTCTTTAGGTGTAGCATGTCCAACATATCTGGGTTTGACATAGCTTAATATGTTAGGCAGAGATCACCTCAGAGTAGGCGATATGCTACGGAGTAAAGCTGGAGCTTTTTGAGATTGTCAGTGTAGGGCATTTGTTTGAGGCCAGTAATCCTCTTTGTGAGGTACTTCTTTGGCCTTTCCAGCTGTCTTGTGAGGTACATTCCAAAAGGGGCATTGTAGTCTATAATGGGTCTAATGAGTGTCAGGTAGAGGGGAATAATGACCTTTTTTTTCCTGGATGAGAACCATTTTATGATGAGGTGTGCCATGCAGAAGGACTTTCTGACTACTGTGGCAAAGTGGCTATCAAAGGAGAGACTACTGTCCACCTGGGTCCCAAGGTCTCTTATCACACATTCAGTGTTAAGTAGATTGCTGCCTATGTGGTAGTTCACGGGTACAGAGTTTTTACCAAAGGGGATGACACTGCACTTTTTGGCATTGAGCTTGAGGCCATGGCTCTGACAAAAGGCATCTGTCTCAGCGAGGCCATTCTGTAGGATGTTCACATCATTTGGGGACTTGACTATGGCTCCTAGTTTGCAGTCATCTGTGAACTTCGTTAGCCAGAGACCTTCTGTGTTAGCCTGTACTTCACAGAAGTCGATACCAAACAGGAGAGGTCCCAGAATTGAACCCTGTGGTACTCCACATGTCACTGGTTTGAGGTCAGATTTGGAGTCTGCAACTTTTACAGTGTGGGTTCTTTCAGTGATCCAGTTGGCAACCCATCTTGTGACGTAGGGATTTATACCTAGTTTAGTGAGTTTAGCTATAATTCCAGAATGGGGGATGGTGTTGAAAGCCTTGGCAAGGTCAAGATAGGCTGTGTGAACCACCTTACCCTCATCTATAGCTTTGGTGACTGCCTCAAAGAAGTCAATCAGGTTCAGGAGGTATGATCTGCCTTTCACAAACCCAAACTGGGTGGGATCCAGAGTTTGGAGGTTACTAATATCTTTGTTTATGAGTTCCATGATGATACGTTCCATGGCCTTGCATACCAGGCTTGTCAGGCTAATAGGACGATAGTTCCCAGGATCAGTGTTGGCTCCCCCTTTGTGGAATGGGATAACTGTTGCTGTGTGCCATTCAATGGGCACAAAGCCTGATGCAAGGCTATTATTAAACATGGTGCTTAGGTGGAGAGCCAGTTCATTCTGAAGTTCGTGTAAAAGGTAGTGTGTGAGAAATACATATCTCTCAGATCTTTGCTCAGAACTGTGTAGCTGCTAGGAAGCCATAAAGCAATTGAACACTTTACATTTTAAACCTAGTAATTACTTTTCTTTTCAGACAATAGAAAAACCTCTAGCTCTAGACATTGTGTCTGTTTCACTGAAACTGAGAGATAACACAATCATAAAACAATTTCAACTTATTTTCTTGAAGTTTTGTAAGTTAACTTTGTGTGTTCCAGCTTCTACTATTAAAAGATACATTTGCACTGGTATATAGTTTATATATTTTTTGTTCTTTTCCAGTAGTGTACAGTGTGGTCACATCCTTGAAGCTAAGTACTGTACAAACTCTGTTCAACACAAATGTCTGTACCAGTAGTTTAATATACACATAACATATAGTTCTCTTACATTTGTAAGACAAGCATATGAATCATATTAATATTCACAAATGACATAGAATTATTTACAAAACTCCAGATAGCTGGAATGGCAGTGTCACAATCCCCCCCCTGAAAACTCAAGCTAGTTTTTCAAGTGACTCTTAAGAAATGTTGCTTGAGAGGGTTGAGCCTATCTGGGAATACCTTACCCCATTCCCTGTCTTAAGACCCCATCTGCATTGGCATTGTTAACTGAAATGCAGTGCTGCACTGTCATAGCATATGCTTGCAACCCTAAGCTCCAACTTATTAACTTGGCATTTTGCTGGCTGGCTTGATGTAGCCATGTTAAGGGATTTTGGTCTGTTACTACAGTGAATTTCCTTTCATACAGATATGGCTGAAGTTTCTGCAGTGCCCACACTACGGCCAGGTATTCCTTTTCTACAGCTGCATACCATTCCTCCCTGGGTTGGAGCCTTTAACTGAGATATACCACTGGGTGCTCTTCTCCTTCTGAAGAAAACACTAAGTACAGCCCTCACCCCATGGTTTGAAGCATCCACATGCACAACAATTTATTTTCTGTAATCTGGACTGGCTAACACAGGGAGTCCTCCCAAGGCTCCTTTAAACTTCTGGAATGCCTGCTCAAATGCTGGGGTCCACACTACCTTATCTGGCCTGTTTTTCCTTGTCAAGTCTGTGAGGGGAGCAGCTATGGTATTATAATTGGGGACAAACTTTCTGTAGTACTCTACTGTCCCTAGGAATGCCCTCACCTGCTTTTTGGTAATGGAGCAGGCCATGCATGAATGGCTTTCACCTTGTCAGGGTCTAGCCTGATCTTACCACTCCCCACTCTATGTCCCATGTAGGAGATCTCTGCCATACACACCTGACATTTCATGGGTTTAATGGGCAACCCTGCCCTTTGTAGTCTGGCTAGCACCTTTCTGACAGGCTGAAGGTGCTCTTGCCAGGAATGGCTGTAGATGGCAATATCATCTAGGTACGCAAGGGTCAAAATCTCCTGCTTCTGCTAGGATATGATCTACCAGCCTGTGAAGAGTTTCTGGGGCATTTTTCATCCCAAAAGGCATCTTCATGAACTCATACAAGCCAAAAGGAGTTACAAAGGCTGACCTCTCTCTAGCACTGGAAGTGAAGAGCATCTGCGAGTAACTCTTGGCAAGATCAATAGTGATAAGATACTTAGCCCCACCCAGCTGCTCTAGGGCTTCATCTGTCCTAGGCATGGTGTAAGCATCTGACTCTATGTGACTATTTAATTTCCTGTAGTCCACACAGAACCTGGTGCTGCCATCCTTCTTTCTTACCAGCACCACTGGGGAGGCCCAGGCACTTTTGGACTCCTGAATTACCCTTAGTTCTAACATTTCCTGTATCTCCTCCCTCACAGTCTTTTTGACTCTCTCAGGAACCTATAAGAGGCCTGCTTAATAGGCCTTTTGGATCCTGTATCCACATGGTGCTGCACCAGGTGGGTGCACCCTGGTTTCCCAGTGAACATGCCCCCAAACTCCTGTAACACTTATCGGATTTCTCGAACCTGGGTAGGGGATAGCTGTTGGGGCATTGGAACCCCTTCCCCTGAGGTGTCAAGTTTGATCCTCACTGAGGAAATCATTCAACAGATCCCCCTCAAATTCCTTCTGCCATCCACTGCAAATACTCAGCCCAAGGGCCTCCCTATCATGGTAAGGTTTCATCATGGGAACATGGTACAGTTTGTGCCCCTGCCTCCTGCCTAGCAGTTCTACCATGTAGTTAACATCACTGACTTTCCTTACCACATTGTAGGGCCCTTCCCACACTGCCTGCAGCTTGTTGTGCCTGACAAGTATGAGAACCATTACCTCTTGCCTTACAGCATACTATCTAGCTTGAGCATTCCTGTCATACCAGACCTTTTTCTGCTGTTGGGCTTCTGCCAGGTTCTCTTGGGGCAAGCCCATGAGTTCCCTGAGCCTTCTTCTGAGGTTTAGGACATATACCACTTCAGACTCCTTGTGGGATTCACAATCACCATCCCACTCATCTCAAATCAAATATAGAGGTCCTCTCATCCTGTGCCCATATAACTCAAAGGGGGAATAAACTTTGGATTCCTGTAGCACCTCTCTGTAAGCAAACAACAGATGGGGCAAATATTTGTCCCACTCCCTCTTAAACTGGCTCATAGCATCATTTTGAGTGTAGTGTTTAACCTCTCAACAAGACCATTAGTCTGGGGATGGTAGGGGGTGGTCTTTTAGTGCTTCACCCCACAGTACTTCCACAGACAAGCCAGCAGGTCTGACATGAAGATGGCACCTCTGTTAGTCAGTATTTCTTTAGGGATACCTACTCTGCTGAAAATCTCTACTCTTCAGTATCACTGCCACTAGAACCCCTTGTCAGCTACTTTAAGGCCCTTCTGAAATGGTGGCCAATCCTACTGTGTAATGTTACTATTATCCAAATGATAAGTGTGACCAAGAGCAAGGCTATTTAGGAGTGGCATGGACAGTGTCACCAGATAACTCTGCAAGTATCCTAAGAGCTTAAATATGTCTCACAAATATCAGCCACAAAGATAGGTTTGAATATATTTAATAATAAATAATAAAAGATCAAGACAATACTCAATCAACACAGTAACTGCAGAGTTCAGAATCACATGAAACATTTTAAAACAACATTGCAGGATAGTATCAAATAAATACTGAATATATCTAAACTAATCTTTACTATATTCCTATCAAGTCTAAAAGAAATTACTTTTCCCTAGTGACTTACTATTAGCAAGGCAATTGCAGATGTTGATGTTGATGAGTGGATGTTGTCAGATCCAAAGACAAATACAAAATGCCCAGTCTCTCTCTGAGAGAGTTCTTAAATTACTATCAAACATTACTGCTGGGTCAGCTTGGATGACATCACTCTTTGTCACCTGTCTTCAGTTCCCAGGCTAACAGAAACTAATAGAATTTTAACATCTCTGTATGAGAAGTACATATCTGTCAGATCTTTGCTCAGAACTGGGTAGCTGCTAAGAAGTCATAAAGCAATCAGACACTTTACATTTTCAACCTAGTGATTACTTTTCTTTTCAGACAATAGAAAAACTTCTAGCTCTAGACATCATGTCTGTTTCACTGAAACTGAGAGATAACATAATCGTAAAACAATTTCAACTTATTTTCTTGAAGTTTTGTAAGTTAACTCCGTGTGTTCCAACCTCTATTAAAACTTACATTTGCACAGGTGTATAGTTTATATACATTTCTGTTCTTTTCCAGTAGGGTACACTGTGGACACATCCTTGAAGCTCAGTACTGTACAACCCCTGCTCAACACACACTTCTGTACCAGTAGTTTAATATACACATAACATATAGTTCTGTTACATTTGTAAAACAAGCATATGAATCATATTAATATTCACAAATGACATAGAATTATTTACAAAATTCCAGATAGCTAGGCTGGCAGTGTCACAACTACCAGTCTTCCCCATGGTGTATGTATTTACATATATATATATATATATATATATATATATATGTGTGTGTGTGTGTGTGTGTGTGTGTGTGTGTGTGTATGTATATAATATGTATGCGTGTATTTGTGTGTATATCTATATACAGTACACACACACACACACACACACACAGATATATACATATATATATATATATATATATATATATATATATAGATCCCTATCACATGGTCGACAGGCCATGTGATCGACTTTCATTTGGTCGACAATTCATTTGGTCGACAAGCAGTTTTATGTGGGGCTTTGCCCACCCCCCATGTGGGGGGCTGTGCCCCCACCCCCCCTAACTATATATATCAACTCCAGGGTTGCACAACATTGGGGAGGGGGACAAATCTGCCTGTCGACCAAATGAAAGTCGATCAAATGGCTTGTCGACCATCTCAGGTAGACCCATATATATATATATATATATATATATATATATATATATATATATATATATATAGATATATAGATAGATAGATAGATAGATACATCTACACATGCACACACAGACATACACACAGGTTCTTCTTTGTAACTGTGTGTTGATTCATTTTTTTCATAGTATAGTTATCAAATAATCTTTCCTGTATGAATGAGTTTTAGAGTTGTTACATCTCAAATACTTTCTCATAAGCAGGAATTTGGGGTTGCTGCCAAAAAATCCAGTTGTGGTGGGTTTGTATCAGAAATTCTGAGTGATTCTGAGTTCTCACATATTTGTGATATGCATTTTCCAATACAGTATACCATTTCCCCTGGAAATCCAAACTGCAGTCACATTTTTGTACTTAAAATAGTTGTCTGTCTTTCTAGGAAACTCTGGATATGTGAAATGTGATCTTTAACAGACTAAGCTTAAATCAAATTTTCATACATTCATCAATTGCCTGCTTTATCTTTTTCAGGGCTATCAGGAAGCCAGAATCTATCATAGCATTCAGTGGGCACAGGCAGATGAACCCATCACACACAGGATTCCAGTTTATCACAGGACATTTTTCAAGGAGGGTTAGTCCAGAGTTCCTCTTTGAAGGAAGATAATGTGTTACACTGCTTAATTTGTACAGGGAGTTGTTAGAAATTTCTGGTGCAAAAGTGAGATTGATACTTTGAAGCATTCAGAGGCAATGACAGTTCATTGTATAAGACATTTCTCATGCTGAACTTGTAGTTACATATCTGTTACAAATGACAGAATGATACAATTTCTCTAATTAAAATCAATAATAGTGTCTCAGCCTAATTTATGATGTATTTACAAATAGTTATAAAACAAACCATAGACATCTGGTTATGCTAGTCCATAGTATCAAAAGTGTGTCCATATTCATTTCTTATTGCAGGTGAGATATAATCATGATGTTGTAGCTCTTTCCAAGAAATAAGTAAACTGTCCACTGTGTAAATTTTATCCTTCAGAGTTCTACTAGCAAACACATTCTGTCTATTGGTGAACTGCTTTATTGACATGTTCCTTAAGTACTGGAATTATTAAAGAATATTTTAAGCATACTGTAAATTTTTCCTACATTAGCCTGCTTTGTAATTGCAGTTAGAAAAAAAACATACAAAATCAGTTTCGAAGAGAGAGACAAATGTTGCATCTCACAAGAATTATAAGATATTTAATATATCCTAGCAGGAATCTGTAGTAGAGGTGAGGAAGGTATTGTGCAATGAACCTTTCTGTTCACTGTTTTTTGTTTATTTGCTGATGAAGATCTAGATCTCTGGTTCTTGTATTTGTAGGGGCCATTTGATTTGTGGAAATACAAGAGTACTAGGACCTCTAGGTCCCTAATAGTACAGAAGGCAAGACATTGATCCCCCTCAGAAGTCTAAAATATACTGAATAAAGAGACAGTGATTCCAGTACTTTTTGGTTGCATAAGGTTTTTAAACCAATTGTCTTCTGAGTTAGGAATGTCCTGGGTCTTTGTTGTTTGACATGTCTATTGGGGTACATACCAAAGTGGTGATTGTATTCAATAATTGTCTTGATCAATACTGAATATAAACAGGGCAATAATTCTTTAAATCAAGATGATAGTCCTTTGGCAATTAGCTGTGTTAAGTAGATTCCATGACTACTCATTTTGGAGTGGGATGTTGCATATGTTGTATGGTGGGGGAGGGGTTGTCTGACAAAAGTGGCAATATTGCTATTAGCATTTAATTTGAGCTTAACTGCAGTACAACTGGTAATTATAGTATGCTTTCTTTCAAAAGATCTTGGACATCAGACGGATAACCTAATAATTACTCCCAGTTTGCAACCAGCTGCAAACGTGATTAGCCAGAGGTCATGGAACATGGTCCGGAGATCAGAAAAGTAAATGCCGAACAAAAAAAGGTTCCAGCAAATATCAAGAAAAAGAAATCCCAGCACTGAACCCTGTTGAATCCCACTGATCACCTTCATATTCTCTGATGGGGACACCTGCTATTTGCACCATGTGCATTCTATCTTTTAGCCTATTTTCTTCCCATCCTGCCACAGGGGTTGCATTGTAGTGCATTAAACTTACTACCTGTCCTACCCTTTGGGGGGGGGGGTAAAAAATGCCTTTGCCATGCCAAGGTATGCAGTGTAGACAGCATGACTGCCATCAACAGTATATGTTACCCTTTTCAGGAAGGTAATCAGATTAATTAGTCAGCATTTTCCCTTGATAAGACCAAACTGTATGGGCCTAGCCTGATGAGAATTTTAATTTTATACTTTCTTAGGTTAGTTATATTTTAATGGGTTTGTAAATGAGACTGATCAGAATGATGGGCCTATAATTCTCGAGGTCAGTTGTGGGGCACCCTTGTGGAGTGGCATTACTGTTGCTCTCCGCAAAACCTCTGGAAGAAAGCCAGTGACTCAACTCAGGTGAAATAGTTTAAAGAGTGGTTCTACTGAGGCTTGTTTAGTGCTATTTATTAATCAGCCAGGTGAATTATCAGATCCCATGGAGGAAGTATTAATCAGCCAAGTGTATTATTAGATCCCATGAAGGAAGTATTTTTAGTCTTGGGAAGCACCTTCAGCACTTGCTCTTTAGTAGCCATGGGAGGTATGGAATATTCAGCTTTGGATAGTCATCTCTGGGATAAAATTTGGACTGACTTTGTTTGCTAGTACACCGGCAGCACTTAACTTGATCAGGGGAAGTAGTGCATTATTAGCTGTTATTTTCTAGTTTCCTAATATAGCTAGCTTCAGATGCTAATCTAAGTGCTTAGGCTGTTTTAGTAGACCTAATAGTATTTTTTTTCAGATTTTTAGTCAAGTTTCCAATGTTATCCTTGATATAAGGGTCTTTTGATCTGTTGTATACTTGAAAAAGCATTTCATTTTATTATAAGGTTTATTTATGTTAGTGAACCACAAGGTGGTTTATTTTTAAATTTCCTATTATATTCAGATCTGATTGAGACTGACAGTTCCATGCATTTATTTAAGTAAGCATAGAACTTTTTTGTGAAGCTACCTCCTGTGGTAAGTCTAGGGTGATAACTAAATTTTGAAACTTTGTCAATTAATTTGCTGAAATTAGTACATTTGAAAATTTTCAATTCTGTAGTACTGGTCTTAGTGTGTTTAGAGATTTTGAAGGTAAAAGTCACTAGTTTATGATCCGTCGTAACTGGAGAAGGAGACAGGGGAACAGTACATGAAGAAGCCATATTCGTAAGGACCAGGTCAAGAAATCTATGTCCCCTAGTGGTTTTGTAGCATTTTATATGCAGGTTTATTGCCTGATGTTTTTCTGCCTCTGGTTTAGCCATGTGGCAAAATGTATAATCTGTTTTATATATATATATATATATATATATATATATATATATATATATATATATATATATGGGTCTAGGATATATGGCCGAAAATCTATTTGGCCAAAGATTTGTTACATAGGGTCCAAATTGCCGAAAATCCATTTGGCCATAAATCCATTTGGCTGACAACACTAATGACAGTGTATATGCCCTGTTCCCCACTGTAGTGTGATCTCGGAGTGAGAATAATAAAGTGGAAGGGTGTGGGGGGGCACAGCCCCCCACCCAGTTCAGTTTATTTAATATTGTCTAGATGCTATTCATACTATCAAGAAGTAGTTTTAAACCTAAGTAGGTGGGGGGCTTCACCCCCCCCACTCTACCCCCCTACTTTATTATCCCCCTACTTTATTATAATCACTCCGAAATTACACTACAGTGGGGAACAGGGCATATACACTGTCATTAGTGTTTACGGCCAAATGGATTTTCGGTGATTTGGACCCTATGTCAGAAAGTTTCGGTCAAATGGATTTTAGGCCATATATCCTAGACCCATATAAATATATATATATATATATATATATATATATATATATATATATATATATATATATATATATATATATATATATATATATATATATATATATATATATATATATATATATATATATATATATATATATATATATATATATATATATATATATATATATATATCTGTGTGTATGGATCTACCTGAAAAGGACGAAAGTGCAGACCGCCGATGATGAGAACACCTACACTGGAAGATCGACAATGGAAAAGACCAACAGGTGAGAATCCCGATGCTGAGAACACTGACATGTTAAGGTAAAAGTGCGATAGGGACGGATGTTAGGGTCATGGTGTGGGTAAGGTAAGTGTATGATAGTGACGGACGTTAGGGTAGGGTGCGGGTCAGGTAAGTGTGCAATAGTGACGGACTTTAGGTTTAGGGGCAGGTTAAGTGAGTTAGGGTTAGGGTATGGGTAAGGTAAGTCTGCGATAGTGACGGACTTGAGAGTTAGGGGCGGATTAAGTGAGTTAGGGTTAGGGTGCGGGTAAGGTAAGTGTGCGATAGTGCGGACATTAGTGTTAGGGTTTGAGTTAAAGTTAGTGCATAGATAGTTGTGCATGTAAGGTTTAGTGTAGGTTTGTAAGGTTTTTGGTGCGCTTGTGTTGTGTGTGTGTTTTTCGGGAAAGGTATTTGTTTTGTTGATTGTCGGGATTTTGGTTTGTCGGTCATGTGAAGTTTCGTGTTTTTGAACTTTCTTGTTTTTGTCAGTTTTTTCTTGTCGTTTTTTTTGTTGTCTGTGTTTTGGCATGTCAGTGTTTTCAGGTAGACCCATATATATATATATATATATATATATATATATATATATATATATATATATATATATATATATATATATATATACATACACACACACACACACACACACACACACACACACACACACACACACACACACACACACACACACGTAGTATTGTATTCAGAATGATTGTAGATTGAAAATGTTCAACCATTCAGTATTTGGTATTCTAGTCTTGGCTAGTTAATGGTCAACATTTGAATGATCATTGAAAAAAATTAACACACACACACACACACACACACACACACACACACACACACACACACACACACACACACACACACACACACACACACACAGTAATGCAAAACAACATACATATTAGGAAAGTTAAATGCTAAAACATGGAATGCTGATTCTTACAATCACTGAAGATGGATATAGGTAAAAAATACATGTGTAGTGCCCTTGTCGTAAGTGTTCACATGCATGTATAAATACTGCATGACTGTTATTGAGAGATGCTTCATACCAATGGTATTAAGAGTCTAAATGAAATGTATGACCTTACTAGAAGGCAAGTTCCCTGTTAATGAGTGAGACAGTTCAGCCTGCTGTTTCTTAACAGTAGAAGGAGATGAATAACATATAATCCTACTACATGTTAGAGAACAAGGCCTTTGCCCCCTCCTCCCCGTATGGAGGAGCTGAGACTTTCCAGTATCCCTCAGAAAGGATTATAGCTCATGACATGATAGTGATTAGGGAAGAAGAAATGTTTAGCTTGTCAGGAAAATTAAAGAGTTCCTTTTCTCTGAAAATGTATAACTTTTGAGGAGGATTATTTAAATAAGGGTGAAGACTGTGAGGAATGTTCCAAAACACTTTTTTCTTTAAATTTCAGCTCTTTCAGAATTTAGTGCTAAGTTAGGGTTGAGAGATGTATTAGTGAGCGCATGTGAGGGGCTGCATGTTTGTGTGTGTGTGTGTGTGTGTGTGTGTGTGTGTGTGTGTGTGTGTGTGTGTGTGTGTGTGTGTGTGTGTGTGTGTGTGAATGGATGAATAGATGAGTGAGTAAATTAGACTAGATGGGTAGCGTGGCTGTGTTTGTAAGTTGTTTGTGTGTAAACCAAAAACCAAGGAACTCCATGGCAAGGCAGGACAGCAGACCCAAAAAAATGTTTTTAATTTCAGTAAGTAACAGAATATCACACAATGTAATAACAGTTAAGTGCTTTCACCCAGAACACACCCAGGCTTCTTCAGAACAATTTAAAATGCATAAAACACTGCTATAAATGCTGCCAACAGTAAATGAATCCAATTAATTAAAAATAATTAACTAAGCCTTAGTCATTTAAAGGCCCCTGCTCATTCAGACCTTGAAGTATATGTCTAACTTATTATAATAATTCTTTTGCATATAATATAATATAATATAATATAATATAATATAATATAATATAATAATAAAACTAGATCCTGTAAAAAACTTAACAAAAGTCTTGTCCACCTATTGTAGTAAAATGCAGTGCAGTCTGTTAAAAATAATAATAATAATGACTCTAAACCTGAATGTAGGTAAAATATATGGGCTGTGTGGTGTATTTCATGTATGTAGCAAACTCACAATTTCGCTGATCTTAATTTTAATACACTGTTGATACTAATTTGGTCATTTAAGCCAGGGTCCTTCCTGAAACTAACTTGAGTTGCCAGTAAAGCTCCCTATACTTTAACCTAGCTTCCCAGAAACCTTCCCGGGGATCAATACCCACTGTTTCAATACAAAGAACTTAGGTTTCATATCCCTGCAATCCCTAGAGTGTTTATATAATGCATTGGACTCTTTGGCCTTGGTCACATCATAAATATGTTCGTATACACTCCTTCTCAAGTTCCTCTCTGTTTTCCAATATAAAAACTAAGACAGTTCTCACAGTTTACCAACTACACCACCCCTTTCGTGTTGCAATTGTAAAATCCCATAGCTCTCAACCAGTACTTCCTAGATGGTATAAAAACCTCCCTTTTGTCCATCATGTAACCGTACTGGTTACATGACCCACATTTAAAGGTCCCACATTTTCCAGTTTTACTTTGCATATTCTTGATCTCATTCCTTTCATATAATTCTTTTAAATGAATGCCCCCTTCTTCTTACAAAAGTGGCTCTCTCAGGGAGGTTATTCCTTGTCTCTTCATTCACCCTCAAAATACCCCAATATCTCCTGACAATGTCCTCTGCTTGTGAAGAGGTAGTTGAAAAGGTGTGTATAAATGCCCCGTCATGACTGACATCTTTCTTATCTAACTTCACTCCAGTGCTTCTTCCTGTCCCTAACACGGGGTAATATTTACAGTCTCGATCCCTTATTACCTCTTTAGCTAGTGTGTCTATAAGATGTTTAGGGTATCTTCTTTCCAAAAACAAATAAGTGAGACATTCTACCTCCTCTAAAAATACACTCCTCTCACTGATCATTCTTGATGCCCTAATGAGTTGCCTCTTAATAATCCCTTTCTTTTGATAATAGGAATGTTCACTATCATGATGTAAATAGGAATTAGAGTATGTTTTCATCCAAGCAATCTGTTAGACTGGGCTAAGGTGTAGATAAATCTTAAAAATTCAGTTGCTTTATTAATATAACAAAAAAACTGTTGTAAAATCTCCTCTGAACCTTCACAAAAAGGACAGATATCATCAAGGTAACGAGTGTAAAAATAAATGTATTTTATCAGTATCAAATATAAATTTTCTTTCCCAATAATACAAGACACAATTTGCTTACAGGGGGGCACAGGCAGCTCACATGTTAACCCCCCGTTCCTGCTTATAAAATTCCCCATTAAAATAAACAAAATTATTTCTCAAAATGGTGTCCATGAATTCCAAAATAAGATTCACATTGTTACCCTTCAAATGCCTAACATCTCCTAATACCTCACCAAACCATTCTAAACCAATGTCATTTGGAATACCGGGAAACAGTTCTACCACATCTATGGTGACCAAGAAAACTCCCATGTTAAATTTGTCCTTAGTAATACACTTAAGCAAATCACAAGAGTCCTTGGTAATGTGTACCAATGAACCAATAAATTCCTTAAGTTGATGGTATATAAAAATAGCAAGGGGTTCTGTAATAGATCCAGCCCCTGCCACTATAGGTCTAAATTTAAGGTTCTCCACTCCTTTATGGGCTTTGTGTATCCCAAAAATTGTGGGAATCTTTGGTTTTTCTACATGTAAAAAATTATATAATTTCTCATTGATAGTTCCTTGTAATAAATGGTCAAAAAAAATAGTTCATTTTAGAATAAGCAATAATAGATGAAATATATGGATTTGCTCAATAGAACTCGACAAAAACGCCCAAAAAAGTAGAAGTTATTCAGGAAGGCAACAGGACATGCAGACACATAAAATAAATGATGGTTTAATAGAACAGAACAAAACGTAAGCGCTTTCACAGTGTTACAATCCGCTTCTTCAGACGTACATTCTAAAGTGCACTAAACTCTCTTAAATACATTAAAACCCATACAAACAACCAATTACTAAATGAAAACAATCAATCAATTAATAAAAATAATTCATATAAATTTAATTCAAAAAACCTCACAATATAACTATTCAATGCAATTGGTTAAATAAATGAATGAATGAATAAATAAAATAAAACCTATATATTTGAACTTTTCTAAATTCATGATGTACATAAAAACATGTATAAACTATACATAAATAATTAGTTATTTCATCCTTCTGGATTTTAATAGAGGTTTCAGGGGAACAGCATCATTAAGTCTCCTCCCTCTATGTGCACCTAGCCTTAAAATCCACTTAATTTCCAAGGTTTCAGTGACATTAACTATATTACCTAGCCTAACATTTACATTTAGTATCTGCAAAACCTGAAAGTGGAATTTATGTGTTTCTCCCAATTGTAATGTGTGCTTGGCTAAAGCACTATAGATCAGACCTTTGGTAGTACAATACACGTGGTCCATGATGTGTTCCCGCAAAGTGCGGTTAGTTTTACCTACATAGAATGAATAACATTCTGTACAAGATGCTATATAAACCAAATTTTTTGTAGTGCACGTACTAGAATTTATTAGCTCCCATAGGTAACCTGTATCAGGGTGCCTAAAAAATCTCGATTCATCCACAGGGGAGCATTGTACACATTTCCCACATCTTTTCGTTCCCAGCCACAATGTATCAGTTCTATTTGTCACATTGTTAGAAAGTGGATAGCATAAGTGATGTTTTAAACTTTGCTTATTTTTATAGATGTATGTGGGATAATCCCCTACAATTTTTCTTGTCAGGTCATCTGTTAGCAAAATGTGCCAGTTTTGCGCTATCGTTTCTTCTATTTTACTTATATTCATAGCATAAGGTAAAATAACAGGCAACTTTGTTGGTGATGTTATTGAGGTTGTAGTCCATGAATGCATGGATCTACATGAGAAATAAGGTCTAGCTCGACCTTCTCTCTCTAATTTCACTTGATTAAATATTTTATTAATCTCATGCTCTTGATATCTTCTCCCTAAAAAACTGACTCTCAGTTTAGCTAATTCATTGCTATACATCTCTTCATTACAACAGAGTCTAGATAGTCTCATTGTTTGTCCTTTAACTATATTGTGAAATATTCTGGGGTTGTGCATACTATCTCTATGTAAAAAAGTAGGTCTATAGCAAGGTTTCCTATATATTGTAGTACTACACATCCCCTGTTTTATATGAATATTAACATCTAAATAATCTATGCTGTCTCGTGAATATTTCAAAGTGAATTTTAAAAAATCACTACTTTTATTAATCCTGTCATGAAATTGTAGGAGTGATCTTTCATCATCCTGCCAAAGAATAAAAAGGTCATCCACAAATCTCTTATAATATATAATCTGTACGTTCCAGTTCCCAAGCTACCATCACTAAATTAGCGTAGGTGTTGGCACAACTAGTGCCCATCGCTACGCCAGTTGTTTATTTGTAACAAGTGTTCTGAAACAAAAAGATACTATTTTCTAATAGAATTTCTAACAGCATACATAATAAATCTGCTCTATTTCTATCAACTAGTCCTTGATCTACCATGAGTGTTTTTACTATATCTATCCCTTTATCATTTGGGATAGATGTGAATAGAGCAACCACATCTAAAGTAACCAACATTACTTCATTTAAATTATTTAATCTATTAGTGGTTAAAAATAAACTTGTTAAAAATTGCTCTGTATCTTTTAGTACGTAGCTATAGTTGGAAAGAACATGTTTTAGCTCTGTGTCTAAATAAACAGAAATAGGTTCTGTAAGCCAATTTGATCCAGCAACTATAGGTCTAAATTTTGGATGCACAGGATCTTTATGGATTTTGGGTAAACCTTGCAACCTAGGTATGAGAGGGAATTCAACAATGCAGTACTTAAAGAATTCCTTAGTTATTAATCCCATACGTACACTTTCATCTAGAGCACTAAAAATACATTGTTGCATGTTATAAACAGTATCCACTGAAATTTCCTGGTAAATATTATCTTATTGTAACATCTCAACCATCGTAATGAAATAATACTGAGCATCCATAACTACAATAGGACCTCCTTTATCTGAAGGCCTAATAACAATATCATTGTTATTTTTGAGTTGGTCAAGCGCTATTTTCTCATATCTGTTTAAATTATATTCATAATGATTAGCATAAAGAATATTATCATTATAAATATTATTCTCACATGCTCTCAAAAAAGTTTCAACGTTAAATGGCAGAGGTGGAACATAAACACTTTTCTTTCTAAAAACATTACCTCCTTTGATATTATGTGGTAATTCATCATTATACATGATTTTTAATGCTAGATTATGGGTAAATAAGCGAATAGCAATAACAGCATCACTAACATCAATCGAAGTAGTGGGTATAAATGTTAAACCTTTATTAAGTAATGATACCTCATGTTTAGAAAGTTCATGGCAGGAAATGTTCCAAATTATGTTTCCAGGCCCCACATCTTTTTCAATGCTTGTGTGTGTTTTTGGGCTGGTATGTCTTTCCCTTTGTGTCCTCGGTAGTTCTCCTTTTCTACCGAAACTCTCCATTCTAACTGAATTGGGAGAGGTAGAGTAGGAAAACCTTGCATGTGAATATTATCTCTATTCTCATTATAAATCTTCCGTCGCACTGAATCTTCTGTAGAGGTTCCTTCACATAATGGTTTCTTGGAGACTTCCCCCGTGGAAGCTTCCATGGGTGTAGAATATACAGATTTAATCAGCATGGGTGTTGTAGCCTCCCCCTCTGCTTGCGGAACCAATAACAGGTCAGCTTCATTATTTGAATTAGTTGCTTCACTCGGTTTATCTAGAACATCATGGGGTTGAGGTAATAATTCTCTCTGTTGTATATGCTCCTCTTTATCTCTGTTGTTGTTAACCTGTCGACGAACATTAGGAATTTGTTCATGATTTCATACTGAATGCCCACGAGGGTGATTATTACGTGTAAATTGTTCACCATTATTATTATTAGGATTATTTGATAATTTAGGCCAAGTAAAGACTTGCTGATGTTCAAAATCATATAAGTCTCTAGTTAACTTCTTCTTCTGTTCTAGAAGTCTAGTTTCATACCTTGAAATTTTCTCAATAAGCTCATTTACATACAATTCAGTGGAATCATGCCCATAAGTAGCGAAAAGTTCATGTTATCGCTTCAATATATTAGTTGCAAGTGCAGTTTCAATGGGCATGAAAAAGTCTATTAGCAATTGCATATACGCCTTGCTTGTATTCAAGTTAATTTGTTGCCATTTTGCTAAAAGTTCTGGATAAAAATTACCATAAGTAGGCATAGTTAAAGTTCTAGGTATACAAAGAAGCAGTAGTAGATTAAAAGCGTCCAGTAGAAATACTGAAATATTCCTGTAACAAAACTTCCGGACACCACCACAGCAAATGCGATACTTTGTAGCAAGACTTCCACACACCACTACGACAAATGCGATACTTTTAAATTCTTTATTTCACCAGAAGTATGCAACAGAAGCTTCTTGTAAGTGCTTTCGGGTTAAATCAAACCCTTCATCAGACAAATAGTTGTTTCTCATAATACAAGGATTTAAATACCAGAAATTGGTGCCAAAAATCTGCCTTAAAGAAATATTAACCATTGACATGTCAATATTAAAAGCGCTTACCTAAATCATCTCTTTCTTAAGATAATAAACACTTATATGTATGTTATATTAAAAACAATAATTAATCAACTGAATATATACTAAAGTTATTAAATAGAACATTCATATGATATAGAAAAAGCATTAGTTAATTAATGCTCATTTATAATTCATATATCCACATATTTAATAATAATCCCTATGTTAAACGCCCATATAAATATATAAATATATTGAAATAATATACTGGATGAATTATTATAATAAATATGTAAATATGTGTACTCCAATAAAAACACATGTTATGACTCTTTAAAATATGTAAATATAAATATAAATTTATTTATTTTATTTTATTTTACATTTGTTAACCGGGCTAGTCTAACTGGATATATTTCCATTTTCAGTAGAGGCCCGGGGAGAAAAGCTCCGGCAGTTATACAACTTATAAAATAATCCACAATTAAAATAAATTCTATTGACAGTTTTGATAGTGTTATAACCATGTTTCTACTATTATATATATATATATATATATATATATATATATATATATATATATATATATATATACATATATAAAAATACAATATCATGGTTTGTGTTTTAATGGTCTACTGATCAGAGATGGTTTTATTGTTGTCCTATTATTCAGACCTTTCCCTTTATCTGATTACATGCAAATAATCCATCTAGTCTCTTCTTGGTCTGTGAAGTTTTTAATATTACCTAATCTACAATTTTTTAAAATCAATTCTATGACCATAAATTTACATTTATGCTCCATCCCATTATTTAAAACATGTTCAGCTAGTGCATTAGTTTCATCTTCATGGTTTATTATATAAATATGTTCTCTTACCCTCTCTCTCAATGTTCTATTAGTCTTACCTACGTAGAAGCAATGACATTTCTGACAACTTGCTAGGTAAACTATATCTCTAGTTTTACAATCAGCATAGTGTTTAAAATAGTATATTTTCTTTGTGTCAGGATGTATAAACTTATCAGTTGCCATCATATATGAACACTGATTACATCCTCGACAAGGAAATGTTCCTTGTCTATTGGAGGAAACTTTAGTTTTATAGTTATTCTTTTTATCATAACATAATAACATTTTAAGAGATTTATTATTACGATAACTATAACTGGGTCTCAACCCCACTATGTCTCTTATATCATCATTAACTGTCAATATAGCCCAATTCTTATCTATAATTTCCTTTATATCCTTATTATTATTGGAAAAGGGAATATTCAACCTCACCTTAGTTGTTAGTTGACTATTATTCTTCCTTCCATTAATTTGTATATCTAAATTCTTCTTAAGATATGGTCTTCCTTTCCCATTTCTATCTATAACCTGGGGGTCTGAGAGAACATCAACTTATTTAAGAGAATAACCTCTTTCCAAAAATTCATTCTTACATTTTACCATAGTTTGAACACATTTATTATCATCACTTGTTAAGTGTGATATTCTTCGTCCTTGATTTACTATAATATTCTTAAACACATGCCCTGGATGCATGCTGGTACGATGAAGCAAACTATTCTTCCTACAGTTCTTCCTATATAAAGCTGTGGTAAAATTTCCATCTTCTCTAGTAATAATAACATCTAAAAATTCAATTTCTGACTTTGACCATTTGCCTTCAAATTCCAAAAAAATAGTTGTATGATTAATATAGTCTATAAATATCTCTAGGTCAATGTCATTTCCTTTCCAGAGAAGAAACACATCATCTACAAATCTTTTATAGTATATGATGTTGTTACTATATTCAGATTCAAGAATATAAGTTTTCTCCCATTGAGCCATAACCAAGTTTGCATACAAATTAGCACAAGGTGTGCCCATTGCCACTCCTTGTTTCTGTAAATAACATTCATCTTCGTGCATAAATACATTATTTTCTAAAATCAATTTCAACATCATATATTTCATAACCATATTGGAATCAACCTGGTTATGGCATAAAAATGTTCTCATAAGTTATAATCCTTCATTATTAGGAATCACTGTAAATAATGATTTAACATCTAAAGTTACCAGCCATAGATCCAGTCCATCAATGTCATTCCCTATTTCTATAATGAAGGTATTTAAAAATTCTTGTGTGTCTTTAATTATAGTTTTTGTTTCCCAGACCAAATTCTTCAATTGATTCTCAATATAAACGGAGAGCGGCTCTGTCAGCCATCCTCCACCTGAAACTATGAGTCTCATCTTAGGTTCAAATAAATTCTTGTGTACCTTAGGAAGACCTCTAATGGTTGGTATAGTGGGTGATTCTACCAGAAAATATTTATAAAGATCAGCATTTATAATATTTGACATGAGTAAATCATATAAGTTACTATGCATATCATGTATAATTGAAAGTGCAGTTTCAATGGGCATGAAAAAGTCTATTAGCTATTGCATGTACACCTTGCTTGTATTCAAGTTAATTTGTTGCCATTTTGCTAAATGTTCTGGATAAAAATTACCATAAGTAGACATAGTTAAAGTTCTCAGACCTCTCGGTATTATATTAAGGTTCAAACAAGCTTCCAGATGATATCTCTGACATTGTAGTCGCTTAAATTTAAAAAAATAATTTTCCAAGTCTCTCTTCAGAGCACGTAACTGCATATCACCATTGACTCTGTTGGGTTCATTATGTTGAAGCCTTACAAGTTCTGCTTTCAACAATGGATTCGGAGCTTCCAACAAAGCCCCCCTTAATCTTGAATCTATATTCAGTTCTCCTTGAGCCCCTGGCAAGCTCAATTCTGCTCCTTCCATATCCCAAAATGAAGTAAGAATGTAGTCACAAACCCAAAAACAATATTAGATGAAATATATGGATTCGCCCAATAGAACTCGACCAAAACGCCCAAAAAAGTAGAAGTTATTCAGGAAGGCAACAGGATATCCAGACACATAAAATAAATGATGGTTTAATAGAACAGAGCAAAACGTAAGCGCTTTCACGGTGTTACAATCCGCTTCTTCAGACGTACATTCTAAAGTGCACTAAGCTCTCTTAAATACATTAAAACCCATACAAACAACCAATTACTAAACTAAAACAATCAATCAATTAATAAAAATAATTCATATAAATTTAATTCAAAAAACCTCACAATGTAACAATTCAACGCAATTGGTTAAATAAATGAATGAATAAATAAAATAAAACCTATATATTTGAACTTTTCTAAATTCATGATGTACATAAAAACATGTATAAACAATACATAAATAATATTATACTTCTACTTTTTTGGGCGTTTAGAATAAGCAATGTTGATGTCATTCTTTGAGACAACAGTGTATTTATTTTCATCATTCAATATTTTATAGATATTCATTTCATAGTCAATAGAATACATCAAAACAACCCCAACACCCTTATCCAGTTTCACCACCCTACATTTATTAGCTCTTAAATCACCAAGAAGATCTCTCTCAAGTTCAGTAATATTACTAGCTAGATCTTTCTTCAAATCTAAACTCCTAATATCTTTTTCAACCATTTCCTCAAAGATTCTTATTGAGGGGTTACGTGGAGGGTTAAACAAACTCTTCCTACATAGTTCAGATCTGCTATAATCTTGAACTTTAAAAAATATTTTCAGATTTATTTATCTAGTAAACAACTTCACGTTGACAAGTGTTTTAACAAGACCTGCTGGGTGGGTGGGGACAAACTGAAAACCCTTACTGAACAACTGAAAGTTGTTTGTGTGTGTATGCATGTGTATCTTGAAGGTAGCTTAAGTGGGGTAATGAAGGGGTGAGAAAGGTGTATGTGTGTATGAATGAGTGTATAAATGTGATTGGATGGGTAGTATGGCTTTGTGTGTGTGTGTGTGTGTGTGTGTGTGTGTGTGTGTGTGTGTGTGTGTGATTGCCGGTTGGGAAGCCTGTCATATTTCCACACACATGCCTAGGCTAATGAGCATAATCTACAACATTGAGTAGGGGAACCACTAACCACCAGGGATTACTATACTATGGGGATGGGGGAGACCTCTAACCACCAAGGATGATAATATAAGTCTTGTTCCTTATGGCACTTATAATAGTACTGAGACCAGGCAGTGGGGTGAACAATAGACACCAGTGCCCTAATGGTACTTGCAATAGTACTAGGATCAGGGAGTGGAGGAACATAGACACCAGTGCCCTAATGGTACTTACAATAGTACTGGGATAAGGGTGTAGGATAACAATAGACACCAGTGCCTTAATGGCACTTACAACAGTATTGGGATTGTGGGTGAGACGAAAACTAGTCACCAGGGATACTGTTCGTGAGCCCTAACAGCACTTACAACAGTACAAGGATCAGCAGTGGGGGGAAAATAGACACCGGGGTACTGCTCTTGTGTCCTAACAGCACTTAAAACAGTATGAGAACTGAGGATGGGGAACACTAGACACCAGGGATAGAATG
>NC_056745.1:1046219463-1046251963 GCF_019279795.1 Protopterus annectens | reverse complement strand
ACAAGAGCTTGTCGCTTTCCCCACCTACATTGATTGGATGCTGTGGTATCTCTTTTGGTAGCATGCCAGTTCATGGAGCTCCATGTTAATGCAAGTGCCGGATGGCAGTTTATAACTGCTTTGCTCATAGTATATATTGTAGGTTGAGTTACTATTGATGCAGTTGAAGGATAAGATGAGACAAGTTAAAGAATTCCATATCTCTGGAATTTTATATGGCTGATGAGGAGGTTCTTCTACATTTAATCTTTTGACTGCATGATATTCAGTATTAATGATTGACGTCATACAACTTTTTGTAGTCAGAGTTTTTTAGGAACATATGTAAATATGATATGTTATGTCATGGTACCTGGACTCTGTCTTAATACATCAGTTAAATGCACTATTTGCAGTTTGTTAAATTAATGAGGATATTAGCTGGTTATCAGGATGCTGACTCCCAATGACTTAGTTTGCAATAATACATTTTTATCATTTATCAGAAGAACAGTACATTTTTGCATTGTTTAAACTAGATCATAAGCCCTATATGGTAAAGGATATTGGAATCGGCTGTAGCTGAAAATTTCCATACTGAATGCCTGGAAGTATAGTTTCATACATAGTTTAATGTGCTACTTACTACCAAGAACACTGCAAGCTCAAGACTGGAGAAGATCAGTCCTTTTTGTATATCAATTTCACCTCATCTCCAAGATGTGAGGAAGTGGCTTACTCCTCTGCCTTTCCATCAACTGAACGTTTTCCTGTTGAGAGACACTTTGGAACATTGAATTATTTCCTTATGAAAAAGAGTTGTTTTCAGAAATACTTTGCATTTCAACAAATCACTAAGTACCCCAAGATGGTGTTTTTTTTTTTTTTTTTATATTTTCATTTACTTTCATGCAGTCGGACTTTGTCTGCATCCCAAATGCATGAATGTGGATAAAATGGCTAGTTATGCAACTGAAACGCATGCAAGAACATGTTTGGACTGCAGATTTAGCCACACTCCATTAAACTAAGTAAAAAAAAAAGGCTCATAGTACTAAGCATTTTTGAATACCCCCAACATCTCCTTTAGTAAGGTTTTGCCTCTTTAACAGATGAAAATGGAAGCTGAGAATAAGTTAAGGGAAGAGTGAGGAAACAGACAGAGCCAGTTTTAGATTATTAAATGTACATTTTGTTAAATTTTTGCAGGTTTCATCATTATAATATTAAAGCTATTTTGCATACACATAATATTTGAATCACTTTGTTACTAGAAGAAAAATGTATGGTAACATATTATATAACATATTTTAAAATGTCAATCCAACACGGTAAAAAGTGACCACTTGTTCACTAAATAAAACTTTAAGCAGGACCAACCAAGTAAATGTTGTTAAACAGAACCAACCGAATTAATGTTGTAAAACGCTTTTAGTCCGGATCCTATCTGGACTTCTTCAGACAAAAAATGCCACCATAATCAACTGCTTTTAAATACTAGCAATATGAACTATGAAGTTCAAACATTCCAGTTAAAAAAATTTTTTTAAAGTGATATTTTCTTTTCTAGCATTCTCACATTTAGATAGTTAATTTAAAACCAAGTACATTAAAATACTTACATATAAATCAGAAAGGTAAAAATTTTAACGAGTACAAAATTCAGTCTGGACTGTGTATAATTAGTTTTTCCTGCAGTCCCAAAACAGCCTCGTACATTAACATTCCCTGCCCATGAACAGTTAACCGTTCTTTTTGAGAACTCAACAAGAGTATTTATTAATTATATACCCCTTGTATATTATTATACCATGTATTTAAGGTCTTTTCATTATTACTGTAAATCGTTGATACTCAAACCTCATTCACTATCTACTACCAGGTTATTTATTGATACAATATCGGTCATCTTTCCTATATGAATACCATTACATTACTGTTTTTGTAATGGTAGTTAGATTATTTCGCTCATACTATAATTACCCGCAGGCAAAATTCCTAAAGTCCCCTTACCGATGTCATCCATTCTAAATTCCTTCTCATATCTAATGTTTTCATGTACCTATTTACATATATAGTTTATATGGTATCTGCCAAACTGTTTGTTTCCACTACATCTCCTGAGGGTGGTTCACTTGTTATTTCCTAAAATTGTTTCTATATTTAGTTGGAAAATAGGCGCCATTAATTACGATATACAAATCACTAATGTTGGTACCTATTTACCAAAGTATTTGTTATTTTTATTTATATTGTTCCCTATAAGTATACCTATATTGTTAAAAATAATTTTAATTTTAATTAATTATTTTTAACAATATAGGTATACTTAGGTATACTTATAGGGAACAATATAAATAAAAATAACAAATACTTTGGTAAATAGGTACCAACATTAGTTTGGCAGATACCATATAAACTAATGGAAAGACCTTAAATTGTTGGATTGACATTTTAAAATATATTAAAGTTGAAGAGAGTACCCGTGCGTTTGGAAGCTGGTGTTTTTGTGGCTTTCTTCAGTTTGTTTTTCGTTTATTGGTGCTTTTATATTATATAACATGGTATTATTTATAAAAGGCAGAAAAAGGTCTTTTATGAGGCTGCTGCAAAAGCAACAACAGTTAGGTTATCTTCTCTGGGATATAGAAGTATTCAGTTTATATTGGAAGATAGGCAGATCATTTCCAAATAAAAGTTCCATGATTTTTTGAGCTAAAAAGGAAGTTGATTTTTTTTGTCTTAATGTGTATGTACGTCATCAGTTTTTTTCTCCAGTCAGGATCAGGTTGGGGGTGACTCCTTCTGATCAAGTGCCTTGTAAGTCAAAGAACTCATTTTGTGGAACTGAGCAGATCTAGAACATTAACCAAGTAGCAGTATTCTTGGCTTTCCTGACTGAAGTCTGATGCAGTATACTAAAGAAGAGAATGACACTTACAGGAAGGAACAAGTCTAAAGAAAAGTAGGGATCACTGGCATTCCATAATTTTGCCTATTTTCTTCCACAGGGCTGCAGCTGTCATCTAAAGAAAATTGTGAATTAATCAGTAATTAATATGAGAATCAAGCAATGCTTTTGTTGTTTTTGAGACACTGTTGAATATGATAACTTCAAGCAGAAGTAATTTTTTTTTTATTTTGAACTAAAATGGGTATTTGCATTGAAGTAAGAGATGACTGTTTTTCGGGGTCATTAAAGTTTACAAGTCTGGATAAATGGTCTGTGGGATATTGGTTTGTTGAAAGCAGGACTCACTGAGTCCCATATTGCTTTATCTATATACTTGTGTAGTACAGTGCAAAAATTTATGGGGGCCAGTGAGTTATCTCTTAAAACTACTGTGCCACTGGTGCAAGGTGATGCTGACCCCAGATCTAAAATAATAAAGCAAAGGAGTAGGAGGTACAGACGGAGTGCAGGGAGTAAAGAACTCTACTAAAAAGTATAACAAGCTAAAGTGTAGTTGTAATGTATGCTTCTGCTTTGCATGATTTCAGTAAGTGATGTTTTTAACTCTCTGCCTTTGAAATCTCATACTGTATCCATCTCATATTTTTCTAGGCTCTGTATAACAGACATGGTCTGTTTATCTTACAGTGAAAATTATTTGTAGAACTGTATTAAGCAAAGGTACAAATTATTTTAAAAAGGAAAACATTCTGGGTTGTAATTAATCAGTTCTTGAGGCAGTGTTTAATAATGCCATTAATTTTTTCTATGACTGGTTTTAAAAGCATTCTTTGATGATGATTAGAAAATACATGGAGAGTAAGGCTTTGTAGATATTCTATTTTTTCCATTATGATTCAAGCAAACATTAAAGTGTCTGTAATGATTTTAGTATTTTAATAGTAAACAAATCACATGAAAGCATGATGAGTGGAAGTTAATCAAATGCTAGATCCTTTAAGTTCCAAGTATAAAATTCTGCAAAGTGCGTTTAGGTACCCAATATAGTGATGGTGTGACTATCCTGTCACCCTCACAATATTTTTGTTTCATAAAATGTAGAGCAAAACTGTTTCTGTTTACAGTGCCACTTATTTTATCTTGTGTCTGCTGTATTAAATTCTTAACCTGTTTAGTATTCTATTGATGTTGTTTGTGGAGTATTATTAACTAGGACTTTCACTGCCATAGGCTTCATATTTCTCACTTAAGCTACGTTCTCTGAGGAGATCCTTTAATATGACTTTCATTGTATCTCTGTATAATGATGTATGTTTAGCTGTCTTTACATTGCTGTGGAGAACTGTGGTAATTTACTGAGCTGTTCTTCATATAGGGTGATTTTGAATGGCATAGGGTGAACCTCCAAGAGGATGGCAATCTTTGTATGGTAGAATTCAATGACAGGGTACTTTTTTCTAACTTGTATATGTATATGAATATTATGAGGTAAGAATAGTTGACATATGCACATTTAACAAGTGTTATGGCTTTTAGCTTGTTAGCCAGAGCAAATAGTATACAAATTGAATGTACTATTTACTAAATTAAGATTTTCAAGGCTCTTATTTAGTCATGGATTCTGTCAGAGAAACATGTTTTGTCAAGAAACGTTGCTAGAAAATCAACATTTTCCTATGAAAAGGATTAAGGCCAGCTATTTTTTTTTTTCAGATTTAGTTTTGTCTGAAGATAAATGAATAGAATATGCTGTAATCAGAGTATTTGTAATTAATGGCTACCAATTTCCAATAGAATCACCAAATGTTTCACTTCTTAGGAAATCTGTTTTAGATAGTGAAGAGTATAACTGCTGCCCTTGGTATGTTTGCCAGTTTTGTTAATGCTCTTCAAGTTCAGATACAGTCAGGTTTATATTTTTGTATGTGCAAATGCTGTGGAGATTCAGAAAATATGCATTTAACTGCAGTTGGTAATGCAGAGTAAGAGTGTGCCAGAATAGTAGAGTATATTACAAAAAAAGTTGGCATCACTGCGGCATCTTCTGGATCAATGATTACCAGCTGGTGTCTGCACAATGACAAAGGTAATCCTGAATTTCAGATGTGTAATGTAAGGAAGAGCCACGGTGGTGCAGCAGTTAATGTTGTTGCCTCACAGCAAGAGGTTCTCCCGTTCGATTCTTGGCTGCAGCGCCTTCTGTGTGGAGTTTGCATGTCCACCCCACGGTCGAGTGACATTTAAAGATATGCAGATAGGTGTGTGCATGAATAGGTGTGCCTTCCTTGAAGGTTGGGCATTGGGCAGGCAACTTGGCACCATAAAAATCCACTGCCATTCATAAGGAGACTGTTGTTCTGCTGTGGTGACCCCTTACTAATGTAAGGAAGCTCTTTGACTCATTGTGCATTAAGATGCCCGTTATATCATTACACTTTTGTGTACTCGGTGGACTACAGTTCTGTTTCTGGAGTAGCAAGTCCTGCTGTTTTATATAAAGCAAGAAATAAAAAATGCATATCCTACCCTACCTCCTGCCAAACAGCTCTGTGAGTGGTGTATTCTTCCTGATATTATAGTTACATTAGACAGCTGTGGGCTTTGGATCATTCAGCAAGTGTTACTACGGAAAGTCACCTTGTACATTAGCATAGCATGCCAGACTGCCTAATTTATCGTTCACATCTATATGGAATCCTCGTTTGAATAACTGTGCCTAAGCATATAGTGAATAGCTCAAGACAGGCTTATGGCAATCTCTTTAGACATTTTTTGAATTCCACCCTTATCTCAACCCATTGTTGATTCCTCCATAAATTCATTCACTGATTTGATTTATTCTGTTCAGTATTATGGGGAACCAGAGGCTTTCATGTCAAGCATGACTGAACAAGGCTGAACCAATTCTTCACAAGCTTCAAAACAGCACAGGGTTATCATACACATACATCCACTGATTTAAAATAGGGGTACAAAAGTGAGCAAAAATCCAGAGATTGAGTACTTAAGAGTTTATACTGGATTACTGGCTAACTGCTGGAGTAGGAAGACGTTTCCCAGGAGTAGTAGCATGGGTAAGGAACTTTCATGTTATACGCTGTAAATTAAGGTATATATAGGCTTTTTTCTAAAGGATTGCTTTAATTGTTTTTTTTTAAACAAGAAACATCTTTACTAA
This sequence comes from Protopterus annectens, assembly GCF_019279795.1. Classification (NCBI taxonomy): domain Eukaryota; kingdom Metazoa; phylum Chordata; order Ceratodontiformes; family Protopteridae; genus Protopterus; species Protopterus annectens. Next base: position 1,046,245,892 of record NC_056745.1, on the reverse strand, counting down.
ATTATCATGTATGACATAGGCAATCATACATTTATATAAATGAAAACAAACCATATTCACACAATTTTAGTTGCAAACATTATACATCACAAATTATATTGTCATAATTTTAGTTGTAAACATTATATATCACTTATAATCTATCCAGTCATTGTCAGTCAAACGTTACTTAGCTCATTCAAATCTTGCCTTCTTCTAAACCTCCTTCCTCCTCTGCATGCATTGCTCCCACAGTTCCCATTTTTTATGATTTAGTCCTACCCTTTTTTCTAAAGATACCAATTCCAGTTATTTTATCTTTGTTACTATATTCACTACTTCTAGTACAGCTGGATTGGACTTTTTTGGAGCCACCGTAATTAGACTCAGCAAGGCTTTACTATGTCTTGGCAATTCTGATTTTGTATCATAACAATTCCGATTATGTATCATAGCTTAAAAAATAATTTCCTTAGTTACACCAATTTGTTCACACAATATTTCTGACATAGCAGTCCGCAAGGAATCTTTTAAAGTCTGACAACTGATTACATTCCCAGAAAATATATTCCCAATTATCTCTTTATTCCACATCACACCTCCAACATTTGCTGTCTACCTGAGGAAAAATTCTTTGCAGTCTATTTGAGGTGTAAAAATACATATGAAAACACTTCCAAAGATCCTGAATTTTCTAGACTTTGTTGCATATTTGGGAGACATACATATATATCCCCCATTGTTTCTTTGTGAATTGTTTATCCAGTCTGTCTTCCCAATCCTTTCTAACCTCCTCTGATTGATTCTTATAGTTACCATACAATATTTTGCATGGTCTACTAATTATTCCTTTTTAACAGCAGCTTCTGTTGTAGATTCTAATAGAAACTCTACCAGTGCTGGTCTTTTGCTTAGGATCTCCCTATTTCTTTCTCTTTGTCTAAACTCTGATATCATTTCCTGACAGAGAAGGCAATCTCTAGCCTGCAGTCCAAATAAATTCTTGTCATCTTCCCATTTTATTACCTTTCCCTCTCTATGTATTTGCTCCCAATACCTTGGTTCTTTTGGCAGCTTTTTCCAATAAATTCCAGCCCCCTTTTGCCTATTGTCTGTATCCCTAATTGGAATCATCCTTATTGGCAGAATCTCCTTTCTCCATTCCCGTGTTGGCTTAGATCTTAGAATACTTTCTGCTACTGTATGAATATAATATTTTATATGGTTATTGTTACTCTCCTTGAGGATCTGCTTTCAAAATTCCAATCTCCCCTTGTTTCTTGGGGATCCCCCTGTTTCATCTTCATCCCGTTCCACTTTGAGTTATAGGTTTCTGCTTGTGCTATGTTTAGGAGCCTTTACTGTGTAGCTCTGAAGTACTCCTTCAAATCGGTTAATCCCAAGCTGCCTTTTCTTATTGGAAGGATCAGCTTACCCCACTTGACTATTGCCAACTATCCCTGTCAGATAAAATCCTTCATCTTTATATTAATTGCTGTCCACAACTGCTCCTCTGGTTGATAAAAAATATGCCTGACCTATGTATAAAGGGACTGAAAACTTTTTAACTGTTTGTATCTTGCTATCAATATCCATATATCAGAGCTTCTAATTTCTTTGTATTTGTATTATCTTTTCTTTAGTCTCTTCCCACATATCCTTAGCTGCCACAGCAGAATCCTTTTTAATCTACACTCCTAAGTACTACATTTTATCATGTCCCATAAATATGGATTTTGCTGAAACAATGTGTGTAAGTACATAATTTACAGCTATTGGCATTGTTTTAGATTCTTTAATTTTGTATCCCAAAAAGATATGAAATTGCCTCAAATGTTCCACAACACAGAAATGGTCTTTTCTGGTTTTATCAGATATAAAATACTATCATCTGCAAACAGAGCGCGATTTTTGACTATCATACCAATTCTATCTATGAATCTGAGTCCCTTATTTTCTTTGCCAATGGTTCTAAATACAATGCAAATAAAAGGAAAAGAAGATATCTATGCCTGGTTCCTCTGCTCAAACAGAAATTACTCATGAGGAATCCACCCGCTTTATTGTTTGCCTTTGATCACTGATATACTCTCCTAAGCAACCTTATAATTTTATCAGGAAATGCAAATGTTTCCATTGCCCTGCTCATAAACTCCCAGTTTACTCTGTCAAATGCTTTGTCTTCATCAAGACCTAATAACAGTGGTATTCTTACATTCTGCTTCCCTCTGGATCATCAGTGTTCTGTTAATGTTGCCAAATGTTTGTCTTCTGTTCACAAAATCACTTTGATCCATATCTGTCAACATTGGCATCATCTTTGCCATTCTTTTAGCCATTATAGACATAAACACTTTATAATTATGCTGAAACCACACATTATAGACATAAACACTTTATAATTATGGTTTAGGATTTTAATGGGCCAGCATAAATCTGATGGGTATTTCCCCTCTTTAGGTATTACAGCTACCATCGCTTTCTTCCAGTATGTTGGTGCTTCTTCTCCTCTTAAAATACTGTTAAACAAACCCTTCTAGATCTTTATCAGTTTTTTTTCCTTCCCAGCTTTCAAATTTCCACAGGAATACAATCTATTCCTGGGAACTTTCCTGTGGATTGGTTATACATCACCATTTTTATCTCATCTCCCCTTATCCTAAATTTTAGTAATTGGGCTGCATCTATCTATAACCTTGGCATATTTAATTCTTCCATAAACATTTACATTTGAACGTTTCTTGATTTCCATATTCCAGTGCTTTGTACAGACTTTCATAAAATCTCTGAAATATTTCTAGTACCTCTACAGGGTATCTTATTATCTTGGCTCCCTAAGCTTATCAACAACTTTCTGCTGTCTCAGTCATTTTGCTAAAAGTTTTTGTGCTTTGGAGTTATTATCAAAAATCTGTTGCTTAACAGCAATCATTCTAAACTCATACATATTATCAAGGTTATCCCTTATTTTCTGTTTAGCATTCTGCAATTGCTGCTCTTCATCTTCTGTGAGATTTCCCCCTATTTTGCCATACTTTAACATTTGTCAGTTCCTCTAAATAATTCTTGTGACTTCTTAACCATATATCTCTATTTCCACCCTATTTATAAACTCCACTTTAACTTTACCACACTCCCTAGCTATATTTTTAGAAGAAATTTCTATCTTCTCTAATAGCTCCTGAATAATTTCTACTAATTCTTCCTTAAATTCCTCTCTTTTTAACAGATAGGTGAGAAAGGGTCTATACTATATGTTCGAAGTTTGAAAACTTGGAATGTTAAATAATTGAATTTAAATGTTCGAAGTTTCAAACATCAAACATATGATAAAAAAAAAAAAAGCAAAAAACAAACTGAACTTACCTGACTAGTGTAGGCAGGGGGGCAAGCCCCCCCTTGCACCCCCCTGCTCCTTAAATATACCAACTCCGAGACCGCACTATAGTGCGGTAAAGGGAAGATTTCCCTTACTGCACTGTAGTTTTTTGTCATTATCTGTGTAGCTGATATGTTTATATATACTTTTTATATGTTTTTTAAGTGTCATTGTCATATGACTTGTTTTTAAGTGAGCTTGTGCCATAGACAGGGTAGTCTGTGAGATACATACCTGTATAACCAGCGGGTCCTATTTATATCACTGCAAGGTTTAAGTCTTTAGAATGGGTAATTCTGCTACTGTTTGTTATGTGGATATGCAGGAGGCCCATCAGAATGGGGTCCAACAATGTGCTGTATGCCAGGCATAGATCTCCCCTCAAAAGCCTGAAGGAGACCGAATACAGGGGTAGGGCCTTGAGGCGGTCTGCATAGGACATGTTACTTGTGCCCTGTATTCTTTTAGTGAGGAATCTCTATGGATGTTCCAGTTGTTGGATATGCCTGGTTAGATGCATGCTTTGTACTCAATGATAGGTCTGATGAATGCCAAATACAGTGGAACAATGACTCCTTGGACTTAGATGCCACACCTTTGTTTATAAGTTGTGGAACATAGAATGATTTCCTCACCACTGTAAACACATGATGATCAAAGGCTAGATTACTATCTGTGTGTCCCTAAGTCCCTGACTACGGGGTCACTGTAATGGGTATGTTGTCAATATGATAGTTACCAGGGATGAGTGGCTTCCCAAAGGATACTATTATGCATTTCTTGGCATTTAGTTTTAGTCCATGGCTCTGACACCAGTTATTTTCTGTGTCAACCCCTCCTAGAGAACATTTGTGTTAGTGTGAGATTCCATGACAGCTCATAGTTTGCAATCATCTGCAAATCTGGTCAGCCATAGACCACTGACATTGGCCTTCACTTCTTGGAAGTAAATGCCAAAAAGGAGTGGTCCAAGGACTGATCCCTGAGGGACTCCACTTGTGACTGGACTCTTTGAAGTGGTGGACTCCCCAACTGTAACTTCCTGGGTCCTGTTTGTGAGCCATTTTGCTATCCACTGGGTGACATGCAGGTTTGTACCTAACCTCTTGAGTTTGTCCACAATCCACGAGTGGGGTATTGTGTCAAATGCCTTGGCCAGGTCAAGGTAGCCAGTGCGAGCAATTTTGCCCTCATCCATTGCTTTGCTGACCTTCTCAAAGAAGGCCACCAGGTCAAGTAGGCATGATCTGCCCTTGATGAAATCAAACTGGATTGGGTCCAGTGTCTGGAGGTTTACTATATCTCTACTGATCATCTCCATGATAATTTTTTCCATGGCTTTACATATAAGATTAGTGAGACGTGTGTGTCTGTAGTTTCCAGGGTCTGTAGATGGCCCACCTTTGTGCAGAGGGATGACGACTTTCTCCATTCATGAGACAAGAAGTCTGTTTGGAGGCTACAGTTAAATAGTAATTACAGAGGCCCTGACAGGTCATGTTTCATGCTATTTAGAAGGTATCTTGGGATATTGTCTGGGCCCATTGATGGAGTGTTCTAGGTCATAGAGTGAACATTAAGGACCTATTCCCTAGTGATAGTAGGGGGAGTTATATTTGATATTTCATGAGGGAAGGTTGAGGGGGATTGAGGAATAAAGTTGGAGTTGAATTTATCAGTCAGGAGGTTTGAGTTTGCTATATCTTTTGACTCAGTATAGGTGGCACCATTTACAATGAATTCTGCACACAACTGTGTATTGCCTTTGAGGTTGTGGACATAGCTGAAGAATGCTTTGGGGTTGTCCTTGGCCTGGGAGGCCAACCTTGCCTCAAATTTGGCATTGGTAGACTTTATTTGTCCTCTGAGTTGTTTGTTTAGTTTGATGAGAGTACTTTGTTTCATTCTGGGTGCTGCACCTCCTAATGTTTGCCATGATTTTCTTCCTCCTATTATACAGCCGATTGATTTTGTGATTCCACCAGACTGACTTGTTTTTTGAGTTAGTTCTGTGCTTCTTCCTGGTGGGTACAGCTGCCTCTATGCAGCTACTAACTTGCTTGTACAGGATTTCTGTGAACAGTTCTGCATAGGCAGTAGTGTTCTCAGGGTTTATAGGGGCTTGAACTGTTGCTAGATTCTCACTTAATAGCAGGAGGTTAGCCTTAGAATATTTCCAGAATATTCCTGGTTGAGCTGGGGGTCCTGATTTTATTTTTACTTCAAATGAGACCATTTTGTGGTCTGACCTTACCAGGGAAGGGATTACAGTAGTGGTGTGTGCAGCACTCTCCCATATTAGTCAGGACCAGATCCAGTGAGGTTGCACCCCTGGGTGGTGTATTGACTATCTGGTCCAGGGCATTTAGGTTTACAAAATCCAGGAATCTCTGTGCATGTATATTTGATGTTAATAGAGGGGTAATTAAAGTCACACATGAATATGGTATTGGGTTGGATGGTTATTGTTTCTAATAAGTTGAAATACATGGTATGGGTTTCCTGGTTCATAGAGGGGGGACCTATAGCTTGCAAGGAAGTGGTGTTGGTTTTTACCTATGGTGATTTCAACATGGAGCAAATGAAGTGCATTGTCCTGTTTGACCAGCCTTGAAGTATATTCATTTGATGTAAATAGAGGCACCTCTACCTTTAGTCCCTGCCTGAGAAGTAGCTGGTCTAAATGTGCGGAAGGCATTATAACCTTGCCCTGTTGGTGTGCTCTCTGCGGCTTTACACCACATCTCAAACACCACACAGACTTCAGCATTCTCTAGGATAAAGAGAGCTTCCAGGGAGTGGAGTTTTTGGTTTGGGCTCCGAGCATTGAACAGTAATACCTTTAGATTTTCTTGGTTTTGATTTGCTATGTTGGAAGTACTTCCAGTTTGGCATTGCCTAAAAAAGGCACTATGGGGGAAGATGATGTTTTAGCTAATATTCAAAAGTCCAGAGGGGAGAGGTGCAGACCATCCCTGGCAAAGCAGCATGCTCTCCTGACCATCTCCTTTCATGCTGACAAATATTACACCCCCTTAGAATGACACCAGAAACTAAGCCAATTATTAAAGTCAATCATCTTTCGTTCATATTGTTGCATCATCCTTGGAGAAGGTAAAGTGCTGCTCAATGCTGGCTCATACCAGCCTGAAACACACATTCCAAGAGCTCTATGATGTCTCTCTTCATGTAGTCTAGGGAGGTACGTCTCAGGTCATTTGCTCCCACATGGACTATGACTGAGTCATATTGATAATTGTGGTCCAGTGACCTGAGTGCATGCATAATGTGGTCTAACTCAGTCATAAAATTCCAATATTTCCAGGTTTTCTTCTTCTGTCATGTTGTAGAAATTAATGTTTTTTAATCCCACATTTACTTGTCAATTTCCAAGTTGCTGGTTTTATTCCTTTTTACCTTCATCTCCGAAATCCAGTCTCTGCTTCATTTCCAACATACTGTTAGTTTTTCTAGCCACATCTTGTGCTTATTTCTGTCTCTCAAGCATTTTCTGTTGAAACATTGGAAAGGTTTCACTGAGACAGTCTCTCTGTCATCTTTCTTACCAGAAAAACAAGAAGGAGAATCTCCTTCTGTTTCACAGCTCTGTTTTTGTTGGATACACTTTTGTATTTCCTTCTTCACCTGTTCTGTATCAAAAAATAATTTTGTCCCTCTAGGAAAGAATATTCTGAAGATAGCTGGGCAGTTTAAATTTCATGCCTGCTTCTCAACATTCCCTGATTACTTTAATAAATGTATTCCTCTTCTGCCTGGTGTACAGTAAGTAATCATTTTCCATAAACAGTTTACTGTCTCCCACATTTTGTACTTTGTCCTTCTACCACACTTTTGTGAGAATCAACTCCTCCTGTTGGTAGGAATGCACCTTTACTATTAAAGGTCTAGGTTGCTTTCTCATGGACAGATTTGGAGCAGACACATGATGTGCCCTTTCAATTAACAACTGCTGTTGTGGAATACCAGTCCAGTGGCTTATTTTTTCTTTCATAAAATTAATACAGTCTGTTCCTTCCAGTTTCTCTCGTACAATAGAAAATCTCAGGTTTTCCTACATGCTCTCTTCACTAATTCTGTTTTTTCTGAAGCACTTTTTGAGCAGTCTCATATTCAGCCAGACTTTTCTTCATTTTGATTTCTGATTTTTGCTGTTTCATCATCTCATCTGAATATCTGTTTAAAGCTTTTTCCCTTTTTTCCAGCCTTTTGTTTGAGTTGATATATTCCTTCAGTGTTTCATTTATTTTATTCAGCTCTGAGTGCATTTGACTTTTTCCTCTAGGTAACTGGAAGTGATGTCTTGCACCAAAGCTGGAGTTTATGCTGCTTTATGCTGAATAGCTGCATTATTCTTCCTAGTCAGTGTTTTTTCATTACCTTTTGTGATTGATTTTCTTTCAGGTTCTCTGAATTTCTTTTTTGCTGGTATTTAGTCAGTTCACTTACTAGCCATTAATTGAAATTTAGCCAAAGGGACGAGTTTAATGGCGCTCTTATGGGTTTTTGTTTTCACACTGGGAGAGTTGAAATTAAGCTGTTACTCAATATGCAGTCATCTTCGAAGCCTGGATCACTTTAATTGTTGTCTGAATGCTTTATATTTGGGAATATCTTTTAGAATGATGTGAAGCTCGTGCAAAAATCTTTACCAAGGAAGAGCACTTAACATTTTTTAGATTAGATTAGATTTTAATTTTTTTAGATTAGATTTTTATTCTGCAGTCAGTTTAACAAACAGCATGCCTCTAGGATGTAGGAAACTGGGCAACCAAAAAAAAAAAAAGTGCCTACAACAGGTGGGCATGCAGACACCATAGAATGTGTGTCCCACCTATGAAGTTCAATAGAGAACCAAAAGGTGTGAAGCAGCAATGCTGTCTGCTGTACTTGTGTGTACATCTGTCAGACATGTATTGTTCAGTATATTGGAATATCATTCTGCCTTCTATATCACCTGAAACCCAGTTAATATTCCAGGAAAAAAAAACTTGTATGAATTCTGAAAAAAAGTTTTGAATCATTTGGGTCAGTCATTAGAACATTAAAAAATCCTTCTTTGAAAATGCATGTTTTGAAAAGTATTTTATAAATGTGTATGCACTGGGAAGGCAGATCCCCTTGATTCAAAACACTGCAACTGTACATAATTTTTGCTTTAGTTAAAATATCCACTTATGTATTTTGTGCATGGTGGAAGTAGGAACCATGCATATGGTACAGGACATCTTTAAATCCTGCTCATACATTAGTTTTATTAGTTTTTGAACATGACAGTTTTGAAGCTCTCAGCAAATATAGCTTGATGAATTAATTCTATACTGTAATCATATAACTACAGTGTATATGCTTGCACGATTATAAAAATAAGGTACTGAGCAGTTCAAAATCTTGCATTACTATAGTGTATCATTACTAATTGTTTTGATTTATCTTTATTTTAGGCTCTAGAAAATAGTTGGCATAATGCTTAAGATATTTGCTTAACAGACACAAGGTGCAGGGTTTGATTCTCACATGAGTTTATTGGCTAGGCTTAAAATAACCCATGAGGGTAGTTAGCCTAGCAAAAATCTGTGAAGTAGTAGTGCAGCAAAACAGTATGCCAGAAAGGAACATTTTGCTTTAATATACAAGAAGTGATTTAGAATGAAGGGACAGCCATGTCCCTCTCTCTGAATGCTAATAAATTTTATTTGGGATGGGAACTACCACAGATGGAAAGTAATGTCCAGAATCAAATCTACATTAGGTCTGGGAGCTTATGTCGAGAATTAAACCCAGACATAGTGATAATAAACAGTTCTGAAGAAGGCGCTTGTTAAGGTATTATTGTCTCATTTTGTTTACCTGAGAAGGGCACTCATCAACAGTGATGAACTTCAGTCCCCACCCAGGCTGTACCACTACAACTAAAATTATAGCAAGTTAGGTATATTTTGATACATTTTATATATCTACTTATATATATATATATATATATATATATATATATATATATATATATAGATTCACTTTATAATTTCAAAATACTGAAATACAGTATTTCGAAATCATAAAGTCGAACACCCATAATCCCAACAGCACACAATCGCGAAGCACACAACCATGAACACATACAAACCATACACCACACAACACATACATCGTCCAACGCACACTACAACAAACAAAACACACACAAACAGAAACAAACAAACCTACACTACATGTAAGAAGGGGGGCAAGCCTCCCCTGTACTCCCAAACCCCCCTACTTATATATACTAACTTTGAAATCAGACAGACACAAAAAGGAAACACACACCCACACATTTCACAGTCCCTCACACACACACAAACATCACACATATACATACATCCACACATTCAGACACACTCAAACTCCCACACATAACCCTTACAAAGCACTCACTTACCTCCAATTGCACCTACATCCATACACGATACACTCCCAACACTGCACATCATGTACCGTAAGCCATAACCATGAATTCGAGATATTTGAATTCACGATTATGCACTTTTGTGATTTTCAGTTTTCAACTTTATGATTTCTAAATACTGAAATTCGGTATTTCAGTATTTCGAAATTATAAATTGAACCCATATACATATATATATATATATATATATATATATATATATATATATATATATATATATATATATATATATATATATATATATATATATATATATATGTAATGGTCTACTTCAAAACACTGAATTACTATAAAGTTGAACCACATTGAGACCATAACAAAGAAATTCATAACACTGAAAAGTTAGAACATATAACAATGAAAATTTAAATAATTCAGTCTTATATCAATGAAAATTTGACATGGTTATGGTATAAAGTATTAATTTTGTTGTATCAGTTTAAGCAGTTTTAGTATGTAATAAACAAACATGGCGGATGGTACGTTTTGCAGTTTAAGAGAAATTGTCAAGTTGTATAGTAAAAGTTTATCATATAATGGTTAAGCATTGTTGTGTTTGAGTGATGGATTTATTAGTTTGAAAGAAGTCATGTTAGTGTTGTGGAAAGTGATGGTATAAGTGAGTATGGGAGTAAGTTTTTATTTTGGCAGTATGTATGTCTTGTCAGGAAAATAGAGGTACATGTTTGAGATATTTGTATATTCTGTATGCAGATTGCAATACAGTGGGGAATGGGAAAATTTACCTTGTCTCCACACTAGTGTGATCTTGGAGTTGGTATATTTAATTTGCAGGTGGTGTGGGGGTCACAGGGGGGCTCCCCCCTGCAGAAACATTGAATCAAGTGTGTTTGCCGGTTTAGTTATGTTTAAGGTAGAGGAGATATTACTAATGTGTAAATTGTAACATTCGATGTTATGGGATACAATCATTTAAACTTTCAGTGTTATGTGTTTTCTATGTTATGGTTTCAATGTTTTGTGGTTCACTGTTATAGTAATTCAGTGTTTTGAAGTAGACCCATATATAGATATAGATGTATATACAGATACATATATAGATACACACACACACACACACACACACACACACACACACACACACACACACACACACACACACACACACACACATACACACGTGTGCAGTAGATAATATGACAATGCATTAAATTCTTTCTAAACATGTATAAAGCTTTAACAGAATCAGTAGGAAAAAAAGATTTGACATGAGGGGTAAGTAAGTGACGAAAGACCAAAATATTGAGTATGTAGAGTTTATATTGGATTACTGGCTAACTATTTAAATAGAAAGAGGTTTCCTATGACTGGTCGAACAACTAAGGAATTCTTATGTTGTATGGCCTACTTTATGGCTTTTACACTGGCTGTTTTTTCAAAGAAATGCTTTAATTGTTGTCTGAATGTTTCATATTTGGAAATATATTTTAATGCGATGTGGAGCTCATGCTAGAGTCTGGATGCTGTCAGAGAAGTTTAGTTCATGGAGCTTGCAAAACTATTCCTGTCTTAAACTGACTTTTGAGGCTGTAGGTGGGAGTTATGGTAAAGTGTTTCATGGATAGTGGAGTGGGGGGTGTCTAAATGAAGTACTTTAAAGATTAAGGATCCTAGAAAGAGGTCATTGCCTAGTTTTATAGGTATCCAGGTAGCTTTTTTGATTGTGAGACTGTGATATTCAGGGATCTGTTAGATATGAAATAATTTTGTCTGAAAGTTTTTATCGAGGAGAGGTGGATTTAGATGCAGTGTCTGCAATATTCCATTTGTGCAAGTAGTACATCTTTGCCTATGGAAGCTCTAGTAGAGGGAGGAGAAAATTTGAAATCTGAAATTTAATGGGTTTTTATCAGTTTTTGATGAGTGTCAGAGATTTTCAGCATTGTTTGCTGAGACTGAGAAGGTGTTTATTGGAAGAGAGCCAGGTGTACAGAGGGAGAGAGAGAGCGAAGATCATCTTGTAGCTGTATTTTTATGTCACAATCATACCTCTCAACCTGAAATCACAAAAAATCTGGACAAAGGCACATGAAAAAAGGTACAAATCTGTATGGTGATTAACATATATTTGCATACAGAATTATATAATCCCACCCACTCTGGTGGAATTGTGGGGTACCAACTTTTAAACGCAAATTAAAGAACAGACAAAATATTTTGTGCTACCATGCATTTCCTGATAGAGAGGATGACTGAAACTCAAATGGCTATCATTGTTTATTGAATTCAGTTCTAAATTATTTGCCAGAAAACCACAAATTTTCAAAGAAACAGACCAAAAGTATGAGCCAAACATTCTATGAAAATCTGGACAGTTGAGAGCTATGGAATCATCAGCTCCTTGATTCACAAGTGGTGGTATGGGTAGAAAATTCAGGCTCTTGCTTTTTGTACCCAAGGTACACGGTTTGAGCCTGAGTAATCCTAACAATACCTAACTGGGGCATTTCACTCATACACACACACACACACACACACACACACACACACACACACACACACACACACACACACACACACACACACAGTGAATGGATAACTCCAGCTGCAATATGAACTTTCAAACGGCTTGCGGGCAGACAGGAAGAGCACAGATGTGACCAGGATCCTCCTTACAGCAGCAATAATACTTGCAATATGGCAATCTCTTGTGCAGGTGGAAGAAAGAGCACAGATAACACATTAATAAACACAGACACACCCCCTCCAGCCAAATTCTGAAAGGCTGGCACTGCTCATAAAGCTAACATCATTACATGTGCCCCTTCAGGTCATGACATCAGCAAAATTGCTCCCCCCCCAAAAAAAAAAATTTTGAAAAATGACCTGGGAAATTCAGAAATTAAAGGGGCCACTCAGGAAGTCGTGGCACCCCATTATTCTGACCTCTAAAACAGTAAATACAGAGGAATTCTGTATGGTTGAGAGGTCTGGTTACAATGATTTGTGATGGCTCTACAGATCACCATACCATCTGCATATAACATTTAGTTGGAGTGTGAAGAGTATAGCTGAGGTTGTCAATAAAAAACAAAAAGACAAGCGATGCTAGAATGGAGGCTTGTGCTATACTTGATGGGATGGGAGCTCCTGGAGATTTAGCAGATCCAATTATAACTACATTTTCTACAGGAATGGAAATATTTGAACCTAGTTCAGTCTTGTGGGCTGACTTCTAAAAGGATCAAGTGAGTAACATGGAGTGGTCTACAAGCTTGAAAGCATGAGTAAGAGGACTACAAAGAGGGCTAGTGACATCATGTCTTTCATACTCATTTGAAAGAATTTCATCTGTGAGGATCCAGAGCAGTCATGCTCCTCCAAGCTTAAAATCTGTGCTTCTGTGAGAGGACCTGATATGGTGTTTATTAAACCAAAATTTAACACAGCCTTAATTTTAGATTCTGTTGCATTATACTATTGCGGGTCTATATTACATCGTTGAACTTGTATAAATCTGAACGATGTAAAATCGAACCCAAAAGTCCGAAACACAAAAAAAGCAAAGCCATGGCACATTGATTTTTTCCCATGGAAAAAAAATCAGTGGGCTGTTTTCGGTGTTTTGCTATTTCCTCCACTGTGGTGCGATCTCAGAGTTTGCATATTTAAGTTGGGGGGTGTGGGGGGCAAAGCACCCCACTTTAGTTTTAGTTTAAGGTTTATGTTTTTTTTTTTTTTGTTAGGGAACAGTGATTTTTTTTCCCTGGGAAAAAAAAAAATCACTGTTCTGTGTGTTCATTATTGTGCGGTTTTGGACTTTTGGGTTCTATATTACATCATTCGAATTTATACAAGTTTGACGATGTGATATAGACCCTACTACTGCAAACACAGTCCTTAAACTCCTCAATGGCATAGTTATTTCTGGGATATATTGACTCTTAAGTGTGATGAAAATATATGAGAAAGGTTTATCATCTTAGTAAACTATTTCAATAAGACATCACCAGTACTATAAATTAAATTAATAAATGAATAATGAATTCTTCTTGATTGTGGGAATTACTAGAATGATGGTATAGTGACAATGTATATGGTTTGGTATAGCATACATTGTTTTGCAGACCTATGCATTTTATCACCACATTTTAATAACTGTTATCAACACTGTAAAGAAAAGTTGCTGATGATTATCATATATTTTCTAAAATGTGTGCATACAGAATCAGTCTGTATGAGTGCCATTTGGTATTTATTAGGAAAATATAAATATAAGTTTCTTTCAAGCAATGTTCTTCATCTCATAAGGACATGAGGACACAGAATTGTGGGTAACTAACAATAATAACCAGTTGTATTACCATTAATTTTGTGGGTTAGAGGGTGGAGCAGAAGAAAGTGTAGTAACAGTAAGTTTAACTGATAGATGTGAGTATGTATGTGTATATCTATCTATCAATCTATCTATTGATCTATCTATAAAATGCCAGAAATAATATAAGTATTCTAAAGGAGGTAATTCTGTAGGAAGAAGCGGAAGAAATCCCTGCTAAAATTAAAATCTGAAGTTATTGTTAGTAAATCACTGACTGCATTGAAGTATCTGAAACAGGGCACACATTTTGCTTTAACACAACTGTCTGCACTCAGCAGTACTGGAATAAAGACTTTAACATTTCATCTGTGCCATAAGCTGGAGAAATATTTATTAAATGGGCATCAGTTACTGGCAGAAGACAACTTAAGTCAAATGCAATTGGTCTGGTGTTTCATTTAAACAGTTTAGTGAATTTCTAAATCACTATAGTTGGGGTGAGCTTGGAGTTTGTGGGTGGCTTTGCAAATCATTTCACTACATTTTTAGAGATTCCTTAAAAGTGTTCTGGTCTTGTTGTGTCAAAAGCTGTTAACTGGCAAAGATGCATGCAACAACAGGATCTTTCCTTGGGGAAGCCTGTAATGTTTGTCAAGCCATGTTTCAGTGATTTCAGAACATTACAGCACAAAGATTGCTGTTACCGTGTATCCAGGGAAGTGAACACTGACTTTGTCAGACTGTCAGTTTTGTAATATGCTCAGACAGAAGGGAGAAGCAGAACTTTGAAGTTCTTTTTCAAATTTTTCCATTTTCCCACCTTGAGTAAAACCACCTATGTGTGTAATGCTCTAGTTAAGTCTGACAGTTAATTTAACCTAACTCTAGCTCAAATCCTGTACCTTAGTTATTGGAGACAAGAGCCTGAATCCTCTTTACCAACTACCAGACTACTAGTTTAAGTGTATTTTCTAGGAATTGTGATTTGAGTGTCAGTGCATTTTCAAAGAACTATGAGCTTCAAGGGAAGAGAAGTTTACTGCTGCTCATGCCAAGTCTGTTTTCAATGTGCAACTGTTTTGTTTAGCAAATGGTCGTTACTGTTTGTGTTAGAGAAGTTAACAGCAATTTTAGTAGCAGAGCAGGTGGCATACTTGCTTTTCATGTTGAAGTATGTGGGTACTACTCCCACACAATAGAAATAGAATGCTAATACTGTGTTGTACTCTAAGGGTGGGGTGAGGTGCTGCAGTCCAGAGTGTGTCCTCCTTTGGATGAGATGTCTTGTAACTATGAAACTGTTGTTGGTTTGCCACTTCCTGTTGTGATATTAGCAGCTTACTATTTTTTTTAAGGTAGCATATGCAATTTATTCTTCAAGGGCAGCAGGCACTGAATTTATAGATGAAACGCTGAAATATAAAGTTGTTTGCTAGTTGCAACCTCTTCATTAGTTACAGATATTTTAAATGTGGAATTATTTAGATGAGTTTTACTTCTACAGATATTGTACATATTGACTGATAACTGGTGGATTGTAATGATAGAAGTTTGAGTAGCCTTTTATGGCTGAAATTTTCTGAAATGGGCAGCTTTATCATTATTGGTTCATACGTATGTTTTGTTTCATTGTTTACTGGAAAAAATGTTCAAAACCACAAATTTAAGACAGACTCGAACAAGTGGTGTTGTAAAGAATGTAATCTAATACAATCAGTAAGGTGAATCTGTGTGCAAGAGGCCTATGGTTTGAAAACAGTCCAAAGCTGAATTTAATTTGCCATTGGCCAGATGTATTTTCTTTGAATGTGGGTTTTAATGTCATTCCAATGAATGTGAGTTTCAAAGGCATAGAAGTTTGCTCTTAATTATATGTCTGCTTATATTGTGAGACTATTGTTTTGTTTAGCAAATATATAATAATGATTGTGCTATAAAATTAAAATAAAAGTTAAAATTAAATCCAAATATCTATACTTGTAGAAGTAAAGAAGAAAATAGTATGTACACTGAGAGGTGTGAACAGTGTTTATGGTAAATGGGGAGAAAATAGCCAAGTAATGGGACATTGGAATGACTGGGTGGGGGGGGGGCTGTGGGAAGGGGGCCTGATGCATTACCCTGCTTAGGACCCCATTTGACCATGATCCGTGTGTGTGTGTGTGTGTGTGTGTGTGTGTGTGTGTGTGTGTAGATCTATATATATATATATATATATATATATATATATATATATATATATATATATATGTACATATATGGAAGTACTTTAAATAATGTAAACAAAATGCCCACATCACTAATGTCAACACCCACACACAAAAATTGACACATCATTGCACATTTTCATAGGAATAACCTTGGAGCATGCAACAATAAAACACATTTTTTTCCATGGAGACTTGGCACTCCCATGTGGGGGGACTGCACCCCCAACACCGCTTGCTATTTATATATACTAAATCCAAGAGAACACACTACTTGGGAAAAGGCATATTTCTAACCCTCATAAACCTGTCAACCATTTGCTTTGTCGACTAAAGTGTGCCAACAAAACAGATGTTGGCCTTACAGCACATTGACCATATTCAGCACTCCTAAATATAATAGATATAGATTTATGGGGTCCCTATTAAATTATCGAATGTTTCAAAGTTTGAATGTAATATGGTCGACACCATATGATCGAACTTTGAAAAGTTCGAAAGTGAAAGGCAACTGCTCTGTACGTGCAGAATGGGAAAATTTCCCTTTTCTGCACTGAAGTGCGGTCTCGGAGTTGATATATTTAAGTAGGGGGGTGTGGGGAGCACAGCCCTCCATGTGGGGGTTACAGGGGGGCTTGCCACCCTGTTCAAAGCATTAAGGTATGTTTTTTTTTTTTTTTTTTACATTTTTATTATATATTCGAAGATTCAAGTTTCACTCATATGTTGTCGAATATATGAGATTTGAAATTTTGAAGCTTCGAATATATAGTACAGACCCAGATTTATGTCTATGTAGATCAGGGAAATGAGTGCTTGCCTTCACATTGAGAAGTTCAAGGCAGCATAGTCTGCCTACATAAACTAAGTTGTAAATACTTTGTAATGCTTTGTTTTGTTTTCAGTTTTTAGAGGTTGTGGGAGTGATTTTCTTTGCCAGTAATGTGGACAATAATCTTTCCTAATGAATTCCTACCTCTTAATGCACATGGCACATAAAAATATGCACCGAGTTGATCGGGCTGCTGAAAGTGTGGCCCTTTCTTATTATTGTCATTGATCTCATTATTGTATTTTTCTCTGAAATACTATCCGTGCAAAAGTACTGACTTTGAAACATTATTTTCACCTGAAAGATTAAAAAAACTTTGACTGCATTGGCAGAATAAAGCTTATACTTTAGATGTAGTTGTTGTGTCTTTCGGCTTTTTCTGGTTAGGGGTTGCCACAGCGGAACTCCGGTCCGCTAATGATTGGCAGTAGATTTTTACGTGCCGAGTTACCAGCCCTGATGCACAACCTTCAATGAAGGTACGCCCATTCACGCATGTCACCACGCAGAAGACGCTCTAACTGAGAATCGAACCGGACAGCGTCTTACTGTTAGATGTAGTAATGAATGAAAATGCATTATTTTGTGATATTTATCCAGGTACTGTTGAAGAAAGAACTGACGTGGACCAATTCTTAGAAATGTTTTACAAGCTAAAAGAATATTATTTTGTTCAGAAACCTTGTACTTAAAAACTTTTAGTTTGAATCTTGTTGCTTCACTAAATTATACTAAACTTCTGACATTTTAAACTCTAGTTTAACATACTGAAGATCTTGTGACACATGCCTTGAGATTTTTTTCAGAAGAGGCTGAGATGTATAATCCCTTCTTATAAGACAAACATTTTGCAAAAGCAGATTTCACAGACATCACTTTGATTTATTTACATTGCAATTGGTCTGTGTCAGATTATCTTACTCATGTGAGGTACACCATCATAATACACTTAATTTTTGGTAACATGAATGGTATGATTTTTGTAGTGACACAGCACCCCCCTGTGGGTTCTTTGCTTCCAAACCCCCTGTTCTATAAATGCACTACTTACTACCTCAGAGGTCATACTATGTTAGGGGGAAAATGGAATTGAGTCCTTTGTCTTTTTCTCAAACTTAATCTAACATCAGAGATGGTATATATAGAGCCTGAAGGCATGGGGTAGAGCCCCACAGGGATCAGGGAGAGGGTCCATATTCCCTGAAAAAATGCTGCAAACTTACTTGCATATGTTTCTAATAAGTGGTAGTCATCTAGAACAGCAGAATACTGAGGGCGGTAGCACAGAGTCTTGGCCATCTACTTGATGGCTCGAATTAGGCCCATCATAGGTGAGAGTGTTTACTGAAATGCTTTCTTGTGCAGTTCCTACCCACACCACAGTAGTCTGTGCCTTTATAATTTGGTACAGTTTAATTTATGTCCACTTCTGAAGCTAACCACAGTGCTCATGCAGTAATCATTGTAAAGGCATGCTTCTGTGAGATTCAATCAAGTAACAAATAAATAAATAGCAGAGGGTAGGAGGTTAAGAGCTGTACCCACTGACTGGTGTAATTGCAAGACTTTTATTTCAACCCTAATCCTTTTTCATTGGCATTGCAAAATTAATTCATGAAGTTCTCCAAATGCAATAGCATCCATTTCTCCCTTTTTGTATTGCTGATGTAGTGTCCTTTCAGCTTTTCCTTGTTAGGGGACACCACAGTGGAACTCCGGTCCTCTAATGATTGGCAGTGGATTTTGACTGTGCCAAGTTGCCAGACCAATGCCCAACCTTCAAAGAAAGCACACCCTTTCACGCTCACACCTACCTGCATGTCTTTAACATCACTCGACCTCGGGGAGGACATGCAGATTCCACACAGAAGGCACTCCAGCCAAGAATCAAATGGGAGAACCTCTTACTGTGAGGCTACAATGCTAACCACTGCACAACCGTGGCTCCAGCCTTTTTTGTATTGCTGATAAATTTACTATTTTGAAACATTTAAATTATGGTGGACAATAACAAAAATAAATAATTGATGGGCACCCATTTTTGTAATACAGACAATTATGGACTGAAAGAAAATAAGGCATTTATGGAAGTCGCACATATGCACACAAAAAGAGGGGAAATGGCCTAAGGAGAATAGTTATACTGATATGTAGTAATAAGCATTAATGGTGTGAACTACAAGGCAGTGAAAATTAATCTGCCAATATTAATACAAAGCTTTATGCTATGACCACAGTCGATACAAATACTATCAGATAAACTTTTGCATCAAGTGTAGTCTGTTTTCCTTTTTTTTTTTTTGCTCAAGAACTAGTTATCTACAATAGAAAACCCAAATGATGCTGAAAGAAACTGAATTCTGCTTAGTTAATAAAAAGGCACTTTTGTTTTCCATGCTGTATATTGCAAGTGGTGAAGATAAAGTTAAAATCATTATGTGTATAACAGAGAATCTTTTGTTAGCATCTCCAAATAAATTAATGGGCAGAGTGTTCATACACATCAACCACTTAACAGAATATTTCTGGACAAAACAAAAATGATGTGTATGTTGGGGGGGGGGGCTTAAATCAGTGACAGATTTAAAATATTGCATGTATAAACTTGAAATGATGATAACATAAATTTTGTATTAACATGCATTCTCCGAAGGGCATGAAGTCTGAAACTCAAACATCTATCATTATATAATGATTTAAGTCCTCAATGATTTGACAGATAACCACAAATTTTAAGGGAAATCGGCTAACATGTGAGAAGACTGGACTTTCTGTGGAGTTACAGACAGCTGAGAGTGTGTTTGTGCCTCCTCACCTGCATGCCACAAGGAAGGTTTTACATATTTCTTACTATGTTCTCCTACCCAGTAGACATTGTGTGCAATGATTTGATGACATCTAGCATACACTGTAAATGCCTTAATAACAGCTCCACTGAAACGTTGTATCTACTGGCACGAAGCCAACAGGGAGAATGAACAGATGGCTTTAATTTCAAACTATTTTCTGATGTTATGTAGGTATCCCATCTTTTCATGTGACAAGGCTGCTATGGGACAGAGAGGGAGGAAGACATTATTTGTCTAGACTACTGTTTTCACATGCATGGAAACTAAGCCATAAGACCAGGTTACTGTCCCCAAACAGAAAGCTAAAGACATAGCCGACTGTCAGATATTTTCAAAATGTTCTGTATTCAGTATTGTATTTGCACTTCTACAGGTGCAAAGTGTAGCACTCAACTTCTAAAAATTAAAAATCATAGTGATAGCTATTAGAAAATCACAGCAAAGATATTTTTTATTTTTTAAAAACAGATTGTGCTTAGATGCTAAACCCAATATAGTTTGTAATAAGGGATATTTGCATAAGCTTATACAGTATCAGTTATTTAATGCATATGTCCCTGAGCATATCTGTCTTTATGAGAAAAAAGTGAAGAAAAAACGAATTCAATTGGAGAAAAGATATGCATGGTGCTATGCTTAAACCATTGTAATTGACAAGTATGATACACAGATTCACCATGCTCTTTATGAAAAAAATTGTGGAAGCATTTCCGGAAATATCATCCTCAACAATAAAACAAATAGCTACTTTCCGAATTGTTCTGAACTAGATAATTATGCATGCATACAGGTAAGCTAAAAATGTTGGATGGCAAAACCGGGTGAAGAAAAAAATAGTATGATAAACCTAGATCAGAAAAAAATGACACAGAATCAGAATGATCTTTGGTAGTGAAAAAAGCTGCACTCCGAGATCTCATGATAGAATTGTGTGCACTGCCTGTACTCCAGCAGCGTTGCTTATAATTGCCTGTCTTGTTAAGGTTACGTTACCTTGATATTGACTGCCACAGGAAAGCGGAAACTGCAGGAAATGGCAGGCAAGACAGCTATTCATTTGGTTTGTTTCCTTTCTGGTTTTATCCACTACTTAGCAAGTGTTTTTTTTTTTTGGGAAATTGTTTTTATTTGCAAACAGGAGCTGATGATCTCTCTTCGGATCATGTAAATAAAGAGTAAGCACCAGTATAAAAAAATAACAAGTTATGACACTGGAATATATAGGAAGTTAATAGGACAGGTCTTCAGATGGGCTACACATTTTTTACTTATCTGATTTTACCCAAAACTCAAGAAATACTTTGTAAAGACACCATTTTCTTTTGAACTGCTTTTTGAGTTTTAGCTGAGATTAAGCAATAATGAATAAATGGAATTGTATGAGTTTGGATCAGATTACTGATGTTTATCAGAGGCAATGCATTCATTAGTTTTGATTCATTTAAATATCAGGCAACCAAGAAGTGCAGATCTTGGGCTCTTTTGTAAAAATAAACTTAGAGAGTCACACACACATACATTTCTCTCTCTCTCTCTCTGTATGTATATATATATATATATATATATATATATATATATATATATATATATATATATATATATATTTGTATAGTGTAAACAAACACACATATAGGTTCATAGGTTCATAGGTAGGTACTAGGCTTTTGGCCCTAGGGCCTATATAAGCCTAGCCTAAAAGGTACCCTGGCTTTCTCCACCCAAGAAAATTATTTTCTTGTGCTCCTGTCGAACAGAGCCACAGAGGTGATCCCCGGGGTGAATTTCCTATTTCCCATCCAATCATCAAGATTTTTCTTGAAGAGTGCTAATGAGGAGCTTTGTTTGATATAGATAAGTAGTTTGTTCCAGAGTATGGAAAGTGTCTGGGTGAGGAATCTATCCCTCCAGCATGTTCTGTTTATTGTAGTGACAAGGTTTAGGTCCATAGAGCATGTAGCTCAGAGGGACTGGGATTTCTTTAAGTGAAGCATGTCCAACAGCTCTGGGTTTGACATAGCTTTGTATGTTAGGCAGAGATTGCCTCTGAGTAGGCAATATGCAATGGAGTAAAGCTGGAGTTTTTTGAGACGGTCTGCGTAGGGCATCTGTTTGAGGCCAGTAATCCTCTTTGTGAGGTATTTCTGTGGCCTTTTCAGTTGTTGCAGATATCTTGTGAGGTACATGCCAAAACGGGTGTTGTATTCTATAATGGGTCTAATGAGTGACGAGTAGAGGGGAACAGTGACCTCTTTTTTCTGGTTGAGAAGCCTTTTGCGATGAAGTGTGCCATGTAGAAGGATTTCCTGACTACTTTGGTGATGTGATTATCAAAGGAGAGACTACTGTCCACCTGTGGCCCAAGGTCTCTTATCACACATTTGATGGTAAGTAGACTGCCACCTATGTGGTAGCTCATGGGCACAGAGTTTTTACCAAAGGGGATGACAATGCACTTTTTGGCATTGGGCTTGAGGCCATGGCTTTGACACCAGGCATCTGTCTCCGTGAGGCCCTTTTGTAGGATGTCCACATTGTTAGGAGTTTTGATTATGGCTCCTAGTTTGCAGTTATCTACGAACTTTGTTAGCCAAAGACCTTCTGTGTTAGCCTGTACTTCAGAAACGTAGATACCAAACAGGAGAGGACCCAGGACTGAACCTTGTGGTACTCCACTTGTCACTGGTCTGAAGTCGGCTTTGAAGTCTGCTACTTTCACAGTGTGGGTTCTGTCAGTGAACCAGTTGGCAACCCATCTTGTGATGTAGGGATTTATACCTAGTTTAGTGAGTTTATCTATAATTCTAGAATGGGGGAAGGTGTCAAAAGCCTTGGCGAGATCTAGATAGGCTGTGTGAACCACCTTACCTCATCAAAGAAGTCTATCAGGTTTAGGAGATGTGATCTGCCTTTTACAAACCTGAACTGGGTGGGGTCCAGAGTTTGGACATTACCAATGTCTTTGTGTATAAGATCCATGATGATACATGCCATGGCCTTGCAGACCAAGCTCGCTAGGCTAATAGGCCGGTAGTTCCCATGGTCTGTGGTCGCTCCCCCTTTGTGGAGTCGGATAACCGTCACTGTGTGCAATTCAGTGGGCACAAAGCCTGTGGTGAGGCTATGATTGAACATCATGCTTAGGTGGGGTGCCAGTTCATTCTGCAGTTCATCTAGAATGCAGCCTGAGATGTTGTCAGATCCCATGGATGCTGAGTTCTTTGCTTTGGAGAGCGTGGTTTTTACCTGTGCAGCTGTGATTACAGGAACTTTGCATTCTTCTGGTATAGAGATGGGCCCTTTAGGGGATGAGAGGGGGGTAAAGTTAACACTGAACCTATCTGCCAGGATGTTGGCCATATCAGTTGGTTCCGTATATTTAGTGCCATTGGGCTGTAACTCAGAGCAGAACTGAGTGTTGCCATTGAGATTCTTGACATAGCTATAGAATGCTTTATGGTTGTTTTTAGAATCAGTGGCAATTTTGTTTTTGTAACTAGCTTTGGAGGATTTTATGAGGGCTCTCAGATTCTTACTGAGGCTGACCACAGTGTTCCTCCAGTCATGGTATTTTATTCTTTTTTGCAACAGTTCTTTCTTCTGTTGTAGAGTTTGTTTATGGCAGAGGACCACCAGATTGGCTTCCTATTTTTTGGAGGATAGCATCTTGGCTCTGTTAGGAATAGCATGATACATGCACTCATGTAAGTGCTTATAAAGTGCATTTGTGCAGGATTCAGCAGTTGTACATCTATTGTCTGTCTGCATGGGTGTCATGAAGTTTGCCACTTCTGTCTTAAGAAGCATGAAGTTGGCTTTGGAGAAATGTTTTATGGTGGTTTCCCTAATGGGTGGTTGCAGCAGGATGTGGATGTCTAGGGTGATTAGCTTGTGGTCGGATCTGACCAATAAGGAATTGACCTCTGGTGTGGAACACCAGTTGCCCATGTTGGTAATGACCAGGTCTAGGATATTGCTGCCCCTGATGGGGGTGTGGATAAGTTGATCCAAGGCATTTGGAATGTATGAATTCCAGAAAATGTTGAGCAAAAGAGTGGGTACATGAGTAGTTTTCCCAGTTAATGGTGGGGTAGTTGAAATCGCCCATTATTAGGGTGTTGGGTTGTACCCTAATATTTTCCAGTGTATCAAGAAATGAGGAGTGGGAATCCTGGGGCATGGTGGGGGATCTATAGCAAGTTACAGTTTGGATTGCAGTCTTGCCCAGAGTTAGTTGCACTTGGATAATCTCATATGCATTATGCTGAGCAACTAGCCTGGAGCTGTGGATATCCTTAATGAATATGGACACGCCTCTGCCTTTATTGTTTTGGTCCAGGTTAGGTGGTCGAAAGGTGTGGTATGAATTATAGCCTGGTAATGCAGGGGTGCTCTCTGGAGCCTTGAACCAGGTCTCTGTCACTGCACAGATGTCGATGTTCTCCATTTTAAGGAGTGCCTTGAGTGAATGCATTTAGAAGTTTAGACTTCTAGCATTGAGTAGCATTACCTTCAGATTTTGCTTGCTTGTACCTGTTAAGGTGGTGAATTTGTCATTTGAACCTTGCCTAAAAAAGGCATTATAGGGGTGGCAAGAGCCTTAGCCAGTATCCAGAATCCCAAGGGCGACAGGTGCAGGCCATCTCTGGCAAAGCATCTTGGTCTGTCAGTCATGTCATCCCAGGCAGACAAATACTGGATCCCCTTAGAAAGACACCGGAAGCTTTGCCAGTTGTTAAAGTCAATCATTTTGTCCTTGTACTGTGGTATCATTCTGGGTGATGGCAAGATGCTACTCAAGGCTAGGGTCATACTTGCCTGGGCTCCAAGATCGGAGACCTCCTCCATGTCTCTTTTCATATAGTCCAGGGAGGTACCTCTCAGGTCATTTTCACCAGCATGGGCAATGACAGAGTCATATTTGTACTTGTTGTGGAGTGACCTAAGTGCGTGTGTTATGTGGCAGATCCTGGCACCTGACAGGTAGCTGACAGTATCTTTCTCCTTGTTTAGCCTGGTGAGTGGAATATCAGTGTGCCTGACTATAGAGTCACCTATGACTAGAGTGTTGGGTACGTTGTTATGCCTTATGGGCTGTGGTTGAGTGGCACACTGAGTTTGTGGGCTATGTGTCATTTGTGTTGTGTTGGGGGGTGGAGATTGCTTGTGTTTCTGCTTTGGAGGTCTCTGTTGCTTGAGCACATTTTTATTGAGAGCCTCCATGAATGTAGGTGTGTGTTTTGTGTTTCTATGTTTGTATTTTGGTGGTGTAGGTTTTGAGGGACTATGTGATGAGTGTGGTGTGGTGCAAATGTTTACCTTCTCCTCTTGACTGTCTAGTCCAGTCTTGGGTGAAGAGACCTTTGCTTCCAGTTTGGCTATATAAGTGCATCTCTCACAGGTTGTAGTGTTGGGTGGTAGGAGGAGAGGGTTGTCTGTGTACATGAGGCAATTGCTGCATTGCCACAAGATGACCAAATTCATCAGGTAGACAGGAGAAAACACCAGGAGCTGACCCTTAGACATGTCTGGATAGGTGCTTATTTATTAAGTACTAAAAACTGTTTTCCTCTAGACAAGTGAGGAAAGTTGAGTGTTGTAGTAATTTGTAGCTTATTTAGTGCTTACAATGAGTTCTGAACAAGTGCTAATCTCAAAGAAACAGATTTGAGTGCTAAAACTAAAAAACTGGCTAGTTCAAAGGGAAATTTTGAAGAACAGACTTTGTGGCACCGGGAATAGTTTAACCCTAGATAAGCGGTGATGCATAAAGGGTATATATATATATATATATATATATATATATATATATATATATATATATATATATATATATATATATATATATATGTGTGTTTTTTTTAATATAACAGTAGCAAATGAGCAAACCAATTTAAACAAATTAACCAATAAAAAGCTAAAAACTGAGCCCTGTTCAAGCAGTCTTTGATCAGACAAGTTCTAACTGCACACTCCTGCAACTAGGGTGCAGGGGAACCTTCTCCAAAAAGATGGTCTGGATTAGTGCTCAAGTTATACAAACAAAGCTATATTCAGCATGTCTGAATTTAGTCTATGCTGCAGCAAGCAAGGGGTACCAATTTCAGAAAGAAACAGTTCAAATAAGCAGGCACAGTAAGCCTTTAACCAAAAACTCTCAGCTCAGAAGGGCAGAATCTACCCTGTCCTCCCACAAGATTGCAGACCACACCTACGTAATGTAAAATAACTGGCCCAAAGCCCAAGTGCTTAAACCAGAACTAATACACTTTTAGAATAACAGACACTAAGCCTTCAATCAGCAACTCCCAACTTAGAAGGATGTAAGCTACCTGTCCTGCCACAACAGTGCAGAACTGCAGACCACAAACCTTTTTAATGTAAAACAACTGTTCTGAAGCCCAAGTGCTTCAACCAAGGCTTAGAATAACAGTTACAATTTAA
>NC_056745.1:1046189463-1046214463 GCF_019279795.1 Protopterus annectens | reverse complement strand
AATTTTGTAAGTAACTCAGTCACATAGTGTTCTTCCCAACCTTGTCCTGAAGCTCCCCCACATATGGACACACCTTCATCCCTCTCAACAGTCTCTGATTTTATCAGTTTGAGTAACTTTCTAGGTTTATAAGAGGAATCCATCCCTGAATGCGAGTCTTTTCCATCCAGCCCCTCCTCAGTATCTTTGCGTTGTCCAGATTGTTTGCACTATGATGCTGAGAGGTATGCTCTTAGTACCTTGTACTTCTTCCTCGTAACTCACAAACTGTTGCAGTACTTGAATATTGCTTGAGATCCTTATGGTTTTTAAAGAAAACATTTGCTTATCTAACTTATCAGTGTTGTGGTTTCATAATGCTTCTTCAAATATCAAGGGTGGAGGGGTGAAGCCTCCTTTCGCCATTATTTATTTTCAGTTTTTATGTATTGCACATTATTTTGGATGTCTGTTGATTAAGTGGGAGTGTGCGGGGTTTGAATCTTTTCAGTGTCTTTAAGGCATAGTATTTATAGAATCCCTGTTGTCTAGTGCTGCCCCTAATCCTGTGCCGTTAAGGCACACTGTCTCTTATTCCTGGTAGCTAGTGCTACCCCTGTCCAAGTTTTTTATAAGTACCATTAAGACATGGCATAGTGAGCTCTCCCAGTTGGTTAGTGTCCCCCCGTGACCCATGTTTTATTTAATTGCCATAAAAGTATGACAGTGTAGAGTTCTCCCTGGTGTCTATTGTTCCCAAAACTATGTGACATTAAGTTATACTTGGTGTACAGTGTTCTTCCAAAACTTTAGTGCCATTAAATCATGATATTAAAAAAGTTATCACTTGTGTCTAGTGTTCCCCCAAACTGCTAGTGTCATTTAATTCATGATATTAAAAGGTTATTCCTGATGTCCTTCAAGGATGCATCTGCAGTCCTAACATATGGGTTGTCCTGCCTCAGGCAGCCCTTCGGTCGGCCGGATTCCAAAGTCTGGGTCTGGCCTCGGCTGATGTCGCACTTCACCCGACATCATAGCTGCTGTTTATTGGGTATAAAGGCATCAGCCGTTGCCATTTTCCTCAGTCTTTCTTGCCGCGCGGTGCCCGAAGCAGAAGCTGTTCGCAAGTGCCGGTCGGTCAGATCCAGAGATTTCTACTACTGAAGACTTCTAAAAAGCTAAGTACCCCGTTGGGGACTCTTTCTTGCCTCAGCCGATGTCAGACAAAGTAAATAATTGTTTAACTTGTGGGAAACAAATACCTCATAAGGATTTACACTCTTACTGCCTTCCTTGCTTAGGCCCAGACCACGACGTATCGGCTTGTCTAGCCTGTGCTTCCTTCAACCGACGGACACTTAGACGTCGGTCGGAGTTTGCAGAGGAGTTTTTTGGTCCCGCTTTTGCATACAAAATGCCGTCGGAGACTCCGACTACTCAATTAGCTAAAAAGCGCAAGGAAAAGGGCCGACATTCGTGGCCCGCGGTTTCGGCTGAAACCACGGTTAGGCCAACCGCGAGTGTCTCAGTTTTGGCTGAAACCGAGCCCCCGGTTCTTCCTTCGGCCAAAAGCATGCCTCCGATAGCCGAGGCCTCACAGAGCATGGCTGAATCTGCTACTGAATTTACTACTACAGAAGCAGGCACCCAAGATTTGTCAGACACTATTCCTTTAGACATATCTACCCCTGCACGTGGGGCTGCTAGACCCCCTGCTTCTATGTCTATCAAGGCTTTTGCCAGGGCTAAAGCAGCTAAATCTTCTAAGGCCTTGCCTGCTAAAACTCCTTCACATAGGCCTTCCTCTAGTTCCCAAATACTCAGCCTGGCTGAGGATCTCATTTCTTTGATCAGAGGATCCCAACCTCACCCAGACAGGGCCTCTCAGCCCCCTCCAGACAAGAGGCTTAGGACTGAACCCCCGGAACCTGTCTCTACAGATTATTCCTCGGATGACTCAGACATTTCAGACCCTCACGAAGGCCCATATTCTCCTTATGAGGATTCTGATGCAGAAGACTCCATTCCTTCTGCTTCTCCTCCTGAAGAATTTTCCTTTGGGGAAACCTTGCATGCTATGAGGGAACACTTCCAATGGCAGGGCCAGGATTTTTCAGATTCAAGGAAAAGGCTAAGGAACTTTTTACACTTACCACAGCATAGGCCTTTAGCCATTCCGCCAGTACTAACAGTTGTTGATGATGCATATAATGATGCCTGTACTGCCCCTGATTCTCTTCCTCCGGCCCCTGCCAAGCCAGACAGATATTACAGGGTCCCGGACACACATTACCATTTGTATAAGGCTCCTGTTGCAGACCCTGAAACCATTTCACAGGGCCCTAAAGGTGTGGCAGCTGCCTCTGCCAAAAACCCTCTTCCCTCTGAAAGGGAATCTAGAGCATTAGAGATGGGGTAAAAAGGTTTATACTTCTGCTACTCTTTCGGCCAGGGCCTTGAACTGTCAATTTCACATGATTCAGTACCAGGAATTTTTGCTAGACCAGCTAAATAAAAAACTGTCTTCTCCCGAACCTTTAGACCGCAAGTCCCTTCAGGATTTGGTACATAACTCTCAGCAGGTCAGTAACCATTTCTTAAAATGTGGCTATGATGCACTGTAGGCTTCCTTTAGGTCAGCTATGACTGGAACAGTGATTCGAAGGCATGCCTGGTTAAAAGAACAATCCTTACCAGACCATGTTAAGTCAAAACTCCTAGATGCTCCCATGGAGAAACAAAGTTTGCTTGGCTCCCCTGCACAGGAGGTTCTAAAGAAGGTGGAAGATTTGGAAAATGTCATACAACTGTTGCAAGCCTTGGAATACACAGTCAACATGCAAAAGTCAAGACTAGTACCATCCCAAAGGATAACATTCTTGGGTGCAGAACTGGATACATCAACTCAGATGGCTTTTCTCACAGAAGAAAAACAAAAGCAACTACCAGCCTACTTCATGACATTAACAACACAAACTCGGCTTACTGCAAGGAAAGTCCTGCAAGCCCTGGGCTACATGGCATCCTGCATAATATTGGTTCCACATGCCAGGCTGCATATGAGAAAGCTACAATGGTACCTAAGGAATGTATGGTCTCAACACAAGCACAGTCTAGAAGCCCAGATTCCAATAATTCCATGCCTGAAGCAAGAATTCCTGTGGTGGGCTCAGGCCTGTCAGTCGAACAGAGGCTTGCCTTTCCACAAACCTCATCCAAGCCAGACCATCACCACAGACGCCTCAGACCTAGGATGGGGAGCACACATGGTGGACAAGTGTATTCAAGGCCTATGGACCCAAGACCAGCTGAATCTACACGTAAATCTAAAGGAGATGCTGGCAGTGAAACATGCAATTCAGGCATTCAGACCACTCCTTCAACAGGGTCATCTGCTGATAAGGACCAACAATACCACAGTCATGTGGTACATCAACAAACAGGGAGGTACACATTCATATCCTCTACGCCGGATGGCAATGGACCTGTGGAATGTGGCCCTGAATCTCAACATTCAACTTCAGGCCAGATTTGTACCAGGAAAAGAAAATTCTCTAGCAGACACCTTAAGCAGAACTACCACGGATGCTCACAAATGGATGCTGCATCCAGATATCTTCAAAGCCATAACAAAGAAATGGGGACTACCAAAGATATACCTGTTCGCCTCCCCACACAACCACCAATTGAAGAAATTCTGCACAAGAGCATACCACCCACTTGCTTGGAGGGTGGACTCCCTTTCCTTCAGCTGGAAAAACCTGACAGCATATGCATTTCCACCTCTTCCCTTGATGTACAAAGTTCTACTGAAGATCAGAGAGGATCAGCCAAAGGTAATCCTGATAGCTCCAGACTGGCCGAGGCAACATTGGTACCCGCTACTGAGAAGCATGTCTCGGGCACACGCATGGCCTCTACCTCTAGGTCCCTTACTTCTAACACAGGACAACTACAAGATCCTACATCCAAACTTGAAAACACTGCAGCTAGCTGCTTGGAATATTGCATAAAACAAAATAGCCCAGGTTTATCCCAGAGGGTTAGGGACATTATCCTGGAGGCACGCAGACCCTCCACAAGGAAGACTTATTCAGCCAAGTGGAAAAGATACCTCATTTGGAGTGCAGCAAAGGGAGAAAATGTCTCATTGGCAAACATAGCACACATCCTGGAATATTTAGCAGAACTGTTCCACAATGGCCTGTCTTACTCCTCCATTAAGATTCATGCATCAGCAATTTCAGCAGAATACAACATGGATCCTCCTGTCTTCTCTCATCCTCTACTCAGGCAGTTCTTGAGAGGAATCAAAAATGTAAAACCTCCAAGGAAACCACCTTTACCTACATGGTACCTCAACTTTGTGCTGGAAAAGTTAACACTTCCCCCTTTTGAACCAGCAGCAACAGCAGAATTACAGTTCTTGTCTTGGAAAACTGCTTTCCTGCTAGCTATCACTTCAGCAAGAAGGGTATCTGAGTTACAGGCATTAATGGCAGTACAACCCTTCCTTATCTTCCATCAGGACAGAGTCTCTCTGAGAACTAACCCTACCTTTATGCCAAAAGTGGTCTCCAGAGTATCATTGAACCAAGCGATTCATTTACCTACATTCTTCCCCAACCCACAGAACAGGGGGGAAAGACTGCTACATACCTTGGATGTGCACAGACAATTAAGCTACTATCTGGACAGAACTAAGAACAGCAGAAAAACTGACCAGCTTCTGGTAGCATATGCAACAGGAATGCAAGGAAAAGCAATTTCAAAACAGACAATCTCAAAATGGATAGGAAATTGCATTCGATTTTGCTACTCTTTTCATGGAAAGACAACTCCTGAAAATATCAGACCTCATTCCACAAGAGCTACAGCCACCACTACAGGTTTCCTACGCGGAGTGGCTACCAAAGACATTTTAGAAGCTGCTACTTGGAGCTCCATGCATACATTTGCCAAGCATTATAATCTTCCCTTATATTCTAGATCCCGAGCAGGTTTTGCAACTGCTGTTTTGCAAGGGATCTTAACTACACCATCTTTATCTTAGTGCCTCCTCCCCCAGTTTGGCTATGGTATTCTACCCATATGTTAGGACTGCAGATGCATCCTTGAAGGACATAGTACAGTTTTGTACCTACCATAAATGTAGATGTCCGATAGGTATGCATCTGCAGTCAGGATTACCCACCCTCCTTCCCCTCTGTGGTATTCCTAGGGTATTTACCCCTCTTTTAACTAGCTGGGGGAATCTATTATGGTGTATTTGTTTGTATATATGTATATATATATATTTTTATATTGTTTGCTCTCTACTGTTTGGAATTATTTGCATTTATCCAAATTTAGCCTTCCTAGAGGGCACCTGGCATCTGGGGCAAGAAACACAGAGGAAAATGGCGTCGGCTGATGCCTTTATACCCAATAAACAGCAGCTATGACATCGGGTGAAGTGCGACATCAACCGAGGCCAGACCCAGACTTTGGAATCCGGCCGACTGAAGGGCTGCCTGAGGCAGGACAACCCATATGTTAGGACTGCAGATGCATACCTATCGGACATCTACATTTATGGTAGGTACAAAACTGTACTTTCTATGGATCCCCCTGTCCATATATTGCAAGGCATGTTCATTAGTCTAGGGAAATCTGTAGGTATGACACCCCCTCAGACACACAAACACATAGGCACACACCAACATATACACACAAACCTATCTAAACTACGGGTCTATATTATAAACCCGAAAGACGTAAACATCGAACGCATATAGATCGACACATAAAGAGAGATCTACCATTACAGCGAAACACTTATTCAGCGAAATTGGAAACAATGAACATGTTTCCTTAACCAACAGCACATGTAGGCATACAAAAATAAAATAAATAAAATTAAAATAAAATACTTTTGCAGGGGCGCAAGCCCCCCTGCACCCCCCACGCCCCCTACTTAATATACCAACTCAGAGACCACACTACAATGGGAAAAAGGATATATTTCCTCATCCCCATGATCACCCTGCTGGCTAAAGAAACACATTTGGTGTTTCCAGGTTCACTGAATACGTGTTTCCCTGTAATAGTAAATCGCTCTTTATGTGTCGATCTATATGCGTTCGATGTTTACGTCTTTTGAGTTTATAATATAGACCACTAAACGACACCCTGTCTAACCCCCCCCACACTGTGATCTCCAAGGCTGACATACACATACAAACATGCATACATCCACTGACACTACTTGACCACTAAACTAAACTACCTAGCACTTACCTATACCACAGTGGGTGAACATAGGTTCATAGGTAGGTACTAGGCTATTGGCCCTGGGGCCTATACAAGCCCAGCCAAAAAGGTACCCTGGCTTTTGCCACCCAAGAAAATTATTTTCCTGTGCCACTGTCGAGCAGAGCCACAGAGGTGAGGAGCTTTGTTTGATATAGATAGGTAGTTTATTCCAGAGTATGGGAAGTCTCTGGGACAAGAATCTATCCCTCCAGAATGTTCTGTTTATTGTGTTGACAAGATTTAGGTCCCTAGAGCATGTAGCTTGGAGGGATTGGGATTTCTTTAAGTGGACCATGTCCGACAGCTCTGGCTTTGACATAGCTTTGTATGTTAGGCAGAGATCACCTCTAAGTAGGCGATATGTGATGGAGTAAAGCTGGAGTTTTTTGAGACGGTCTGCTTGGGCATCTGTTTGAGGCCAGTAATCCTCTTTGTGAGGTATTTCTGCGGCCTTTCCAGTTGTTGTAGATGTCTTGTGAGGTACATACCAAAAGGGTCTTGTACTCTATAATGGGTCTAATGAGTGATGAGTGGAGGGGAACAATTACCTCTTTTTATCTGGATGAGAAACCTTTTGTGATGAGGTGTGCCACATAGAAGAATTTCCTGACTACTGTGGCGATGTGATTATCAAAGGCGAGACTACTGTCCACCTGTGTCCCAAGGTCTCTTATCACACTTTCGGTGTTAAGTATACTACCGCCTATGTTGTAGTTCATCGGTACAGATTTTTTACCAAAGGGGACGACAATTCACTTTTTGGCATTGAGCTTGAGGCCATGGCTTTGACACCAGGCATCTGTCTCGGTGAGGCCCTTCCGTAGGATGTCCACATCGTTAGGAGTTTCAATTATGGCTCCTAGTTCACAGTCATCTGCAAACTTCATTAGCCAAAGACCTTCTGTGTTTGCCTGTACTTCAGAGAAGTAGATACCAAACAGGAGAGGACCCAGGACAGAACCCTGTGGTACTGCACTTGTCACTGCTCTGAAGTCGGATTTGGAGTCTGCTACTTTTACAGTGTGGGTTCTGTCAGTGAGCCAGTTAGCAACCCATCTTGTGACATAGGGATTTATACCTAGTTTAGTGAGTTTATCTATAATTCCAGAGTGGGGGGTGATGTCGAAAGCCTTGGCAAGATCTAGATAGGCTGTGTGAACCACCTTACCCTTGTCTACAGCTTTGGTGACTGCTTCAAAGAAGTCTATCAGGTTTAGGAGACATGATCTGCCTTTTACAAACCTGAACTGGGTGGGGTCCAGAGTTTGGAGATTACCAATGTCTTTGTTTATAAGTTCTATGATGATACATTCCATGGCCTTGCAGATCAGGCTCGTCAGGCTAATGGGGTGGTAGTTTCTGGGGTCCGTGGTGGCTCCCCCCTTGTGGAGTGGGATAACCGTCGCTGTGCACCATTCAGCAGGCACAAAGCCCGAGGTGAGGCTATGATTGAACATGGTACTTAGGCGGGGTGCCAGTTCATTCTGTAGTTCATGTAGAACGCAGCCTGGAATGTTGTCTGGTCCCATGGATGCTGTGTTCTTGGCTTTGGAGAGTGTGGTTTTTACCTGTGCAACCGTGATTACAGGAACTTTGCATTCTTCCGGTATAGAGATGGGCTCTTTAGGAGGTGAGAGGGGGTAAAGTTAGCACTGAACGTATCTGCCAGGATGTTGGCAATATCAGTTGGCTCTGTATATTTAATGCCATTGTGCTGTAACTCAGAGCAGATCTAAGTGTTGCCATTGAGATTCTTGACATAGCTATAGAATGCTTTATGGTTGTCTTTAGAATCAGTGGCAATTTTGTTTTCGTAACTAGCTTTGGAGGATTTTATCAGGGATTGCCGCTTCTTACTGAGGCTGACAAGGGAGTTCCTCCACTCATGGGATTTTACTCTCTTTTGCAACAGTTTCTTCCTTCTGTTGGAGTTTGTTTATGGCAGGGGAGCTTTTGGCCATATTCAGGAGTGGATTGTGTTACTTTATTCAGCCAAATGTGTTACTTTATTCAGCCAAATCAATCAGCTGTGTTAATGTCTCACTACAGGCAGTGCTGGGGTTGAGTAAATGACTAATTAGCATATGCTTCTCTCCAGAAGGCCTCATTAGCATTTAGTATGGCCATGGCGACAGCTCGCAGTAGTGCTGCACTTTGTGCTAAAGCACGATGGTAGGGTTGTCCCTGAATAGGAAAAGATCACAACTGTTAGTTCTGAGAAGCATGTTGTGAAACAGGAGGGACAACCTGAAGGAGCTTGGGATTGTACGGAGATGTTCTGATGTGAATGTAACAACCAAAGAAAACACTGTGGTGCACTGCATTCGATACACAAGATAAAATATCAAAAACAAAATAGAACACAGTTACATAAAACCACCAAAATTTATTGCAGCAAAGCTTTTGGGTCTCCCCTTCCTCAGTGCTATAAAGAACCTTTTTAATTCACATTTATATATTGTAAAACAATTAATCATATGACACAGCCAACCAATAGAACAACTAAGAAATATATAAAGCAATTAAAAACATTTAAAAGACAAACATATTGAATTAATACAACAATATTATATGTATACATATGCACACCAAAAAGTATGCATATATATATATATATATATATATATATATATATATATATATATATATATATATATATATATATATGGGCATATCCTTTCAAATAATGAAGCTTTCGTTGTTTCTTAATTAGCACAGGCTTCAGACTTACTGCATTATTAATACCCGGATGGACATATGCTTGTAATTTTACTATCCATGAATATTCTATATTTTTCAATGTATTATTAATATCACCTCCCCTCATTTTACGTTGAATAATCTTTATAAGTCTAAATTTAAAACTATGATCATTAGCATTACTATATATGTGTTTAGCAAGTGCATTGGTGGGGACATTTCTTCTAATCTCTGATTTGTGCTCTATTATACGATCTTTTAACCTTCTACTACTCTTATCAACACAGAATGCAGAACATTTAATACACGTGGCTAGGTATACTATGTATGTTGTATTACAATTAGCATAACATTCAAACTTATAGGAAAAGCCAGTAACTGGATGTCTAAATTCTATATCAGATAATAAATCTTCAAAACAGCTACAATTGGAGCATGGAAATGTACCTTTCTTAGTAGTCCTAGTGCTACTATCAGTATTATCTGGTCTAAGATCTTTATAATATAGTCTTTGCTTAAAATTACTTTTATTTCTAGAAGCAAAATATGGCCTTTCAGATAAGATACTTTTAAGTTCAGGCATCGATAATAATATGTTCCAGTTTTTTCTTATTATATTTTTTACACCTCTAGATCTACCCCGGGATTCATGAAGCTTGCGCCAGGCGCACGCATAGCGTAGGCGTTATAATGCCAAATATGGCCGCCGAGCGATTCAGGTACGACCCAATTCCACGTGCACTACCGGCGTACGCCACATCTGCGCAGCCCCCGGGGTAGGTATGCAAATCACCCCATGTGCAGTGTTGCACCATGCAAATGAAGGCATATAGTGATTCATGAAGTGGTGCAGGCGTAGCGTAAGCCCACGGAAATGTAAACCAAAAAACACGGTTTACATTTTCCCAAACATAACATCGGAGCTATGGAAGAGGGCCAGATCCAGGTATCACAACATGAACATATGCCAATGGCGAAATACACAGCCAATGGCATAAGAAAAGATGCACAACGCGTATATAACAACATTTAATGTCATGTCCACAGTAACGCATAGCAGAACCACAGGGCATGTGTGCGGAAGCTGTAACATAAAGAAATAATATAAAAATGTCATAAAATTGCAACGTAATAGAAATCAGGTTTACAGCATAATACACAATGGTAGGCATGGAACACCACAACCAAGGTGCAAGGGTTGCTAAGGGCTTGCGATAGTGTTCGGCGCGGTAACTATGAATTAGCAGTCAATGCCATGCAAATGAGGCAGATAACACTGAATCGCAAATGTCCCGCCGGATGAAGGTTGTACCATACGGCGCAGCAGTATAACACCGAAGAGTGGCTCAGAGGAGATACATGACATCGGCAGAGGGGTGTGCCACCGTAGCACTAAGCACATTGGAGCATTGCAAATCTGGCCTGTCCGTTGCTAAGCAAAGCTGCAGGACAGGGGTGGGGAGGAATCGTTTAGCTGAGAGTACACATGGTGGCCAAAAGCGCATGTGTACGAGGATGGAAACGTGCCCGAAACCCAGTAATCAGACGCCGCAAACAATAGCATAAACTGGAAGGACAGGGGAAGAAAAGAAGGAAATGCGGAAGTAGGGTAATTGGAGTACTAATGAGCAATCAACACCAATCAACCCACGAAGGCCAATCGACGGCAGCTGACAAATCCGCTTGCAGAAACCTGCAAAACAGGATAGGGGAGGCATGTGAATGCAAAGAAAGGAGGGGAGGTATTGGATTGCAAAGATAGGAGACCTGACACAGCAGAGCGAAGCAAACTGACAGCAGACTGGCAGTAGCACACATAACGCAAGATACGTCAGGTCCAGGAAAGCACAAATGAAAGTAGGCTGCAGGATGCATGCCAGAAAATGGTAGGTGCAATGCGCAGAAATGTAAAGGAAAGGTCAAGAGGTAATCCACGGCAGGCAAATGTAATTCAACACCGAAGGCACCACAATAGTAGTCCCGGCAGTAAAACACATAACGTAACCTGTAGCTACGAATGTACATACACACCCTATGACATCATCGGTGTTCACAGCACAATAGTATAAAGTGTGTAAGCACCCAACACACACCTGTGTATTCCCAAACACCGCACCATAGGTGTAAACACACAGGGAACTTTTAAAATGTACATGTTGGGAGCTGCCATAGCTGTGATTCATCAGCATGTGTCAGAGACTGACGGTGTTGTTGAGGATGATGCCGACAACCACCACAGGCCTCGGAGGAGAAGGAGAGTGTTCAGACCAAGGGTAACTTACCAGGGGCTACATGACCTGGAGATAGTAGAGCGTTACAGGGTGGACAGGGACATCTTACAGCAAATAGTGGAGCTGTGCCGGCCACACCTGAGAACCAGAAACAACAGAGGGGAACCCATACCAGTGGACATGAAGGTATGTGTAAGCCTGCGAATACTGGCCACAGGTACCTTTCAAAGGCCAACTGGAGATATAATGGGTATCTCACAGGCATCAGCATCCAGGGTACTACACCAGTTCCTGGATGCCATGTTACCACATGCTAATGAGCAGATATACTTCCCCAGAACTCAGGAGGAGTTGGCCAGCAATATGCGTCACTTCCACCGTGTGGCACAATACCCAGAGGTACTGGGTGCGATAGACTGCACGCACATACAAATCAAGTCACCACCTGGTGAGCAGGGTATGCGCTACATAAACCACAAGGGATTCCACTCCATCAACTGCCAGGTCGTGTGCAATGCCCAGGGCATTATCATGGATGTGTGTGCTGGCAGCCCTGGAAGCTACCATGACTCCCATATCTGGCATGCCTCACAGCTGTATCAGGTATTTGTCAGAGGGGACGTCCCACATGGCCATCTCGTGGGGGATGCTGGCTATGCACTGGAGCCGTGGATTATGACTCCCATCAGAAATGCACACACACCCATGCAAGGACGCCATAATGAGGCACACGCACAAACTAGAATCATCATAGAGTGTGTGTTCGGGATGCTGAAATCACAGTTCCGGTGCTTGGATACATCTGGTGGAGCCTTGCAGTACTCTCCAGGCACGTGTGCCTACATCATCATAGTATGTGCCATGCTACATAATATGATCCTGCGGAAGCAGCTGCAGCAGGGACAAAATGGTGAAGGCACTCATAGCCCAACGCAATTGCCAAGGCCAGTACAGGCACAGAGGGATACAGACCATGAACACACTGTGCCAGCCCCAGTAGGCAGATGGAGGCATGCACAATATGCCTACGTCTTGGCAAAGAGGGAATGTATAGCACATACTCTGACCATGTAGGCCCCTACGGACTGACACCTCTCCACCTGCACACACAGTAAAATGGATGGCACACAAACATGACCACCTGTAGATTGTAATGTATAGGTGGCCCAATGTGTGACTCCTACATAGGCAGCCCTCAAACATTGTAAACACAACAGCCAGTACAACACGGAATGCCAACACCTGAACAGTACATGAGTCCTACAGCATATGGTGGTGCTGTGTGCCTGTCACGTTCCCCGCCAGATATATATATATATATATATATATATATATATATATATATATTTGTGTGTGTGTGTGTGTATATATATATATATATATATATATATATATATATATAGATATATATGTACACATATGCATATATATGATACAGATAGAAAGGGCAATAGAGGGATATATGGTGATATAGATGGATTCAGCGATATCTGCAAATATGATAGATAGACCAACGACAGTCATAACATCATGGAGGTACAAATAAATAGGATACCACCAACCAAGGAATGTGTAACATACCGACATGCGTAACCGCGAGGCTGAAAGACCAATAGAACACAGTACCGGAACAGTACATCCGCGAGTAATAGTATGATGATATGAAAGGACGGTTAGTCACCGCTGACGGTGTCGCGGTCCACGTAGGTACTGTGTTCAACTGAGTCTGTGTAAGTGTGCGTCGAGGGTACCGTGCGCATTTCTGTGTGACTGTAATGTGTGTGTGTCCCCGCAACATGTGTATGTTGGTGCCAAGTCAGAGGCAGACCAGTATGGTAGGTGTGGGTATAGCTAGACGTAGGCATACAGTAACTACCTGTACCACAGTCGGAGGGACATCCCCACCGTGAGCAGGTGTGTCCTGACATAAAACAGTACAAAGGGCAAATGTCCGAGATGGTAGGACATAAACATGTCCCATATATAATGTAACAGTTGTATTTAATAGTCATGCCTGTATGTAAGAAACTTAAATGTCACATGCAATATGATAGGTATCTAAAGTCACAAAACAATAGGTATGTAGTGAGGATAAAAGTATGTGCTACCTGTGTACTGACCGTGGCCACGTGTTGGCCTGTAAACACCGCTTTGTGTCCCGCAAGTGTCCAACAATGACCATAT
This sequence comes from Protopterus annectens, assembly GCF_019279795.1. Lineage (NCBI taxonomy): Eukaryota > Metazoa > Chordata > Ceratodontiformes > Protopteridae > Protopterus > Protopterus annectens. Next base: position 1,046,201,072 of record NC_056745.1, on the reverse strand, counting down.
GATAAGGTGGCAACCCATGGCAAACAGGCTCTTTTAACAACACAACCACAATGACTGCAAATATCTGGGACAGAAATACAAGGGATAGCTGTCACCTTCACATATCCCCTGATATATCGCTGCAATTACGGAGGTATACATGTAGCAAGCTCACCTGCAGACAATATAGAAACCAATTAACAACGCCCAGCATTACAATCCCATAACATAAGTCTACTAACTGTTAGCTCTCTAGTCAGGGACGGAGCCCACACACATATATACGGATTATGTAGGAATGCAAGGCCCACAAACCGTATATGTTACGTACAACCACCGACATCCCCCACACTAGAAACTAAAGCAATACAAACTGTAATAGCAGCACATACATCCAGTCAGTCAATTACATCTGCAGAACCCTCAACATACCGTGTGGGAGACACAATTAAAGGTGACATGCAAAATTGCAGGCGTAGTATAATGGAACAAACAGCCATGTTACAGGTATTGATTGCAATACTCCGTTATCAGACGTTGAGATGACCGGTACACCCACATGTTGAACCAAATACTCTACCTGTCACACACAATCCACGGGGGACATGAATCCAAACTATATTTGTCTCCATGCATAGCAGTTGCAGTTACACATAACAAAACACAATACAGACCATCTCCCCGAAGGTAGGGCAACTAGGCAATGCCCAAGTGGAGAATCCAATTATACCCCACTGTCGCTGCGTAATTGGCGAATGGAGTAGCTGCACAGCTGATATGCAAGTAATTAGTCACTCAGGAACAACAATTGGCGGGAAGAATCCACATGTTTCAGTTATCGACGTATATAAGGATGACTCGCCAGACATTCAAACCGTATGCTCATACCGAAAAACATTGGAAACACTGTGAGAGAGATAGAATTGAAACGCCGTAACGACGACAAGGTATGTAGAACGCCCAATATGTAAGGTTATGTATAGCATGATCTGTATTAACTAGTTTTACTGTATGTATAGCCTGGTTTACATTAATTAAACGTGTCCGCAATGCATAAAGTGGGGAAAGGTATTTATGTAGTGATGTCTTTCTGAGCATACTAACGCTTGTAGAATCTGTGTGTCCAGCAGTGGGACACAAGGTACATAGCACAGACACCAGAAGGGATGCTACATGAGGCCATTACACAGAACAATGCCATACAACCCGCCATCAGTGGTAGGGTATGTCCAACAAGGACGTGCCATAGCAGGGGATAGTATATGTTGATCTACTGTCACAGCACGCATGTGTATGGGCAAATAACATTAGTGACATATGTAAGGTGGTCCCGCTGAGCAAGTATGCTTTGCATCATGGGATACTATGTGAAATATGTGTAATGTATAGTATTATAGGTAGATATGACAGATATTCAACACAGCATAACAGGCATAACATGCATACCATAGGTACCGTCTATCGGTATGTACAATACAGGATACATATGGCCTGTAGGTATGGGACATAGTAATAGCATGATAGCTAATCTAAATGGAAGGGCTACCAAGTAACCATGCACAAAGGACAAGTAATAGCTGCACAGGTGCATAGTGGGGTACTATGCAGTCTGTCAAGTCCATGTGTAAGGACAACTACAGTGTTCACACTAGTGGCACCTCTCCAGGGTAGTGCCCTGTGAAGAGCAGAGCCAGGTGTCACCTGCACCACTGCACAGTACAGCCACTGCAGTGATCCCAGGCCTACATGTGTCTCCCAACCACCAAGGGAGGTATCACATGAACAGTGCTACTGAGTGTCCCTGCGTGATGTACTGAGGACTTATGTTCCACAGCATGGTGAGTGTCCGGCCTGGGAATGTAACCCAGAAGCACATCCCACTCATTGTGGCCTGTGTGCACATATCTATGAGCATGTTGCTCACAGTGGCCTCTGCTTATGTTGCGTATGAGGAGTATATCCATCAATAATGTTGTGGACATGGGTCCTGTCTGATCAGCAGAGGTCACCCCTGAGTATGTAGTATGCAAATGTGTACAGATGTGGTGTCCGTAGTGCATCCGCAAATCGACACTGTTGGAGCTCAGTAAACGTCATGGTGTGTTAATGTTGTGGCATGTAAAGCTGTAGCTGTTGTGTAAGGTACACCCTAAATGGGGTGGTGTACCCTTGAATGTGTGTAAATGTCATGTGTTCAGAGGTACAATGGGTGCCTATGTACCAGTTACACACCCAGTACAGATAGGTGTGGCCACATAGGAGGATATCCATGCCACAGTGGCAATACGGTAACCACAGGAGTGGGTGCGACATATGTGTGTACTGCAAACATGTACAATGTGATATGTATGTAGGGGACCACCATCCATGTGATAGTCAGTGGGTGAATGGTGTAATGCAAAGGTGATGTGCATGCACCTTGTGTCATGCAGCTTGCTGCCATGATAGTCATATTATGTATCTGTCACAGCGACATCCATATGGTTGGAGTCAGTATCAGCTGGTGGAGCAATCATGGCGATTGGTATGTAGGGGTTCTAAAGCTAGGCAGGGAAAGTGCCCTGTGCCAGCCTGTTCCACAGGGAAGCATATACATAACATGAAGGGCCCTATGACTGAGGACCATGGTATGCCAAAGTACCCGACATGTAGTAGGTACTATGGTATGCTGGCCTCACTGTGTGTCCTGTCCATGAGCCACATAGCATAACATCGTGAGACACAGGGTACGATGTGCAGGTGGATGTGTATGTTGTCAATACCAGAATGGGGAATGGTGCTGAAAGGCAATGAGAGGACAATGTAGGATGTGTGGACTCCCGTACCATTAGCAACTGCCCTGGTAACTGTATGAAAGGAGTCCACCATGTGTAGGGGCCATGCTCTGGCCTTAACAAGCCCAACCCGGGTGGCAGCAGAGGATGGGAGACCAATGTCTCTGAGAATGACGTCCCTGATGATGTGCCTCATAGCCACGCACAACAGTCCAGTCAGGTGTGTAGGACTATAGTCCCACTCGTGCAATGCGGTGCCACCTGTGTGTAGTGTGATAAATGCTGCCGTGTGCCATTCATGGTCTACAATGTCTGAAACAAGGCTTTTACTGAATTTGGTGGCCTAGTGGTGAGACATGTAATTCAGAGGTTGGTGGACATCACAGCCTGGGACGTTGGAAGGTGACATGGGGCCAGTGTCCCAGTACACATAGAGTGTAGGTCAGTACTGTGTAGGTGTGACCACAGGGACACCACAATGTTCATGTATGGATTGCGGCCCTGTAGTGAGTGAGAGGGTGTACTGTCAGCATTGAATCCATCCTCCAGCATGTTGCCAACAATACCTGGGTCTGCAATGTTCCTGAGTGACTGTTGTATGTGACAGCAGATGTGGGTGTTGCCATCGAATACTGACATACCACCATAGTGCCTGGTGGTACACCCCGGAATGTGTGGCAGTCATGTTTATGTAGCTAGTCTGGGAGTATGTGAGGAGGGACCCTGTGGCCCCACCACGGCTGACCAGTGAGCCACCCCACACATTGGAATGTACACCACTGTGCAACAGCCTACACCTGTTGTTGTACATCATATGTCCATGGAACATGACCACCAGAGTGGCGTCTGTTATCTGGTGTGTACCATCATGGCTCTGTGTGGAATAGTATGATCCATGCAGTTGTGTACATGCTAATTAAGTGCACTGGGTATGTGTCAGCATTTGTATGTGCATTGTCCATCTGCATGGGTGTCATGATGTCAACAACCACTGTCAGCAGACGTCTGTAGTAGGTGTAGTAGTACACATGTACTGTGTATGCTGTGATGGGTGTGTTTCCGGGATGTGGCTAACACGGTAAATTAGCATATGTTCGGAATCCACCAATGAGGGGATAACCCCAGGTTTGTGACATCAGTCACATGGTGGTGGTGTCCATGCCAAGGGTAATGTAGGTCCTGGAGGTGGTGTGTATGTGTTGATCCAGCTGAGTGGAGGGTATGACTCATGGATGTGTCGGTACATGAGTGGCTATCCCAGTGAAGTGTGGGGTAGTGTCAGTCACACATAAGTAGTAGCTGAGGCCCACTGTCCATTATACCACCATAGATGGTATGTTACCCGTGGGGTATGATGTTGACTCTGTAACTTGTTACAATGTGTATAGCGGTCCCGGACACAGTTAGTTGCACGTGGAGCACCTCTGATGCATTGTGCTAAGCAACTTGCCAGGATGTGTGACAACATAGTGGGATATGGGAACCCCTCAGCTGTGGGTGTGCCGGTCCAGGTATGTACCTGGAAGGTATGGTCCATCTATAACCTGTCATTGCAGGTGTGCTCTGCAGAGCCTACAGGCAGGTCCCAGTCACTGCAGAGATGTTGGAGTGGTGCATTATAAGGTGTGCCTTGCCTGCGTGCGTCACAGGGGAAGATGCAAGCAATGTGTCACATGACCCTATGCCGCGCATGCCAGTTACCGCCCTGCCGGTGAAAGTTATTGGAAGCTGTGCAGGACAGGCAGTATAGAAGCAGCAAGAGCCTAGCATGTGAGCTGTACTCCCAGGGCTGACAGGTGCAAGTCATCTGTGCCACAGCATTGTGTTTGACCAGGACAGTCATAGCGGACACATACCACATGCTTGTGGAATGACAATAGGAGCATAGGCAACTGTTGCAGTGACACAGTTGGTCACTGTAAAGTGGTATCGTATCCGGACAAATGCAAAATGCTCCCCAGGGCTAGGCCCACACCCTCAGGGCTATAAGACTGGTGAGCTATTGCACGTCCCTGCACACGTAGTCTGTGAAGTGGCATCACAGGGCAGTCACACTAACATGGCGAATGACAGACATATCGTACCTGGTGAGGTGTGTCATGGGTGCATAGGTTATGTTGCAGAAGCAGTTACCCGACAGCAAGATGTAAGCGAATAACACCTTGTGTAGCCTGCTGTGTGGAACTGCAGTGTGACACCCTACAGAGTCAGCTATGACTGGTGTGTTGTGAATGTTATAACACACTATTGGCTGTATGTGGTGGGCACACATGAGTCTGTGGGCTATAAGCTGGTGATGTTGTCTTCCATGATGGGGGCTACCTCTGGTGCCTACAGTGAGTATGGAGACATACTGCACAGGTTGTCCTCGTAGGTGTGGCCAGTGCTGTAGATTATGCGAGACAATGTGATGGGTGGGGTGTGTTGCGAATGTTACACATCCCCAAATGACTGTCAGGTGCAGTCAGGGTTAGCGACAGCGTTACCCCCAGCCATAGCTGTCATCCTCCTGTCCCCAAAATGAGGAACATTAGCCCTCATACAGTGTGACAAATGGGCAAAACGTGGAACACTTACAACTGGCTTACTAACAGCGTCAACTAGGCATATGATGGCTAAAATAGGCTGGTCTTATGTATAAAACAGATATTCCAATGAATTAATATGATTCACATCTATCTAGCCATGGCTAGCAGGTAAACTATGTACAACAATGAATGTGTGGCATACCCTTCCAATGTGGAACCTTGAGGAACATGCACCTTTTAGAACCCCAAATGAGGTACGTTCCCCGTAATGAGGTACACCTGAGAGCTATGGCTCACCACGGCTGCAGACGTGCATCCCCTACAGGCTGTAGTGCCGTATGTTGGGAAGTGAGCATTGAATGTGTACATGACACAATTGCTCTATTGCCACATGTACGACATATCCCTCATATAGACAGGCAGTAGCACTGGTATGTGACAGTTGGACATGCCTGCATATACAACCATGTCCCACAGGATATGTATTACGTGCAGGTACAACAGCTGTCATACCTTAAGCAAGCTGGGAAGTGTAGGACAGCCAGTGTACCTGTGGGAAGTGGTGTGGAATGGGCGCTATAGTAATCAGTAGCTCATGACATGCTCACATGTTCCGAACAAGTGCCTAGCATGACCATACAATACAGATAGGGTGTTGGATAATATCAACCCACAAGAGGTGATGACAATCATTTAGGGTGGCACCGCACTATAACCCTGCTGAGTATGGTGTGCATGTCCATGAACCATTAGCACTGTAGATGTTAGCAGTACAGATGTACAAGATAGCACGGATATCTGATTACAAATGCCTTTGCATGTCACAGGTGTGTTCCACCAGTGGTCTGTTGACAGACCCACAACTACAAAAGGTGAAACAGTGACATGTGCAAAGCACATCTGTGCCAGATACAGTAGAACAGGGTTAATGTGTTGTACCCCACCCACACTGTAGCCCATACCACACAGACAAATGTTAGCCATCTGTGTATGTGAGGCTGTGAATGCCCATGACCTATCAGTTTAGCTGTGTCAGTGTTGTGAACAACATACAGAATGGGCTGTGTGTGTGAGGTGTGTCACATATGTGCACAGTCTGATGGATGATACCAGCAGTGTCACTGCTAGGTGAACATCCCTATACCCATAAACTGCTAGCTAGGCTGTGGTCAACATTATGGACACTGTGTAAGGGATGGTGCTGTGCAGTGCACCCCTGACATGGTGACTTCTCCAGGCCCCTTAGGTAGTCATCTGGGGTACCCATGTCATGTCAGGGTGCCATCCATGAGCACGGAGATCACTGGCCAGGCATATACAGCACTGTGGTGACCAATATTGGATCACATACCACCTGTAAGGGGTAATGGCTATGCATGGATGTGCGAGAACAGCCTTCACAATCGACACCTCCACTATGCAGCATGCCGTCTACCTTGAAGAAGGACATTTGCTACACCATGATGATGGACATGCTACATGTCCATATCCTGATCTATATGACATATGTCATGGACAGCCACCGTTCTAATACTAGGATCGCCACAGGCTGGACAGATCCCTGTGCCATACATGTGACATACTCCTGCCATACCATGCAAGCCTCTCCATCAAAGCTGCAGATGTCATCCCAGTCATACATGGTGTGATGGCCACATGGTAGATGTACTATCAACTGACTGGATCAGTAATGTGGCACTGATGCAGCTTGTGGTGGCACAATGGCCGTCTGTAACAGCGTGGCAACCATGCCCGCACATGCTATGGTTGATGACCAACCCTGCGAATGTCGTCTGACTATCCATTGTCCCATGTCTATCACATGTGTAATAAAGGCGATCCGTGTCAGGATGTTGAACAGTTGTACAGTGCTGTGTAGATGTATATGGCAAAACACATGCATGTACAGGTGTCCATGCGTATGTGTGCATTGTCACTGCTCAAGTCCATTCCGGCTGTGTCTGTGTTGATATGTGACATATACACAGCATCCAGGTCAACAGTAGTACCGTGGACGCATTGAGGCATGTGCAGATAGGTAAGAACACAAGTACAGGCAGATAGACATGCCCACAGCAAGACAGCATTTACATGGAGTATGAACACTGTAATGAGGTGACACACATATATGGTGATGATATCCAATGCATAATGGGTGTGACATGTGTGACACAAACACGTCAGTCATGTCAGTGTCATGGTGCTTTGCAAAAATAACTGTGCAGATGCAGTACATGTCATCGAAATGTATGTGCAGCAGTATCTCTGTACATCTCTGAAACTGTGACCTGTCACCATCATTATGTTTTACAGATAATGCCCCGTACACGCCTCCCAGCATACACCCGCTCCATGACAACTATGACTTGTTGTTCAGCCATGTGCCACAGCATGCCCAGCAGCGAGATGACCTGTGGCAGGATCTACGCAGGAGGGTGAACGATGTGGGTGGCCATAACCGCACCTACCAGCAGGTGCGCAGACACTGCATGGACCTGATATGACATGCAAAACAGCGTGCCACTGCAATCGCCAGGGAACAAGGTGGAGCAGGTGGTGGGCCACCAACCCAGACCCACTCACACACACCGAGGAGCTACTGGCCAGTCTGGGGACACCCAGGGAACAGCATCCAGAAACACTAGCTGCCATCGTGGAGGTGGGTGTCTCCCAACCAATGAGCCTGGAGTTGCCTGGTAAGTCAGTAATGCACATATGGCTATTATATCCCATGTAGTTGCATGTGTCACTGTACATAATGTAAAGTAACAACATATGCCAGGTATGTAGACACACATGCTGCATAGTACAGTATGCAACGTTGTGTATGCACACACGTGCATACTATATGCTATTACACAGGTGAATGTGTGCACATGCACAGTGCAACCTGTGGCTGTCATACAGTTATAGATAATGTACATACTGGTGTGTCACCCCTATACAAGTACCTCTGGCGTGCCGCACAGACATGGGTCCATTGCAGGTGAGACTGTCATCAGTATCAGGCATGTTACAGTGTAGATCTATTTGCCATGTGGCCAGTTAACACTTGCACACCTGATGTTTGTTCCAGTCACGATATGCAGGTCACACCAACATGCATTCACACACGCCACCCTTGTGCAATATATGCAAACGTAATGATACACAGACTTGAAACCACAGTACATGTCATTGCGACATGTGTGGTCAGCTGTGCATACAACGGTGGAGGTGTTCTACAATGGAGGCATATGTAGTATGCATTGGAATAACATGTGTGGTATGCACACAGTACCACACAGTGAGCTGTGATATGGGCAGCCCACAAGTGTCACCATTGTGTCATATGCCCCCGCATTGGGTGCACACACTGTGATGTGCCACCAGACATGTCCCAGACATGTAGTGTCCTGCCTGCAATATTGTCACACTATCACATGACCTATACCCCACATACCAAACATACAAACCGTTGTCTGCATAGACCTGTGGAATGTGACATATCTGACATGTATGGGTGTATATCATATGGGACCACACAGACATGTGGAGAAGATGCCCATCACACACAATGGCCACCTCATGTGCACACATGGCCATGGGGGATGGCCTGAGACATGTAGCCACACAGTACATGGGATGTGTATACACCCTGTTGCACATTGTCCACACATGGTCCAATTATAGCCCTAGTTGACCGATTATACAGTTGATGTGGTACAGTGGACAACCTAAAAGCCTATGCACAGCTACTGGAGGTGTCACTGAAGTCTACCATATACGATCTGTCGAACATTCATTCATTCATAGGTTCATACTAGGCTAACTGCCCTTGTGAGCCATTGTAAGCCTAGCCAATTAGCCCTTGTGAGACTCAAACCCTGCACCTTGTGTTTGTAAGGCAAACACCTTAACCATTAAGCCACCCTCCCAACGACTGTGTTGCAGTTATGGCTATGCAATGTGTACACATTATGCATTCTACAGCAACATGCATGCCTCATGTTGCCATACAATGGCACAGTGTCTGTACTTCACACTGTATAGCAATGTAGATGGCTCACACTACCCTCCCGTGCTCATGCACATTTAATAAACATGCATTCTATCTGCAGGGCATACACACAACACTGCAATGTGAAGCCCATTATGATGCTGTACATGTGTCAGGACAGCATTGTGTCAAACATGTATGCATGTTAATGCACGTGTCAGCAGATTACATGTCAAGGACACGTCAGACGTGTACTGTTATCCTGTTCTGGCCCACATGGTGTATCACGGAGATGCATGCATACTACCATGATTGTGTGACCTGCATGGCTACTGATATGACACCTGCTTGCTGTAGTGTGCACCCCAGGGACGTATGCTTACTAACACTATTAATGTCTGAGCTGCATGCCCTCTGCTCTATCACAGGCATGCTGCATGCCATCTGACAAATCACATGCATGGTGTGTCTGTGTTTGTGTCTGTGTCTGTGTGTGTGTCTGTGTGTGTGTGTCTGTGTGTGTGTGTGTGTGTGTGTGTGTGTGTGTGTGCATGTCTGTGTGTGTGTGTGTGTGTGTGTGTGTGTGTGTGTGTGTGTGTCTGTGTGTGTGTGTCTGTGTGTGTGACTGTGTGTGTGTGTCTGTGTGTGTGTGTGTGTGTGTCTGTTGTGTGTGTGTGTCTGTGTGTGTGTGTGTGTGTCTGTGTGTGTGTGTCTGTGTGTGTCTGTGTGTGTGTCTGTGTGTGTCTGTGTGTGTGTGTCTGTGTCTATTGTACTTTACAGTATTTCTTTGCATTCACAGGTGATGTAGGTACGTTACCCTCCTGTGGTCCATCTGATGTTAGTGTCCCCACAGATACTAGCGGTGATGAACATATGCATTAGGTACAGGCAGGGTTGTCAGGGGCTGAATCTGTGCCAATGGTTACCATCCCAGCTATGTCCCCCTCTTCCCCACACACAGTTCTGCTGCCAACACATACCACATCACCGGTGGCCATAGAGGTAGGGCAGTCAGCATCTGTTGGCGTGGGACAGGAACGTGTGGTGGTTACAGAAGGTGTGTCTGCACACCATGGTGTCAGTGTAATGACTGCAGATGTGCCACACAGGCATGTGGCCGGTGCTGCTCGTAGGAGGACCTCTGGCAGACATGCACCTACAGGACAGAGCGCAGCAGCTGGTATCACCAGACGCATGTTCCAGACTGTAATGGCGGCACAGACACATGCTGAATGGCACACCCTAAATGACAACATCCAGGCATTGGCGAATGCTCAACAGCAGATTGCTAATGTTCTGGATAGGCGACTAGGTGAAATGGTCGGTATCCTTGACCGAGGCATGGCAATCCGCAAGCGGGAGCTCTCTGTGCTGGAACACCTGGTAGGAGTGAGGCATAGGCCACGTGGACGTAGGCCAGCAACACCACCTAGTGTAGGTCGACGTGACCGTGCCACCTCACATGCCCGCTCCCATAGTGCCGGTAGCAGTAGCAGTGCAGCTGCTGCTGTGCTGTCAACACCAGGACACAGCAGGCCACGTGGACATGGCCCTGGATGGTCTCAGGGGGGACACGTTTACAGCGGACATGTGTCGTCGGACAGTAGCCACTCTGTACCTCCACCAGGTAGTGCCCGTGCAACCCCAGGCAGGCACAGGTCACGTGGCCGTGGACGGACACAGTGAGTTGTACAACCTGAACTGTACAATCTGGGGCTGTCAATTATACCCCGTGTAGGCATCACAAATGGCAGAACTGTGTACACACATACACGCACATGGCAAACACAACTGTAGGGCTCCACAACACCCACATGCATTCTGCACAGATATGTCCAGTCAACTCACCGGCCCTTACACACACACATGATGTTATCCATTGGTGCAGTCTATGCCCCTGGCAAACATATCACCCTGTGCATATGATGAAGCCTGTGCTGCATCCCTGTCATCCACACCATCGGTGCAGGGTTATGCACAAATATTCTGATGCACAGGGTGAACGGCATAGTGAGAGGTGTGTATGCATAGTGAGGGATGTGTATGTTGCAGTGGTTGTGTGTGAATACTGAGTTGTGTATGTGACATAGGTTTGTGTACTGTCGACATGCACCAGTCACACCATGTAGTGCAGGTGCAGCATGCATTGTGATGTGTTCACGGTATGTGTCCACGGTATGTGTCTTGGTTACATCTGTAGCAGCATGTTTGTTGTGATACCCTGGTTCCTTCCTATGGTGTACTTGCATGTGCCTACAGGTAGCAGTGTTTGCAGTCCCCCACGTGTAACTGTGGAGTAGACACAGGCACGTCTGGCAATATCAGCATGCTACATGTACCCTCATCCTG
>NC_056745.1:1046036963-1046184463 GCF_019279795.1 Protopterus annectens | reverse complement strand
ATGTGTGCATGCTCCCATCCGCCTGGGGACTCAGGTTATGCTTTTAGATGCTTTGCAATACAGACGTATCCTGCTGCCGTCTTTATCGTTGCGGATGTTGACATGCACCTAGTAGAATGCCTGTGTGTCTGCTGTGTTTAGTAGTCTCGGTAGCGTGTTCTGTAAATGCGTCATGCTGTAGTGTGATAGGGTAGTCATGTGTAGGTTCGATTACCAGCCCTGCCACATGTGTATGTCTGTGTCTCTCTCTCTCTCTCTCTCTATATATATATATATATATATATATATATATATTTTTTTTTTTTCTGCCCATAACCCTGCTCTTGCATGGGCAGCTGACTGTTTTATGTATCTCATATTTGCATAGCTTTCACATACCAATGGGGTATGTTGCAACTCCCAACATTGTCCATGCAACGTCCGTGTACGGGCGGTGTTACACGCCTTACAGGTGTTTGCTTTATATCTTGGCAGACATCTATCCTTGCTGTACTCTCACTGTACTCAGACACGCCGGAGGCTTCATGTATCATGGCCTAGTTTTGATGTGTGTATGTCTATTTGTGCTGTGTGCATGGCTGTGGGTATGTCCCAGTATCATCATTTGTAAAGGTGACAGCCCTAAAGGTTCTTCATGTAGACTGCTGTGTCATTTGCAATGTCAGCACATACCTGCGGACAGTACTGCACGTCCTACTGCAGTGCATGTCATACCTTCTGCGTTATCTTGCAGTTGATATTGCTGTTTCCTCACACATGTATCTGTTTCTGTTCATACCACTCCACCTCCTAGAGCAAGTTGCTGGACAAGGCCTTATCTGATAGTGGGACACATAGGGGCAGTATTGACATGTTGCTCTTACAAACGTAAATAGTTGGCACAATAATAGGTTTTGCATTAGTATGGCTTTTCTGTCGGATTTGGTGTCTTACACACATGTTTGTCATCATTTCATGTCTTCAGTTATCATGGAAGTGCCAGAATGTTACTGTTATTTGGAACACACCCAACATATGAGGCAGAACTCTGCACATTCATCGTAAATCTGTACAGTTGCGGAGTATGTGTCTGTAACAAAATATCAACTTTCTGACACCAATACACACACTGTATGGCAGCATCACAGGCCACATGCCATTACATTTATATTGCAGAACACACTCACCCATTCAGTTGTATTCCTCACACAGGCGAACAGCTGCTTATCCACACTAATTGGTCTATCATGTGCCATATGTGTGTGCCGGTATTTGCGCTTTCCGTCAGTGGCAGAGCTCACGTACGTGTCTGGGGGACTGGACATTGTTACGGTGACACTGCATGACACCCTGAGGGACACATTATGTTTGTGTCTATTGACCGTCCACATTGACATTCACAGGGCATACGTTGTCATTCACATTTGTCGGTGTACATGCGTGTGACTTGTACATGTTTTCTCATTTGTCCTGATGTCTTTCTTCTCACCTGTCCACCTAGTATCACAGGTTCTGTACATGTATTCTGGACAGGTTACCTTCATACCCCTAACCTGTACACATTATGGGTAAACACCCTGACGTTTGACCTTGTTACATTTGTCATAGTGATGTGGCTTTCTGGTACATTGCTGGCAAGGCATTATGGACTGTGCGGTAGATAATAGTGACTGACATTTCCATTACATGATTAGTAACACTCATAACATCCGTATTCATGGGTACGCCAGTATTCTCACCCACGCTCTGACTTTGTCTGGGGTATATCTAATATAGTCCCTATTTGTATTTCCTCTCATGTACTATGCCTTAGTGCAGCTGTGTTATTCTGACAGTCTGCCAGGTATGGGTACCATCTTGGTCAGACGCATGTCCATCCATGATTATCGCTACATGACACTGATATAGGGCCCTACATATTGCCAAAATGGTTTCCGCAATATCCAGTGGATGGTTTGCCCCATTACTGGGGATATAGGCGTGTGCTATACCCACATCACTCCTGGGCTGGGCTCTACGAAAATCCCTGCCAAACAACACCTAGGCTCATATCTGCATACCCATGATTCCCATACCTGACAACCCTCTACTGTACCCATTACACATTTTTAATGTGTGCATTACTGAAGTGTGGAGACACTTATATGCACTCTCCACTCTCCGGATATCAGTTCGTACGTCATACATTCTATCGACATGTGTCATCACCCTTGCACCTGATACTGTTGCATGTACAGCTATTTCGTATTTGCTGCGGTCACTTCTTTTGCGTCAATGTCCAATTTATGGAGTCCTGCAATGGACACCTATCTGCATGTTTAAAGTGTAGAACTTGCTGGACTGTCACTTTCTGGCCAATGTTTTTGAATGCTGCGGTTTATTCACCTTTCCTGCATGTCTGTTTGTCTACCCATATTAGATGTAACGTCGCCTGTTTATGTACATATGTCATATCTATGGGACATAAGTCTGTTGTGTATACATATATACATGTACAATCCTCATTTCATAACTTGCTTTGGTTTACATCTGTGGATTATGTGTATACAAATATATCTATATCCATACCATACCTTTCCACTATACAGATTGTCACTGAGTGTACAGCTGCTTGCCGCTTTATCTTCGCTGTGTTTTACATAAACCTGTGTCTATCTGGCAATGTAGTGGCATTTCATCTGAGACTTACGGTGGGGATTTCTGGCAAGCAGTTCAGGTTACGACTGCATACCCTTCGGAGAATCCATGCTACTGACACACCCATTATTCTATCCACTTTCTATGTTTGTTCTGGCACATATCTGGGGTTTGTCCTTATATGTACCGGTAGTTTGCATGGCTTCGTCCGGTTTCATACTTTACGAGGTTAACAGGTTTGAGCCATGTATAACTAACGCGGGGGAAACGGCATTCATTTACTATGCTGTGAGCGGATCACACACTATATTGCTTAATTTGCATTTCCTTATTGTAGGTTACGCTGTCACGCATACATATCCTTATTGTGGGTTACATATGTTTACTAAGTCTTTGTGCTTATGTGGGCTTTATTACTTGTGACAGTACCAGTACTTATCTGTAATCCCGTTAACGGATGTTTGTGAAACACACGTTCACCTTTACATATTTAACTGTCTGTACAGCACAGACACATTCATTACACTTTCACATTATATGTGCTGTAGTCGTTGTTCAACCGGGACTGCATTCACGTTGGCCGGATGCTGTAACCAGTATACTTTTGGTGTTCTGACTCATTTATATGCATACCCATAGTACATAGTTACATTAACATATGCCTCTCCGCTTCACTTACGTCACAGGCATCCATTCTCCTGCTGGAAGAATGCAGTGCTACATGTTACACATTCCCTATTCCCTACTGCTCTGGACCCACGCTGCATATTTCATCATTGCAGGGATATTCAGAACCCAAAGGCTTATATTCCTGACACATACAGGTCTTTAATTGTCAGGGTGTTCATGTGATCTGGGTTTAGGCTTGTCCGACTGGTGAACGGAACTGCCCTGACTGTGTTCAAATGTCAGACAAAGCACATGGACAGGGATTGTACATTTTGTACATTTAATCTGTTTACAGACACAGGTGTTTGGGCACCTGTCCACAGCTTATGATGTTGGCAATACATAATATGGGTGGGGGTGGTTACGATACATAATCCACGGTGAGTGGTGTTCCCATTCACATTTGACTATTTCCTGTATTCATTCTTACGGGGGTTATTATTTTGCACATGACGTAACTATGAATTAACTACGGGCATGCAGTAGTACAGTCAACATATGTGACGGTTTGTTACAGTATATTTGTACGGACCTCTGTAATACTGGGGACTACCCCACATCCTTCACAACAATTCCTGCTTATGTACATAATATTATTCAGTAAACTTTCGAAGCTTGTGGGAGCAGTAATTACATCTGTCCCTATTTGTCCTCCCATCCTTTAGGGCTTTGTCCAGGTTTTGTTGCTGTAATAGGTTGAGAGGTGGTGTCGGTATGTGATTGAGTTGAATATATACTGTCGATAATTCGTAAGTGTGGGGTGTAGGGTTACCACTTGTTCCTCTTTGCGAGGGGAGGTCCCACTTTGGACAGTTGTGTCCTGCGACGACACCTAAGTCATGGCAAATGTCCTGTGATTTTAAGACAATAATATATTTCTTATTTTCTGTACTAGTTGCATGATACAGGTATTTTGTATCTGGTACACATAACTATTATTTGGGATAGCATAAGCTATTCAAATGCTATGGCATGAGCTTTTATCTTGGCATACACGCGGTATTTCTGTCCTTTGCACTGGCCGGGGTATGTTTTATCCTGCAAATTCTCACATTTGTACAAATTCCCCCCCTTCCACTGAACTCAATTTACCTGCATTGGACAGTTTCCATTGCTAGAATTGCTTCTGGTAGAAACGAAAGACCTCTAACTACATTTTTGCCCAAATTTACAAAGGGAAGCATTAAACAACCTTTGGGGCAAAAGGTTTCTTACCCAGGGAAAATTTTGGGAAATTTTTTTTTTTTTTTTTTTTTTTTTTTTTTTTTTTTTTTTTTTTTTTTTTTTTTTTTTTTTTTTTTTTTTTTTTTTTTTTTTTTTTTTTTTTTTTTTTTTTTTTTTTTTTTTTTTTTTTTTTTTTTTTTTTTTTTTTTTTTTTTTTTTTTTTTTTTTTTTTTTTTTTTTTTTTTTTTTTTTTTTTTTTTTTTTTTTTTTTTTTTTTTTTTTTTTTTTTTTTTTTTTTTTTTTTTTTTTTTTTTTTTTTTTTTTTTTTTTTTTTTTTTTTTTTTTTTTTTTTTTTTCCCCCCCCCCCCCCCCCCCCCCCCCCCCCCCCCCCCCCCCCCCCCCCCCCCCCCCCCCCCCCCCCCCCCCCCCCCCCCCCCCCCCCCCCCCCCCCCCCCCCCCCCCCCCCCCCCCCCCCCCCCCCCCCCCCCCCCCCCCCCCCCCCCCCCCCCCCCCCCCCCCCCCCCCTTTGGGGCCCCCAAAAAAACCTTTTTTAAATTTTTAGAAGGAAAAAAAAACCCCCAAAAAAAATGGAAAACCCCTTTTTTGGTTTTCAAGAAAAAAACCTTTTTTGTTTTGGAAAAAGAAAAAAAAAAAGGTTTCCAAAATCTAAAAAAGTTTTCCAAAAAAAAAGGTTTTTTTTCCCCCCCAAAAAAAAAACCCTTTTTTCCTTTGGGTAGCGCACCTTCATTAATATGCATATGGTGCTACTACACCATTTATATGCCACACGGCCGGCGCAGGCCTTTCACCGGCCTTGCGCCAAGCTTCATGAATCCGGGGGCTAGTGTTATAGCTTGTGATATATCTTAGTTTTCAATTTTTAGTACTATTGTCACTCATTACTTGCTTTTTTCACTAAAAAGTGGGGCTGTCATATCTTTTCTTTCTTTAAAAATGTCCTCCATTATAACATTTATAGTATCCATATCATATCCCCTCTCAGCAAATTCTTGCTTGAGATCATTCATTTGTCTCATACATTCATCCTTATTGGTGTTCAACCTACTAACTTTACAGAAGTGACTTTTAGCTATGCTTTTAAATGTATGGGGGGCATGCATACTATATCTATGCGTATATCTATTAGCATGCACTGATTTTCTATGCACGGGTGTTTCTATTTCCCCATTAACCATATATAAATTAATATCCAGGAATGCAATATTCATCTCTGATACATTCATTTTGAAGCGTAAAAATTCAGTTGTCCCTTCTAAATAGCAAATAAAGTTCTTCAGATTTTCCATGGTGCCTTTCCACAAAATAAAACAATCGCCCACAAACCTTTTGTAGAACAATAATTCTGGAACACAAAATCCATTTGTTATGAATAACAGTTTGGTCATGGACTTTGTACATATGTACATTTGGTTCCTTGACGATATTTTTATCATCACTAGAGGGGGAGAAAATGTTGTTAGATCTATGGTACAACTTTTCAACTCCTCCACTGAATTTCTACAATTTACCCATAGCACATCTAAGGACAGTATCACCTACTTAGATGTGGATCTAAGGAAGGATTTGACTTCTAGGAGCTACGTAGACAAAATACACAGAAAAAGACACCTTTTCTAATAGCTACATTCATTTTGACAATTCCCACCCATACAAACAGAAAAGGTCTATTCTCAAAGGCCAACTTGTACGGGTAGCACGGATGATATCTAGAGACCCTGATTTTTTAGTGGAATGTAATTTCATGGCCGACCTCTTTATCAGCAGAGGATACCCACATGACCTAGTTTCATACCTAGTGGAAGAGGTCCAATCTAAGAGTTTCTCGGGTTTCTACGAACCTATCCTTAGTCAGGGGGGTGGAAATATGACAACACGATCAGGGAGTATAGAAAAGGCACCTTACTCATTCCAAAGTTTGATTATAACTTATACTATGGATGCCAGAGCCATTTTTACAACAGTCATGAAGAATTGGCCCTTGATCCTGCAGGATGAGTCCACACGTAAGGTGTTTGTAGACCCTCTCAGGGTAGTCTACAGGAGAGGTTCGAATATCAGGGATATACTGGAAAGAAAACCCAAGACCCACAGTAACAGATCGGACATTGTGGATACATAAAAACAGGGTCAAGGTTTTCCATTAATGAGGTAGTCTTCCATTTGGTAGGCAAATTCAACTGTAATAGTACACAGGTAGTGTACTTATCCCAGTGTGTCTGCTGTCCCACTTTCTATGTAGGCAAGACAGACAGAAGATTACAAGATTGTATATATGAACACCTGTATGCCATCAGAAAAGGCAAAATGGAGAATGCTCTAGCCAAACATGTCAAGGAAAACTTAGGCCACAATATCACATTTAGTGTTATAGACCAGGTTAGTTCCAACCCAAAGGGAGGCCACACTCCCTTGTATTTAGAAAGTAGGGAACTGTGGCATGTCATGTGCCTGGCCTAAATGGTTCTTTGAACCTGGCTTGCTTATTGAAGTTAAAGAGGCTCAACAGATGACCTGTAGCAACATCATTCCATATTGGAGGGGTTTCAACATGTCTTCTGTATTTACTTGTTATTAATAGCCATTTTTTTATTTTTTTAAATTACAAACATCATTTGAGGCTTTACCTGGTTATGTTACTTGAGTTATTATATTTTTATATTTTCATCTTCATTTTTATTTAGCAGCAGGATTCAAGTTCCCAATTTATGGCTAAAATAACAGCCCAGATTACACACTTAGGAGGGTTCACAGGACTCAGTAAGGGAATATATGAAAAGGGGGGGGGGGGGCAGGCAGTAGGTTCTGGCTCTATGTATTGTACAGTGTTGCCAGTTTGGTCCACTTCTTGCCGGACTATCTTCTTGTAGTAGACACTATTTAATGTCATCTAGTTAGTCTGACGACA
Organism: Protopterus annectens; assembly: GCF_019279795.1. Lineage (NCBI taxonomy): Eukaryota > Metazoa > Chordata > Ceratodontiformes > Protopteridae > Protopterus > Protopterus annectens. The sequence continues at coordinate 1,046,177,088 of NC_056745.1, read as the reverse complement.
GTTGAGAGGGTTCAGGGGCACCAGTTTCTCGGAAGTGTGTTCATTAGAATGGAATAGAGTGGAAGTTGGCAGTGAACAATTACACCCCTGAGTTTGTTATTTAAACTTACATCGAGGTAGTAATATTAAGAAGAGTTATAATGCAATGTGCATTAGCTACATTGACAATTTGTTATCGCCACAGGATTGTAGTTTCAAGTTAGGACATGCACACGTCTGGCGAAATAGTAACAATAATATTCTTGACAGCTTACGGACACAGCTGTCTTACTTCAGATTCTCAAAGGAGAAGGTTTTTTTCCACCTTTTCTGGTGTGAGGCTATCTGGCCCTGTGGGCCATTTCAACAACAGGTAGTGTGTTTTGATTTTTAAAATCTTAGAAAATTTTTTTTCAGTTTCCAAATTTGGTAGTGGGGGTTTACACAGCTGTCAGATTTTCATGTTTTAAACTTTCTTAAATATTCAATTTTTATGATCAAAATAAAATTTTTATTTACTTACATGTCCTAGATTTGTCAAGTGTGTATGTACACACTGTTTTATCTGGCAATCTGTTTTGCATGTAATATGGTTTTAACATTTTGGTATTGTATTATTATTACATGAGCATTTAGTTGTTCATTGTTTCCCTAGTGCTTTTTTAATGCTGGGACTTTAATTCAGATGAGGTTCAATCATGCGACTTGCTATTCTCAATTAGTGAACTGTTTAAAAGTTCTCAATGAAGGGGAGGCACTGTTTGCTTGTTTGTTCTTTCTGAAGAAGTCGCACTGTTAGCCGATGAAAAGCGTATGGTTTTAACGGCTTAAAATAAATTTGCATTTTTTCATTTATATCGAGTTAGACTTTGTATTCTCAGTGGAATTGAGACTTGGGCTTCGGAGTGTTCGGTGAGTCTACACAGCGTTTTCTAGCTTTTTTAGGTTTGTCCGATATACATATACATATATTTTATGAAATAAATACCTCGGCTGCCTTACAACCTTACATTCACACACACACACACACACACACACACACACACACACACACACACACACACTTACTCATTTTTTAAATGTAATCTAGTATAGACATTTTTTTTTTCTTTCTCAACTTCTAGTTGGGGGTGGCAGCAGTTTGGGGAGCTGGGCAGGCACCACAAAATCTAGCTATGGCTCTGATCCAGCACCTTATCCTCATTTTTTCATCTCTGTCTAAACAGCTGGCTATTGGCAGAGTAAATAAACTTCAGCCTACAGGAAACAAACTCTGTCAAGGCATCCTATGGATAACTATGTGGTTATACCTTAAAGAAGCATCACATCTTAATGTTATACAGGTCTGGGCATGGTTTCAGTGATTGACAAGTGAAATATACATTTCTGAATCACAGATACCTCTCCTCCAAGACTGAGATGTGATACCTCTTTTAGATATGACTGCATTATTTTTATTTTGCTTACTAATTTATTTCTAATAACACCTCTTGCAAAAGTTTTAGCTTTATACATTTTTTTCTTTTTGTTAAGTATTATGAACTGTGTATATCTTAGTTCAGTGGACCTACACATATTTACTAACAATTTTTTTTGTATGGGCTTAAGTTTATTTTAGTTACAATATATAACAGCAGTAATTTTGCATCATAAAAAGGTGGCAAAACCTATACCTGAAAAGCTGATAAAACTGCATTGCCCAAGCCAGATTTTAGACTACACAACAAAACTGCAGCTATTTTGTTATTAAACACAATGTAGTAATGGCTATTGTCCCGGTCCCTTTTAATAAATACATCACACCAAATGACATTTGATGACCTTTATTAAATTTCCATAACATAGCTTTGTTCACCAAATTCATTAATTGCTACTATTCATAATATAATTGATTTTAAACACATCATATCATCCTTGTAATGCTAATCAAGGCAACATACCTACTCAACCTGCCCAGTAAGCAGCGTCCATACCTCTGCTCGCTTACTTTACTTATGGAGCACCATCCTTGTAATGTTAATCAGGGCAGCGTACCTACTCACCCTGCGCAACAATCAGGGTCCATACCTCTGCTTGCTTACTTTACCTATGAAGCAGCATCCCATCTCACTTCATACACCATTCAATAAGCAGCATCCTTACCTCAGCTTGCTTATCTATTCAGCAAGTTTCCTCCAACTACTCATTTTCCTTTCCCCAGATCCTTGAAATGAACATCCAGAGACCAGAGGGGGAACAGAAGAGGGCAAGACTATCCCTCTTCTCTGCCTACCCCCACTGATACATAACCCTAATCCCCCCAAGCCACCAACAAAAAGAGGGAGGGTGGGTGGGTAGCAAGTTCACGCCAAAATGTGATTGCTTAACCCAGCTACACTAGACTAAACCTCTTAAGGCCCTCCCCACCCTTATCTCATTTCCTCCCTGCCTCCACTTAACCCTTTCAGCTCCCTAACCAACTTAACTCCCCCTAATATCAGCCTAACCCCCCATGAAGATGTCCCAGGACAACTTGATTTGTAGCCAAACTTCATTTACTCACATTTTTAAAATGCATTTAATATATTACTGACAGTTCATGAAAAGCTAGTTTTCAAGAGTTAGTGGGTAGCAGACTGAAAGGAACACAGATTGCAAGGTAGCTTGAATGTTATATAGGGAGACTCAGGTCCATAACGTCCCCAGTCTCAGGATTTACCAGCATTAATTCTTAGAGGTACAGGACTATTTAGTTAAGCAAGCTGGCATGTAACATGTAAGGAGGACTGCTGCCCTTTACCCTTCCAAAACATTTTGATTATGTAAAAACTTCACTGTACTATGAAGTAACAAGGTTGTTATGGTGGTGGTGGTGGTGGGTGGAAGGTAGCGGCAGCCTATCCTTATGTATTATGCTTCAGCTTTCAACTTGCAATATTGAAGTCTTACAGTTAATAAGTTGTAGCATTGTAGGACAATTCTGACTTTGTACAATTCTGTACAGTTTTTGATTATCATAGCAGTTATTTAAAAATTGTACTTTTTAATGAAGTAGCCTGGAGTTAAGGGGTGAGGCCAGCTCTTATATATTGTGACAAAGTCTGAGTCTTGCAGTACTGCTGAACAGCAGCCTCCACTTTCAGAGTATTGATGTACGTACTTTAGTATGTATGTAAAATGACAAAATCACTAGCAGAATTCAGGACGGAATGGCTCAGGTGCATGTAGGATCATGCTGTGTGCATGCATATTTTATGCATAAACTAGACCAGTTGATTCATGAGTGTACACTCCTTTTACACACCCATTAATAGAATAAAGGGTTGTGGGACTTGTGTAAAGTGTACTACATTTCCCATGTGGTGCTTCTTTGAAATATGACAGACTTTTCCACAGCTGCCACCTTCCCTCCATCACCTGGAGGTCAAACTCTTTAGGAAAAAGTTAACTTCTGGATGAACCTGAACCTTCTGATTAAGGGGTTGTCGAAGAAACAAACTTTAGAGGGCTTACAGAGTAACAGAACATGAAGAACATATCAGCTATCCAGAAAGTGACCATTATAGTCACTACTTAGAATTACAGAGCATTTACTAAACATGAATCAAATAGAAGAATGTTCCAGCAGGCAGAGCATAAGGTCACGGTAACCACGCTAATAAGAAAGCGCAGTGTCTTAGAACTGATAGGATTAAGCTTAAATAGCCCACTCTCTAAATTCAGTTATAGCATTACTGGGGAAAATAGGCAAAGGCAGCATAGAGAGGGCCAGGATAAGCCAGCACATGACAGCAGAAATGAGATGGCATGTACATATGATCATTTCCTTTTCATAAGCAATTCTTGGAAAGACAAGGCTGTGTAGATGAATTCATACCTTGATGTGTAGGTAAACAGAAGATAAGGATGTAAAATACAGTTCTGCGCAGGTTCACTGAGGGAGGAAGCAGAAAACTATAAGCCAAATTGCAGAGTATGCATGGCATGTTTAGTGAAATATTTCAAGGAAAGAGAAGGAAAGAGTTGGGTTTGTTGTGTCATTTGTGGGATAGGTGTTTGAAGAGTTGTGACTAGGTAGTTTTATAGTGTAGTGGCTTTGTGCCACGAGAATCCAGTACTGCAATGGTCACCTCCATTCACAAGTGAGAACCATCAACAGATCCAGGAAACTACAGACCCATTAGTCTGACTACATGTGTACAAATATTTCAAACATGGGCATTAATGCCCTTCTAGCCTGCCAATATACCAAAACACTTGCTTCCATAAGTCTCCATGTAATGTAATTTGGTGGCCTGTTCCATGCATCAGCTGCTCTCTAAGACCCAATTAGTACACGTCTTATTCTTATAAAATCTTCTGCATAGGTTGTCTGATAATTCTCTAGTACTTTTTGATAACTCCAAACATTCCCAGAGGTAGTTGTCTCTAAATGCCCTGTGTGCCTGAATAAGATCTCCTCTTAGATATCTGTAAGAGACACTGTACACATTCACAATTTTAGTATTTCATAATAACTTAAATTTTCACATTCATGGATCCCCTTGGTATATTTCTGCTGTACCCTTTCCAGTTTACTCATGCTTTTTTTTTCTCAGAAGGTTTCCATATTGTTATTCCATATTCAAGTTTAGGTCTAATGTAACTAAAAACAATGACTTCATCATTTCTGATTTTCTAGACATTATAAATCATTTTATACAACCTATAGTTTTATAACTATCATTAACCAATTGGTTGATATGATTAGAAAAACTCAAAGCTGGAGCTACCCATATACCCAGGTCCTTAAATGAATCTACTGTTTCAATCATTGTGTTAAATATTCAACTTTTAATTTATGTCTCCCAAATCTCATATGCTTAGTTTTTGATATATTTATCAGCATATTATTCTCCTGTGCCCAAATGGTCATTTTAGTCAAGATCTTTTGCAGACATGCCTTATCTGTAACACATGTAATCAGTTTACCCAGTTTCAGGTCATCTGCATATAGACTATAGAACACCTCAGATGAAAAAATTAGGTCTCAAAGATAAATCTAAACAAGTAAGGGCCTAGGATAGAGCCTTGTTGGACACCCTGACTGTAACCAAGAATTGCACCTGTCCAATTGCTGTATGATACTTGCCATGTCCTATTTGTAAGCCATGCAGCTGTCCATCTTATCAAGAGCACATAGATACCTAGTTGTTCTAATTTACTGATCAGTGTTTTGTGCATGACCCTGTCAGATTCAGAAGTTAAATCTATATAAATTACACCACAGCACAATTTTTAATTCATAGCTGTTATTATATTGTTATAGAATATTATGTTACAGGTGGTAATAGATCTATTTTCAACATATGCATGCTGATATATGGTTTCAAGTCCCAACCTATCCAGTTCTGACAATAACTTATCCATTATTAACATCTCCATTATTTTTCCACAACATGATGGTAGACTTGAGGGTCTGTATGACTCTAAGTTTGTCCTACTCCCCTTTCCCTTAAAGGCAGGTTTAATAAGTGCATGTCTCCAATCTTGAGGAATCAAGATGTCAAAAGCCTCTGGCTGATGAAGTTCACAGATGATTGCAATCAAGGAGCAGTCACAGAATCCCACCAAGACAGAAACACCCTACAGGAAGGTCTAACACTGTTGCTAAAGTACATCTTAAAACAAAGCCATGAAAACAATTATCATGGAAATGATCAACAAAGACATAGAAGATGTCCAGACACTGGATCCATCCCAGTTTGGCTTGGCAAAGGAAGTTCATACCTACTGAACCTGGTGGATGTCTGTGGAAAGATCACCAAGGCAACAAGGGTAAAGGGGTAAAGCAGTGCATGCTGCTTATCTTGATCTAGTTAAGGCATTTGATACAATATCCTACAAAGGCATTATTAGCAAACTTATGGAACTAGACATAAACCCCTTTATAACACACTGGATAGCTAACTGGCTAACAGATTGTTTGCAGGAGGTAAGAATCATTGAGACCACCTCCCCAAAGAGGCCAGTCAGCAGTGGGGTCCCTCAGGGCTCCGTGCTGGGCTCACTTCTTTTTGGTATCTTCTTCTCAGAGGTCAAAGCCAATGTCAAAGGCCTCTGGCTGATGAAGTTCACAGATGATTGCAATCAGGGAGAGGTCACAGAATCCCACCAAGACAGAAACACCCTACAGGAAGGTCTAACACTGTTGCTAAAGTACATCTTAAAACTCAGTGCCAACAAATGCATTTTACTACCTTTTGGGAAGATGGCCACCCTGGGAAACTACACCATCAATAAAACCCCAATAAGAGTTGACTCACTAGTTTGGGATCTGGGAATGCATATAGATAGTAACCTAGCCTTCAATCAATGTGTGTCCAAGGTAATAAGAAAATCCTTTTGTGTTGCCCAACTTGTAAGTAAAAGCATGGCATCTAGGTCTAAGGAAGTCATAATACCACTCTAGTTGGCCCTCATCAGACCAATCATAGAGTGCAGTGCCCCCTTAAGCATGAACATGACCAGGCATGTGCAGTAAATGGAACATCTGCAAATCTTCCTTACAAAAAATATACAGGGAATAAGCACAATGTTCTATGTGGATCACCTCAATGCCCTATCTCTATACTCAGCCTCCTACAGATTATTAATATGCGACCTATGTCTGGCATACAAGGCATTCTTGGACCCAGCACTGATGAACCTCTTGCACATCCATAAAACAAACACCATTTGAATTACTAGACCCAAAGACTTGAATTTTGCTTGTCACATAACTAGGACATGTTGGAGAGGCCGATATGTATCTCAGTGAATTCCCATGGTCTGGAATACGCTCCCCATTCCTGTGAAGCAAATTCCCTCCCCTACAGTTTATAAGCATGACTTGGACTCGTGGCTGGGAAATGATAAATGCACCCCTGGTCTGGTGCCTTATGCCCCTGATGGACAGAGGTAGTTGGTAAAGCATGTTAAAGCCAAAAATCACCCCCTATAAAAATGTCTAAAACATAAAACCTGCAAGTCATATTTCAGTCACAGCTAGGCTTATAAAGGCCCCAGTGGTCTTTAGCTTAGTGCACACCTATGAACCTAAGAGCTTAGGTGTAAGGCATCATTTTTTGACAGTACCTCACATCTATAGATGCAGTTAGAGCTTTTATTAAGTTCAAATATTAGCCTAAGTAACAGACAGGTAAAATGGATGACATGGAGATGTACTGTATACCACAGACAAAGCTATGCATTTTATGAGAAAGAATAGTCTTGGTTTAATTTACAATAGACAGCTATGTTATAGGATCATAGGATCATGGGAGGTCACTAGGCTAATGGCTCTGGCACCCTTACAAGCCTAGCCAAGAGTTTATACCCAAAAATAAACCTCAGTCAGCACCTGTCACCCCTGTCAATGAGGGACACGTGGAACCTCTGGGACGAATTTGTGGTTTCCCATCCACTCATCAAGGTTGTGCTTGAAGAGCATCACTGAGGTTCTCTATTTGACATGTATGGGAAGTCCATTCTACAGACGGGGCAGCCTCTGGGAGACAAACCTGTCTCTCCAGCAGGTTTTGTTAATGTCACATATTAGGTTTAAGCCTTTTTAGCAGGTAGTGTTTGTGGAGTTAGACTTACAGATATGGAGCATCTGTAGTAGGGCAGGATCTGAGATTGCCTTGCAGGCAAGATACAGATCACCCCTGAGCAATCTGTGTGATACCGAGTAGAGTGATAGTAATTTGAGCCTGTTTGCATAGGACAGATGTTGGAGGCCATGGATTCTCTTTGTGAGGTATTTCAGTGACCTTTCCAGTTGGTGCAGATGTTTGGAGAGGTACATCCCAAACGGGACGTTATACTCAATTATTTGTCTAATGAGGGAGGAGTATAGAGGGGTAACAACATCCTTTTTTCTGGATGCAATCCCTTTACTCATGAGATAAACCAAGTAAAAGACTATTCTGATGACTGTCGCTACATAATGGTTGAATGTGAGGTTATCAACCTGAATGCCCAGGTCTTTCACTACAGGTTGTGTGCTTAGGGGGTAGCTTTTGATGTGGTAATCAGTAGGGGTCGTGTTTTTGCTGAATGGCATGATGATACTTTTTTGCATTTAGCTTGAGGCCATGACTTTGGCACCAGTCATTAGTTGTTGTGAGACCCTCTTGCAGTATGTTAACATTGTTTGGGGAGTCACTGACAGCACCCAACTTACAGTCATCGGCAAACTTGGTCAGCCATAGGCCTTTTGTCTTTGTCTGTACCTCTGGGAAATAGATGCCAAACAGTAGGGGTCCCAGGACAGATCCCTGAGGAACTCCACTAGTGACAGGTCTGCTATCGGAGGTGGAGGTGCCTATTTTGACTTTGAGGGTCCTGTCGGTGAGCCAGTTGGCCACTCATCTGATGAGAAAGGGATTTGAACCAAGTTGTATTAGCTTTTCGATGATGCCCGAGTCAGGGATTGTGTCAAAGGCCTTGGCCAAGTCAAGGTAAGCTGTATGTACTGACTTTCCCTCATCCATGGCCTTGGTGACAGTCTCAAAGAAGTCAATCAGGTTCAACAGGCAAGATCTACCCTTGACGAATCCGAACTGGGTGAGGTCATGTGCTTGGAGATTGTTAGATCTTTTATACCATTAAACTTGGTTGTGGATGTCAGAAAATAACATGGGCAGGAACAAGGTGAATAAAGCAGCAAGAAAAGCATTTATAGCAGACAAAAAGGCCAGCATTTCTTCCCAGTCTGGTATTATTGAGTTCTACGAATACATGACACTGGAAGTGGGCACATGTTACCCAATGAATATGGTGCTTCTTTTTTAACTTTATTAATTATAATACTTGTGACAATAAGTGATAATAATATTCATTCAATTAACACACATTTGAACACTGTAATAAGATGTTATTAACACATATAAACTTTCTCAGCTGGTATTAAACAGAAAAGTGAATTAACCAAAACACTTTCTCTCTGCTGTTTGTATTTTTTAGATGGCACAATAAGAAATTCAACTACCTTTTAACAGATTACAGCTCTTTTTAGTAATATAATGACCAGATTAAGCTTATAGTTTTGTACAATTACTGAGGATTATTATTGTTTTTGTCAAATAAAGTGGTAATTTTGGCCAAAATGTATACTTCATTACAGATTCTTTAATTCTTATGTGAATACTTTAAATCTTTGTTTCAAACACAACAGTAGTTATAGTTAGGAATTTAGATAATTAACATTAGGTTTCTTCCAGTTTTTTTCTAATCATATAATTGTCTTTCTGACTTCAGTTAAAAGTCACCAAAGTATGGTTAACTGATCTCTCTTAATATACATGGGGTTTGGAGCATTATATTCTACTGCTTTGTTATTATGATTTATCTGTCCAAAAGGCTTGAATAAATGAATGGAACTTCTCCCAAAATGTTGATAACTTCTTATAATCACAAGTTATATCATACCAATTAACATTAATACCTGTGTTACATCTCCAGCAGCAATTATTATTCTTATTGGTTATTTTCTAATTTTTATGAATTATAAAAATGCAATGTAGAACATTTTATATGAAAAGGTGGTGATACTGGTTCTTTAATAGATCCCAGAATCAGAGTCTTCCCTGCAGCTGAAAATGTTGGATAATTTGTCTTGGATATTTTATAGAGTATTCTGGTAAGTAGTATTCATTGATCAAAAGAGATTTTGATGTCTCTTTATTTATTGACATTAGCATAAGTCTATCAGTAGGCTAGGAATTGTTTTTAAGTCAATGTCTATCATAGTGTGCATTTTAAAGACATGTATTGTCTAATACTTTATATGGATAGCCAGTCTCCAGGATCTAGTCTAGGTTTGTGAATTATATTGTCAGTTGATAACAGAGTAGTTCACCTTAAGCAAGTAAATAGGATTATACATTGTCATATCTTCTAGTCTTCCACTCTATCATAGTTAATGTGATGTATAATTTCTGTAGTAAAATAAATGGAAGATACTGTAAAAAACTCATTCTTTAAAATATGTTATATATACATTCTTAAAACATTTTAATATTGAGTTACTATACTTAGATTTTAATATTAGTTAAATCTAATGATTAACTCCGAATTTGTATTTTTTCTCACTGTATATAATTTTGTTTACAACTTTCTATTTTACAGAATATGATGCACCTGACTGTTGAGCTATGATCTTGAGAATGGAAGTTATAACATAAAATTCAGTATCTGGAAGTCTTGTTCAACCATTGTCCCATGTTTTAATGTGATATCTCAGTGCTTTTCTAGGTGTATTAGGATACCAAAGAAAGGATATTAATGGCTTATTTAACTCTTTAATGTGTTTTTTGTTTTACATGATATCAGATAAGTAGTTTGGATTATATATAACACTGTAGGTAATAGATCGATTCTGATTAAGTGTAATGTGTCTTCAAAAATAAACCATCTTGGATGTTATTTTTTTAAAGCATTGAATGATATTATCTTTTTAATTTGTATTATAATATGAATGCTTTTAGCAAACATTTTTCTCAGTTATTTTATATTTTTACAGTTCCAATTATACATATACATTCATTCCAAAAAAGAAAACTCTGATTTAATAAGGTAAGGTTAGATATTTTTCAAAAACATATATACAGAGCTCTAAATATGCTTTGTAGTTAAAAATGAACCAGGAAAACACAAACTCTCCAAGCAGAACTTGTTGAATTAGTACCATTCAAAAATGCAGGATGGACCATGATATGCCACATGAAAATAAACTTTTAATGAGGAAAATTTGAGTGCCTTTATCCCTAAACCAGGGACTTCATCAGAATGTTAAAATCAACCATGTTCATCCCTTTTAAAAGCACAAAAAGTCACATGATCAAAGTTGACCAATATCAGACATGCTTATTGTTTAAATGAATTCAAGTGACCAAGTCACTTGACAGGAGTCCTTAAACTCAGTAACCAGATATTACCAATAAAAATAACTTCAGTAATAATTAAAAGCAGTTAATATTGTAAAAAGATAACATATAAACAGGTATATACCTTTTTAATTTAAGCGTACACAAAACTGATAGATTATCATTTAACCAAGGCTAGATCCCTGCATTAAGACAGAGATACCAGTTCCTTGCATTAAGATAAAGCTGTCACCACAATTCCTTTTCCAAAATCAATTCTCATTGGGCCCCTAAGGTTTTTTCTACTGTCTCCATAACTAAAAACTTGAAAAAGTGGTCTGGTTAAATGGAAACATGTTTAAACAAGGCACTAGTGGTGTTTTGCTTCAAAATATCATAAAAATGTTCATACATTTGTTCCTTTAATTTCCTTTTAAATTTACCAACATAAAATGTGCCACATTGGGAATACTTAGCTAAATAAATAACTCCTTTTTTGTCACAGTAAAAATACCCTTAGGCCCTAATACAAACATCTCCAATTTTGATAATAATAGTTTTAAAAATGGTACTTTGGGTACAAATGCTGCATCTAAAATTGCCATGTTCTTGTTTTGGTTGTATCTCTCCAAATAACCCCCCCCCTCAAAAAAACTTTTAGGCAATGGTTTGTAATTAAGGTTAATGATTCATTATTATGTTTCTTATAATTATTCTGTCTTATTGAATTTGTTATGGTTCAATTGATAAAACGGATAATATAAAAGAGGGGGCAGTCCTTTTTTGTTTCTTATGTTTATTTCTGGTGAAAAATGTCCAGTTTTTACGTGCAGAATTATTTTATAATATTGTTAACCTAATGAATGTATCTGTTTCAAATACTGTAAACACAGATTGTCAATTTAGGGAATCAGTCTTTCTTCATTAAAATCAGTTAATGTTAAGATGAAATTTGCAATAAGTGTTATTTTATACAAATTATTATTAACTCTTAATCCTTTGAAAATGGGTATTTTAAATTGCCTGGAGTAATAACTCAAGCTGAAGGGCAGATAACAAAGTTGATAGGGATATTCTTCTTGTCTGATACCACAAAGTAAGGAGAGAGAAGGTGAGAGAGAAGGTGAGAATTAAGGACCGGTTTTAACATTTGTTAGAATCAGTGTAGAAGCAGATATCAGTATTATGGAGTTTCCTTCTTACAGTGAATCACCTGTCTTCTCATGATTGAACCTTCCACAGAAGGCACACACATGCATGCACTCACACCTAGGGCCAATTTAGAGTGTCCAATCCACCTACAGCATGTCTTTGGGATGTGGGAAGAAAAACCCATGTGACCACAGGAAGGACAACAGGAGAACCTCTTGCTGTGAGGTGGCAATGCTAACCGCTGCACCCCTAGTATTATGGAGTTTCCTAAAAAAGCTAAATGATGTGCAACTCTGAATTGTTACTTCTAGAGCAGCCCATCAGAGACATTTAGTCCAACAGATGGGCAGGTGCAGTGGGGACATGCAAAGAAAGAATATTGCCACACTAATGCTTAGCGATGAAAAGCATGAAGACATGTGTAAATCTGTTTTAGTGCATAATAATTCTGAGATTGTAATACCTCAGAGAACTTCTTTTAATTCAAAATACAGCAATTTCAGTGCTAGTATATAAAATAGGTAGGGGTGTAGGGGGATAATCCTCTACCTTGGAAGAGTATATGGGGTATAACCACACTGCAAAAATATGTAACAATGATGAAGTATTCACTGTCTTACTTAAATAACATACAAGTATTCACATGTTTGATTGCTGAGTACATATTCACCAGTATTTTCTTATAAAACCATATTGCCCATGGCATGCACACTGTGCTGTTTCATATTTCTGGATTGCATTTGGCAATGGACATTTAAAAGTTATGATCATAATTTAACTGGGATATGGAATTGTTTGCAGAAGCAGTATTTTTTGACTTATTGGTTGTGGCTGTCCATAGATTCATAGGTAAGTACTAGGCTAGTTGCCATTGTGGAGCATTTTAAGCCAAGACGATTTATTTTCCAAAGGTGAGACTGAAGCCCTATACCTTGTGTCTGTGAGGAAAATGTCTTAACCATTATGCCAACACCCAAATTGTTGATTTATGTTTGGACAACCATGGCTGGACTTAAACCTACAATCTTCTAGTCTGAAGTCAGAATCTTTATCCATTAGGCCACATGACCAGCCTTTTTGCATGTTGTAATTTTTAGTCTACACTATGAAACTTTGACTAATCTGTTTTTCTGTTATATTGTGTATGCCAAAGGGATGGGGTCAGGTCCTATCACTTTGTAGTGTTTAGTATTTTGTGAATGCCTCAGGAAATGGGATCAGGGCTTTACTTTATAGCGTATTATATTTTGTGTATGTCTTATGGAATGGGATCAGGTCATATTACTTTGTAGCATTTCTGTTTTTTAGAATGTGTATAATTTCATTCAGAGTATAAGGAAGTAATAATTACTTGCTAGAAAGGTTAGATAAGCAATATTGTAAAACTTTTCACACTTTTATTTTGGCCCCTGGGTTGTATATTGGAGAGCAAATTCATTTTTGTGTCCATTTAAGCTTTTAAAAGCTTCATAATGTGACTAAGTGAAGTCAGTAAGGTCACTTAGTTGTCAAGCTATCAATCAATTATCCTGTAGGATCTCTGTAAAGGCAGATATTTTGTATATGCAAGATGTTCTACTGTGATGAATAACTAGCTACTCAGTATTTCAGCATTAAATAACAATAAATCATGTCTACTTGACAGTGGGATGTTTGAACTCTATGACTACTTGTGAGAGTGACTTCAGCTGCACTTGGAAGTCTTTAGATCTGTCTGTTAAGATCATATTGATAAACATGTTCAAGAGGATTGAAAGTGCAGACAGCCTGGGGGATTTTGAACTTCCTGCATCTTTAAGATTTTGTAAGTGATAAAAATCTTCCCTGAGAATAACTTCATATTGTGTAAAAGCAAAACAATTGTCTTAGCAAAGGCCTTACTGTCCCAGAAGTAAATCAACAGTGTGTGAGAAGCGTAAAGACATTTTGAGTCAACTTCATTTCTTAATATATGATCTAACTAAATGTCTCCTGTAGTCAGATGTATTTATTTCATGAAAATCCCTTACTTGTAAATTAATATTGCTTTATTTCTTTGTTACCTGATACTTGGTCTGGTTATACTAGATGAGAAAAGTCTTATCTTTCTCAGCTTATGGTATTCAGTTATTTATAGATGAGTTTTTTTTAATTATTTGGATATAATCTGGCTGCTTATTGATTGATTATTTTATAAAATGATTATTTCCATCAACCATTTGCTGCAATTATCTTTGTTCGGGAGGCTGAATATCATAGAGTTGGACTCAAGCAGTAAGCTTTGCTTAAAAAGTAAAGCAAAGTGATTGACATACTAAACACGAGATGCAAAAGTAGTTAAAATGTGCTTGACTGAAGGACAGCTCAAGAAAAAAGAATTTAATAGTTTATGCATGATACATGACAGCATAATTTTGTAAGGTATCCTTTTATAAGCAGTAAAGGAATTCAGAACTCTTAACAGCCATCTAAATCAATCTCATAGTTCTAAAAAAATGTGATTAACTGAGGCTGTGTTGCAAAGTAAAATTGTGTGACATATTACATCATGGTTTTCTGAGCTTGTACTGTACTGTCTGTACATAAAACATATGTTCTAAATGTCATTATGTTTCCACTGTTGCAAAGTTAAATTATAAATAAGATGCATATCAGCTACCTTTATGTCAGTATTATCCACAGAAGGACTGGTAACTAACTCTCAGAGGAAAGAAAATGTGCATGTAAAGTATTTCCTAGAATACTGAGAGGGATATATATGAAGTTAAAATGTACAAGTCTGTTGTAGTATGAACAGAACCATCCACCCAGTTACACACACCAGTCTGAGCAAAGCAGGATTAGGCCAGAAAGTTTGACTGCATCCTCCCAAACTAATTTTAATGGCTCAATACATTACCATTCCTTAAAAAGATAAACTTCCCTTTTTCCAATTTTTCCCCTCTATGTATATGGAGAGGGTCACAACATTCCTAATCTCTGCATGCCACATGCAGAAGAGACTGCTGATCTGTGTTGCTGTGTAATGATCCCAGCTAACTCTGCAGAGGTCTGCGATAGAAAAGGTAGACATATAACTAGAACTGATGACCTTTGCAGACAACAATAATTGAGATGCTCAAACAAGAAAAAAAAAAGATTCTTGATTGTATAACCAGATTATGTATAGCAATACCAGATTAAACATTATACAATATGATGCTTTTTTTAATCTTATTTTGAGCCCATCATAGTTGTCTGCAATAGTTATTGCTGGATGGTAAGGAAATGTATAGAATATACCAAAACTATATCTAATAAAAGTTACTTGAGCAATGCTTTGCCAACAGAAAAAAAAACACCATTCTGTAGAAATGTCTTCATTAATACATTCTAGCCATTTATCAAAGTGTCTTCTAAAACATATACTATTATAATGATAGAAATGAGTACTTTGAATAAATGTATGTAGTTTAAACAACAGTAAATACCTTACTAATGAACACATCAATTTTTTTCTTGTGCTATGAAGTTATTGTTTGCACTTAGTAGGTAATAATCTTTATTTTCTGAAAATTATCAGATACAGTTTGCTGATGTTTGCTGATGTCAGGCCTTCAAATAAAGTTGCAATTTAATGAAAACTCTGTTCAAATGTTACCATCACAAAGAAACAGCCATTGCTATCTGATTTCATTTAGGGCTTTATGGTGCAAATACCCAGAATTTGTTTCTTTTTTGAAGGTCTGTTAAAAATGAACCAGTATAATGTTTCTCCACTTTATGTACAAATGGGTTCTGAGCAAACAGTAACATATAAGCAGGAAAAAATTGTGCTACATGTTCTTAATAAGTGCTGTGCACTATCAACTTGTATGCAAAGACATGACCATGTTTGTTTCAGGCATGGTGAGTGTCCTGAGTGCAGGTATCGGAGCCTAGCTTGTGAATTTATGGACTTTGTTGGTTCTGCTGGATTGAGGGATTGGTCCAAGACTTGGAGCATTGCTGGTGTTGGAAGATGGAGCTGGCAATCTCTGTGAGGATGGTGTGGATGGAAAGGATTGCTGTGCCACTATAATCATTCTGGTCTCAGATGTTAGAGAGCAGGTAGTGGGACTGTAGTGAATCTGAGATGAATGGACTGGGACTTGGGACATTGTTGGTGTTTGAGGATGGAGCTGGTGACAGTGTGGATGGGAGGATGACTGTGGTCACTTCAGTCACCACTGGGATGGGCAGAGCTTTGATGCTTTCAGATTTCTTGGACTCAGTTTTTGCTGTTATGTGTATTGTTTATGGGTACGTTTGCACATGAGCTTAGAGAAACATAATTTCATTCAGCTGTGCAATTGCGGTATGATCTGAATGACAATAAACTTTACTTTGACTTTGAGGGTGTGAAGTTAGAAACTGCAATGTGTATCATTACTTTCTAACTTCTCTCTTTAATTATTTTCCAGTAAAAATGTGGTGTTAAACTGAGGGCATGCAGTGATCAGCAGTACTTCTGAGAGGTATGACTGTGTGAATCTTCGATGCTTGAGGCCTACTACCTAATAATGGAGACATATAAGTCAAATAAGTTTCTGCTGTCACATGTTAAGGTGCTTTCTGTATAAATCTCTCACCTTTTACTTGTTTACAGTACCAAGTAATGAAATACAAGAACA
The DNA here is from genome assembly GCF_019279795.1 of Protopterus annectens. Taxonomy (NCBI): domain Eukaryota; kingdom Metazoa; phylum Chordata; order Ceratodontiformes; family Protopteridae; genus Protopterus; species Protopterus annectens. The sequence goes on along the minus strand of NC_056745.1, from coordinate 1,046,160,458 downwards.
TGTCAGTCATTCATATTATTACATAATACACTCCAGGTTCAGGACTTACCTTGTAAATGCAGCAGTTGCCACAGTTTTAGTTCAGGGATGACTGTCTCTGATGGAAGCACTATAGAGTGAATACATGGGGATGTAAAGGTTGTGAGAGTTACCTGGCATCGATGTCACTATATGTATGTGTGTAGGAGGAAGATTTTAGGCCTCTAGGTGGTGACTCAGTGTGCTATGTGTTGTCTCTTAGCCAATTCAGGGGGCTATAGAGCATGTGCATGTCTGCCTACACCCACAGCAACTAGTGGTTCCCCCTCTGACTCCTCATCTGCCTGTGGATGCTCCTTCCCCTTGCTGATCCTGCTGAAGCTGTTTTCTCAGGATGATGTTGTGTAGCATGGCACATATTGTGAATATTTTAGTACATGTCCATGAATTGTACTGCAGGGCTCACCAGATGTATCTAGGCACCTGAACTGTGACTTCAGCAGCCCAAACACATGCTCTATGATATTTCTGGTCTGAACATGTGCCACATTATTATGTTCTTCATTGGGTGTGTGTGCATTTTTGATGGGTGTCATCAGCCATGGGTCCAGTGCATATAACCTGCATCTTCTAGTAAATGACCCTGTGGGCTTTCCCCCTAGCAAACATCTGGTACATTTGGGAGGTGTGCCAGATATGTGAGTTGTGGTAACTGCCAGGGTTGCCAGCGTACATTTTCAAGATGATTCCTTTGACATTACACACAACTTGTTCCCCAGGTGGTGCTCTAATTTCTATGCATGTGCAATCTATGGCACCCAGTACTTCAGTGTACTATGCTACATGGTAGAATTCCTGGATATTTCTGGCCCTCTCCTCAAGAGTACAGGGAAAATATATGTTGTCACTGGTATGTTGGAGCTTAGTATTCAGGAATTGATGGATGGAAGATCTTGGATGCTGATGCCTGTGACAACCCCAGAATGTCCCCTGTTGTAAAGGTAGTTGTAGCTAAGATTTTAAGTTTTACACATACCTTTGCTTTCACTGGGATGGGCTCTCCTCAGTTGGCTCTGGCTCTGAGCTGAGGACAACAAGGTTGCAGAGTTCCTGTAATGTGTCCCAGTCTACCCAGTAGCACTCTACAATGTCCATGTCATGTAAGTTGTGAAAAGTTAAACAGGGCCTGAAAACTCTTCTCCTTCTCATCCTAGGCCTATTAGCAGCAACAGCAGCAGCACTGGCTTCAGCTTGTAGTGCATACAAGTGAATTAAAGCAGCAGCAGCCCCTGACATTCTTTCCATGTAGACTCCTTTCCATGGCTGTATTCCAACAGGTTTTGGAATTTGCAGGGAAAATCAGTACCGAGTCTAAATGGCTGCTTTATAGCTTGTTAAATAGCTCCACCATGCTAGATTGGTTGATTAGCATGCAATTCAGCTGCTTATGATGTAATTAGCATGCCAAAGTCTTTACCTTGTTTGCATGGTGGTGTGCATACGGTGCTTACTGAATCTAAAAGTTTGTGCTACCATTATAATGCACACATGGTAGACATGGACCATGTAGGGTTTATTTAATATGGCCGCATAACTTAATTACCTTTTGAGTTTTATTTATGAAACTTTTTAGGGTAAAAAGCAGGGTGATCAGCTATAAACTTTGAATGAAATTCCTATCTTATTTTTAACAATTTTAGTGAAGCCCATCTTTGAATTTCATCCCTCTGCATGAGTTGCTTAAACATTGGTCATGTTAATTATGACATGTTTTACTTTTGATGTAGTAAGATGTATTCTAACTTACTGTTCCGAAATACTCACAAATCTGAACTCCTCCCTACTCTCCAAACTAGAGTCGACCTATCACAAGATAGCCAGATTTGCAGCTCAACAAACCTATAAATCCCACCACTGTCTCTCCCTAAAATACCTGAAATGGCTCAAACTATCACACCTGTTTCCTCCAGTCTCAGCTTCAAATCATACACTCCATTCTATATCAGCCAGCTTTCTGCCCAACTCTGTCATCCCTCATCTCCCTCTGTTCCCCTATCAGACCTCCTATCTCCGAAGCACAAACCAAGACCTAACTGTCTACAAACCTAAATCTAAGGCAGGGTGCAACTTATACAGCTACCACCCCTCTATTGCATGGAACAAACTCCCACTAGAAATAAGGAACCTTACACAAGCCAAACAATTTAAGTTAGCCACCAGAGACTCCTTCAAAAAAGGACCTACCACTGTTTGCAATCTCCCTGACCATAACCAACCAACATGGTTTTGTTTTACTATTACATACCATTCCTTCTATGTAACTTCCAAAACTTTTCCTATAATCAGCTGATTGAACTTTAGATTAGTAAACTTTTTTTAAACTACTACATTTTTGCTTCTTATGCTGTAATTGTTATCATGCTCTTGTTTATAGTATTGTATAACATGGCAACTACTGCATGATATTTGTAACTTATTGAATATCTCTATAGTACTTTTGTATGTTTTGGAGCTTTTCTCCCCAGGCCTCCACTGAAAAAGGGCTTTAGCTCAGACAGTCCCAGTCAACAAATGTAAAATACAAAAATTAATTAATTGATTAATTAATTAATCAATCAATTAAATAAATAAATTAAATAAATAAATAAAATTATTCAACTCACTTTAAAACAACATCCAAAATGAACCAAGTGGAATGTAAAGCATCAGACTTTAGCAGAAAAGGATTGATCGGAAGACACTAAGGCCTGTCTTTGAAAGGCTGTCTATATTCTCTTATGAGATCTTATTACAAAACATTCGGGTAATAATAGGATGATCAGATATAAAACCCACCTTTAATTATAATTCTTACATCAGAGCTTCTGATGCAGTATGCCACTGAATCTGACACTACAGTTTCAGCTGCATTACATTGTAGCCACAGAATGTTACAAGTCAAAAACCAACATTTGTACTGATGAAACATACAGGAGTTTGCTTCTGACACTCCCAACTCATTTACGAACTATTCTAAGTCATTCTTGTGTCCATTGCCATTTTGCATAATGACAAGAGGTAAAGAAGTGTTCTTGGTAATTATTCCATAACCAAAGCTGCCTGTAATGCAAAGTGCTGGGATATACAGGCAAATAAACTAAACCAATTAGGTCTATTTTAGAAAAGAAATATCTCAGCCTCCCTTTATGGTGTCAGAATGAGCCATTCAAATATAGGAGTAAATTGTTGAGTTAGGAAAAATACCTAAGGCTGACATTTATACCATGGAGCATATAGTGAATTATTCCTTTCAATCTGCCCCCAGAACTTCAGTTACCTAAAATCATGACATTGCAGTCATGACATGTGTTTTATTTTCTGGTTTAATATATTGGGTTTTTACTTCTGATCTAATGACAACTTAGTGAAGAAGTACAGGGATCCATTACTGTGTACTCCAGATTGAGCAGAAGTTCATAGCAACACATTCAAAGGAAAGAACATATTACATAATATTTCAGGCTATGACAATGAACACACCAATAAACATATCGATCTTATGCTTATCTGAAAATGGCACACCTTAATCCCTCTTTCAAATTTCATGAAAAACTTTCAGAGAGTACCAAAAGGATCATCACCATTATTAACCACTTTTTCCCATTTTCTCCATGGGGGTCATTGTATCATGTCACTTGTCATCATCTCTTCCTATTCACTGCCACTCCTACTTTCTTTGACATCATGCTTGACTGTTGCAGGTCTTTTCTGACACAATCCATTCACCTCTTTGCTAGACATCCTTGCTTCCTTTTGCCTTCTTCCTGTCTGTCTCAAATCTTCTTCCCCAGAATTTCTTCTGCTTTTCTTTGCTTGTCCAAACAACTGTAATCTGTTCTCTTTGACGTTTTCTTTAATTGGAGCTATGTTGGCTTTTGCTCTTATATCCTCATTCCTTCATCTGTCCCACAGTGTGCAACCTACCACCCATCTCAGGCACTTCATCTCCATCACCTGTAGCCTTCTCAACTAGTCTGTCTTTACTGCCTAGGTTTCTGTACCATACAGTAGTACCGGTCACACCACTGTTTTGTACACCTTAATTCTGAGATTCATTGGCATTCTTCTGCCATGCATTATCATTGATACTCTTTGCCAGTTGGCTGCAGCCCCTCTGATTCTGGCTTTGACCTCTTCATTCACATTTCCCTTCTCCTCAACCCCCCCCCCCCGATACTTGAACTTGTTAACCTGTTCCACTATCCTCCCTTCTATCTTAATTATCAGCTTCTTCTGTTTTTCTCTGTTTGTTGCCATTATAACTGTCTTACCTGTACTCCATTTCATCCCACGTGCCTTCAGTTTTGCATTCCAGTCCCCTATCCTTTGCTGAAGTTCCTGCCCAGTCTGCCTGTTATGCCACATTGTTTGCATACAGCAACTTTGTTCATCTGTCCTCTCCAACTTATTTGCTAATGTAGTATAAACAGCAGTAGGCTCAGAGATGAACCCTGATGCACACCCACTCCCCCTGGGAACCCACTCTGTGAAACCAAAGACTGTTCTTACTTGAGTCAGTGGGTTCTTGTACATAGTCTGCACTAATTCTACCAGAAACAGGACTTTGAACCACTGCTGGACTGCCCAAATCAACTTTCTTGGGACTTTGTCATATGCCTTCTCCAAGTCTAGGATTGCCCAATTGGACTCTTTCCTCACTTCTAGCTTATTCTGAAGTATCTGTCTTATTGCAAACATTGGATGGTTTGTGCTGCACCCTGATCTGAACTATTTTCTACTGCTCTGCATATTCACTTATCAATCACATTCTCCAGAACTTTCATGCAGTGTAATAGGAGTTTGATTCCTGTATATAACCCACAGTTGTGAATGTTCTCTGTTGTTTCACACTGGAACTAGTATGCTTATTCTCCAGTCATCTGGGATATGCTTTTCTCTCCATACTGCTATGAGTACCCTCAGGAGCCATTTCTCCCCTATTTCACCCAACACCTTGATCATATCTGCTGTGACTTCATCTGAGCCTGCTGATTTCCCTGACTTCATTTTCCTTATTGCTGTTCTTACTACTTCTACTTCGGGCTCCTCTTTTTCTCTCACTATAGGCTGTGTCTTGGTTAGTATAGCTTCTGTGGGGTTTTCTTCATTCAGAAGCTACTGGAAGTACTCCTTCCATCTGCCTTTGATGTCCTGTGCACTGTGTTTGTCTTGCAACCTGATAGAATTTCTTTATGCCATCCGCTGAGTCAGTTTCCAGAAGTTGATAGATTGCCACTGATGCCTCATTCTTTCCTATTTCAACTCTTCTTTTAGCCTCTTTGTTAGCCAACCAGTATTCCTTTCTAGCCTGGTCTCTGTCTTTTATCTCCCACTTTTTCCTGCACTACTTTCTTGTTTTGACTCCTGCATTCCATCGGCTTTCCTTATTAACCTTATTCCCATACCTGGCTTGACTACATATCTGTTCTGTACCCCTTACACATAGGTTCATAGGTGTGTACTAGGCTAATTGCCCTGAAGCCTTTACAAGCCTAGCCAATAGGATTACCCTGGCATCATGCCACCCGACCTTGGTTCTCAGTGCCTCTGTCGAGTAGAGCCACTGGAGTGATCCCCGGGATGAATTTTCTATTTCCCATCCACTCAAAGATTTCTCTTGAAGAGGGCCAGTGAGGTGCCCTGCTTGACATGTATGGGAAGTCTATTCCATAGCATGGGCAGTCTCTGTGTTATGAACCTGTCCTTCCAGCATGTACTGTTGATTGTGGTAATGAGGTTGAGGTCTATGGAGTATGTGATGTGGAGGGATTGGGATTTCTTTAGATGTAACAGAGCTGGGTCAGACATGGCTTTGTAAGTCAAGCAGAGATCGCCTCTAAGTACGCGATATGAGACAGAGAATAGTTAGAGTTTTTTGAGTCTGTCCAAATAGGAACCGTGTTTAAGGCCTAGGATCCTCTTTGTGAGGTACTTTTGCAGCCTCTCCAGTTGTTGCAGATGTCTAATGAGGTACATGCCAAATGGGGCATTGTACTCAATGACTGGTCTAATGTGGGAAGAATAGAAAGAGACAATGACCTCTTTCTTCCTGGATGCAAAACCCTTAGTAATAAGATATGCCACATAGAAAGACTTTCTGACCACAGTGGAATGTGGTGGTCAAAAGAGAGGTTGCTGTCACCCTGTGTTTCCAGATCTCTTATAATGCCTTCTGTGTTCATTGGACTACCATTGATGTGGTAATTCATGGGAACTGGGTTTTCCCAAAGGGGATGACGACACATTTTTTGGCATTGAGCTTAAGGCCATGGTTCTGACACCAGTCGTTGGTCTCAGTGAGGCCTTTCTGTAGGATGTCAATATCATTTGGGGAGTTAATAGTGCCTCCCAACTTGCAATTGTCTGCAAACTTTGTCAGCCAGAATCCCTTCATGTTGGCCTGGACTTCTGAGAAGTAGATACCAAACAGGAGAGGGCCCAGGACCGATCCCTGTGGGACTCCACTTGTGACTGGTTGGCAGTTGGACTTGGAGTCAGCTACTTTCACACTGGGTTCTATCTTTGAGCCAGTTTGTAACCCACCTAGTGATATAGAGGTTGATGCCTAGCTTAATGAGCTTTTCTATGATTCCTGAGTGGGAAATGGTATCAAAGGCCTTGGCCAGATCAAGGTAAGCTGTATGAATCACCTTGCCTTCATCCACAGTTCTGGTGGCTGACTCAAAGAAGTTGACCAAGTTGAGCAGGCATGATCTACCCTTCACAAAACCAAACTGTGTGGGATCCAGAGTTTGGAGATTCCCTATATCCTTGTTTATTAGGTCCATGATGATGCATTCTATAGCTTTGCATATCAGACTTGTCAGGCTAATGTGATGCTAGTTCCCAGGGTCTGTAGTCGCTCCTCCTTTGTGAAGAGGGATGACTATAGCAGTGTGCCATTCAGAAGGGTCAAAGCCTAAGGTGAGGCTGTGATTGAACAGGGCACACAGGTGAGGTGCCAGTTCACTCTGTAGTTCATGTAAAACACAGCCAGGAATATTGTTAGGTCTCATAGAAGCTGTATTCTTGGCCTTGGACAGTGCTGTTTTAACCTGTGCAGCAGTAATACTGGGTGCCTGGCAATCTTGTTTATGTAGCATTGTTCTTTTAAATGAATCTTTTGGGATAGGAACGTGATTTTGATTGGGTCACGTTTGAAAAGGGTGGGTATTTAGAGGAAAGCAATGAATCTGCTCTTTGTTCTGAAGACGTCTTTATTGCTGGATGAAACCTAGGTTAACTTGTGTGTTCATCAACTTTGTGCTGTTACTTGCATTAAAGTCGGATTGGTGACTGATCCCAAAGTGATTTTGAATTGGTTGGACTTAGTTACAAGTTAATCTACTGGTATTGTGATTGGCCCTTTGGGGGGGAGGGGTAAAGTTGACATTGAATCTGTTGGCCAGTATATTGGCAATATCTGTTGGCTCCGTATAGAGGGTACCATTGTGCAGTAGCTCAGAGCAAATCTGGGTATTGCTGTGGAGATTCTTTACATAACTATAGAAGGCCTTGTGGTTGTCTTTACTATTGGCTGCAATTCTGTTTTCATAGCTAGCTTTAGAGGATTTGATGAAGGATCTCAACTTTTTGTTGAGGCTGATAAGGGAGTTTTTCCAGTCTTGGGACTTCACCTTATTCCGCATCAGTTTCCTCCTTCTGTTGTAGAGTTTGTTTATGGCAGGGAACCACCAGATTGGTTTCCTTTTTTGGAGGAGAGCATCTTGGTTCTATTGGGTATGGTGAGATCCATGCATTTGTGTATGTGTTTGTACAGTGCATTGGTGTATGATTCAGTGATCATGCAACTATTCTCCATTTGCGTGGGTGCCGTGAAGTTAGCCATCCCTGTTTTTAGGAGATCAAAGTTAGCATTGGAGAAGTTTTTCATGGTGATTACCTTTGTGGGGGTGGGGGTTGGTATGTGGATTTCCAAGGTGATTAGTTTGTGGTCGGATCTAACCAGGGAGGAGTTGACTATTGGTGGAGAGCAATGGTCGCCCATGTTAATAATGAATCGCTGTCTTACTCAATGTTAGCTGCCCCAGATGTGCCATTCTTCTTCATCTCCACCTATTTCCTCTTCTAAAGCCCTGGGTAATTTCTTGATCTGATGTACTTTCTCTGTAGTCAACTTCCAGGTCTTTAGCCTGGTTGCTGTTGACTCTGGCCATTGCTTGGAGCTGATTTTGGAAACCAGTGGTTTATGCTGTGGGCTGACTGTTTTACTGGGGATGACTTTACAATAATTGCCCTTTCCTTACTATAAGGAAGTCTTCCTGAGTTGTATGTTCACCACTGTTGAATGTGATCTTGTGAGTGTCTCTCTTTCTGAACCATGAGTTGGCTGCTATCAAGCCATTTGCCATACAGAAGTCTAGAATGGCTTCTCCTTCTTTCCTCGTATCCTATTCTGTCTGTTCTGATATGTGCATTCCGGCCACCTATTATCAATACCCATTCCTGTTGTCCTGTTTCATCTAGTAGGTTCTGCAACTGCTGTATGAATGCACTATTTTCCTTATATCACACCCAGCTCCGGGGCATACACTGCGATTATAAATACTGCTCTACATTATACCTGAGTCTGATTGCTATGAGTCTGTCACTAATTCTGTTGACATCTCTCACTGTTTTCTGAAGCATCTCCCTCATCACAATTCTGACACCATTTCTAGCCTGTTCTCCTGAGTAGCAGAATCCAGATGTCAAACCAAGTGGCTTTGCTGCAATTCCCTAATATATTGCATCCTGGATAGACGATATCCAGCATCCTCTTTAACATCATATAATCCACTACCAAGTCTTGTCCTGTCAGTGTACTGAAACTGAGTCTAGCAATTCTTAGTTCCTGTTTGGCAGGTTGATTGGTTTTACATCCAGTTTTTCACACAACAGACCTATCCCATGTAACCCAAGCTGGACAACTGGACACCAGTAGCTTATTGATGCTGGGCTTTTTGACAGGCACACAACTAAGGGTACATATACCCCTTCCACTGTTAGCATGGGTCCCTGGCTTAGGTTCGAGATGGCTGGGTCCTCATCCTGCTTATCACCAGTAAATACCTATTCCCATTTTGGTGACAATAGTCAACATGAACGAATCACCTAGAGCCATATTTTACACATCAAGTGGCTAGCCTTGCCACAATGTACAGTTTGTGATCCATGTTCTCCTTTCTTTGATTATACAGCGCACCACAGTAGATGCCCAAAGAGGTTGGTCTATTTGACTCTTTCCCCATAGGGCACCACCTAGAGTCTGTGCTGCTGCCCACAGCTCTATTCTTTGGTGAGTTTGAGATGGAAACACTTGCTATGTTTTTTCAGAGGTGGGAAAAACACACCAGAGTTACAGGGAGAACATGGAAACTCCAAACAGGCATTGGTCAGAGATCAGGCTCAATCCTTGTTCCTTGTGCATGGGAGGAAAGGATCATAACCATTATGTCATCTTGTGTCTACCAACAGGATGATCGGTCATAAAACAAAAAGTGTAATACTCTTTTCTCTTCTGGATGAAGCGTAGAGCAACATTCAATTTAACCTCACAAATCAGTTGCCAAGCATTTTATATGCTAGTTATGGCATATTAAAAGAAAAAATGCTTTTCCTGTAAAATGTAAAAGATTTGTACTTCTGATCTAATAGCAAATCAGTGGAGAAGTATTGCAATGTATTTCTGTATTCTGTATACTAGCCAGAAGCTCAGCCCAATGCCAACAATGGAAATTGAGTACGATGCAAAATGTCAGAATGGGAAATTAAAGTCTGACAAAAAAAATAATCACCTCTTGTACTTTGTATGAAAGGGCATATCTCAGTCTCACTTTCATTATTTCACTTAATGAAACTTTAAGGTAGTAAAACAGGGAGGTCTGCTACAAAATGTGTATCACTCATCTTTTTATTTTTAAGAATTTCAGTGCAGTTCAGCATTGAATTTAGTTCTGTCATTTTAAGAGTGAAAATGTTCTTTTTTAGAGGAAAAATGTAAGATTTTTACTTCTGATTTATTGAAAGCCTAGAACACATATGTTCTGGACATTAATTTCCTCTGGATTATGTAAGAAGCTATATGTCAGTTCCCCAAAGCTGTTCACATAAGGAATTAAGATATTTAAAATTACAAGGGAGATCATTGCTTCCGCATCCATTTATACAGCAATATATGAACTGACGTCTTCACCCTGTATAAAGTAACACAGCTGACACCTTAGCTGATGAAACCAAATTTTACTTCAGGTCTAAAGAGGACTTAGTGAATCTAGATTCAGGACATTCATTTCACCCAGCTGTGTGATCAGTGGCCAGATAGTGCACAGGAAGAAATTGAGTATCTTGCCAGATTGTAACAAGAAAAGCCTAAGTGACCATATCTCAATTTCTCTAATGTTGTTTACAATAGAAAAAAATTTGAAGGATGCCTAATAAAATTTAGATGCTAGCACAATGACCTCCTGCAGTAACAGAAATTATGCCTGCATTTTTTTACTTCAGTTATAATGAGGACATAGTTCAATGAAAAATTCATACATTTCTAATAAGATCATGGATACAAAACACATTCAGATATGCTATTCTCAACCCAAGTGTTTCATTGCATCTCAAGCCTAATTTACATGGCACAAGCTTTTTTGTAAGCAAACAGAATGCAGGTTTCGGGCTATTTGTAGTAAAAGAAATATTATCTTAGCTGGTAAAGTTAAAATAAATAAAAATGGGTTTACTTCTGATGTAATAAGGATTTAGTGCACATATTTTTGGGACATTCATTTTACCTGCCTTCAACTTAATGGACCCATAGCGCCAGCTTTATAACTATAGTACCAGACAAACAAAAATTTTGAAATGCCAGGGATGTTAGTATAGTAGTGGCTATATGTCAATTTCTCAAGTATGTTTACAATAAAAAATGGACTTCTAATAAGATATTTAGGAACAAAGTACACTCAAGAATGCCATTCTATCTCCACAGATTTCATTAGACATCATTCCTGATTAACATACCTTTGTCTATATATGGAGTGCAGACTTCCTCCTGTTTAAAGCAATCGAAGTGTTACCTTGGCTGATGAAATAAAAGTAAAAACAATTGTTTTGTGTCTATTCTAATGAGGACTTGGTTTCACTCCCTGATGCAAAGTGTCCATATTGATTCATCTAAAAATACTGCATTTAAATTCAGTACATCTAAACTCTTTTAATCTAAAGCTCAAATTATCAGAAACACATTGAAAAAAACTTTGTAAAACAACAGTGTTTTGCAGGGGCCTAACCCCACTGCACCCCCACACCCCTACTAATTATATATTCCAACTTCAAGATTACATAACAGTGGAGAAAATGGTAAACTCTCATAACCCACTGTGTGAGACCTGGCAAAGAGCAGTCACATTTCAGCATACCTATAGCTGTGTGAGTCTAACCCAACATTTATTTACAATAATATCAAAAAAAGTAAATGTACATGGTCAAAAAATACACTACACTAAAACAAACATTAGCATACTTAAAATCCAAACTTAAAGCAAATGCATTTAGACCAAACTTACTTAGACCAAATGAATTAAATAAGTTTAGACTAAATGACATTAGTTGAAATGCATGGATCCTGATGGAAGCTGGGTATAGTGACAGGTTTTGACAAAAAAGGCCAGTTAAATGAAATATTTGGTAGCTGTATATAAGAGGCCATCTGTCAGTTCATAAATGCATTTTATAACCCCCAAAAAAAAAATCAGGGACTCCAATAAACATGAATATAACACACACACACACACACACACACACACACACACACACACACACACACACACACACACATGCACAGTCCTAGTAGAATGGATCCCTTTTGTGAGAATGTACCACCTTTGACTTTGAGACTGTTAGGTAAATATAATGACAGTCTTGCTGATTGAGGAATACTGCTCCTAAAACAAATGGTATCAGTAATCATTTAGTGATGATCCTGTAAATGACCTTTGCTTTCATATGTTGCCTACTGCTCAAAATAACTGACACAAACACTTCTGATGCCTCATTGAGAAGAATATGAAAAATATAACATTGATAGTAATGTAATTCATCTTGCTGCTGTTAGACACATACAACACCATATAACTGTTCTAACTCTTGGCATGATATGTTTGTATTTATTTGATTGTTTATCTATGTATTTATTAATCTGATGTAACATTTGTTAACTGGAGTGGAACACTAGTCCAGTCAACAGTTTTTAGGCCCAGTCTGGGATGCAACAGAGAATGATTTTACATTAGACAGATTAGTTAGGATTACAATCTTAACACATAATACTGGTAGCAGGCATATACAAAGTTTTTATGTGCATAAAAAACAGGATAAGACAAAATAAAAATAAAAACAAGTTTAATAACCTATATTTTCTGTATAAAGGATAAATATACAGGACTTGTAGATACAGGGAGTAGGGGTGAGAGTCACATAGGGCTGTAAAGAGGGGGAGAGCAGGGGAAGTGGTGGATTATAATAGGGGTGATTTGGGCAGATACCCAAGACCTACCGCTTGGTGGAGGGGGGCATGACCAACCAACACAATGATTTTATTTTAAAACATTTTGTTATGGTCTGTACTACTAACTCATTGTAGTTTAGTTTGCTTATGAGCTAAACTTAATGAACATTAACAAAATGTTTAGCTCTCCTAAAAAATGTGTTTAACAATAGACACTGTGATTATTTGCCTGTATATGCTTGCAGCGTCTACTATTTGGTTTGGATAAAAGCAACTTACAATCTTTGTTGTTTGCTCGGTTTAAAGTCTGGCTTTACAGGACTAGTGTGCATATGCACAAACTACTTTGGAATATTTATTCCCTGACAGCTGTTTGGGTGAAACAATTGTTAACTGCAAAACAAGGAGCACTCATCGAAAACACAACTTTGAACTTCTTGCACTGAGTGGTCGAGTGTATTTTTTCCATAGCAGTCAGAGGTGGCCGCGGTGGTGCAGCATTGCTCCAGTTTCCTCCCACATCACAAAGACATGTTGTAGGTGGATTGGACACTCTAAATTGGCCCTAGGTGTGAGTGTGTGCTTGTGTGTGCCTTCTGTGGAAGGTTGGGTGTCAGGCTGGCACCTCGACACTGTAAAACTCCATTGCCAATAATGAACGGACATGGCAACCCCTAACTGGGAAAAAGCCGAAAGAAGAAGTCAGATGAGTTATACATGGTAAAGTGGCTATAACTTCTGCATGGGGGATCTATTTATGGATGAAGGTCTGTGCAATTGTTTGAATTAAGCTAGAAAACTTGTGAATATAGTTTATGTAAAACAAAGCTGAAATGACAAAGCTCTCAACTATCCCTACTTTTATAGAATGTTCCAGATTTTTTATCATATTTTTGGTTCTTTCCTCATAACGTTTTTGGCTTCTAGCAAATCAGAGGATTGTAGTAATTAAACAATGTCAGACATTTGAGTTTTAGACTTCATGTCCTTCAGAAAATGCATGCTAACACAAAAGCTGTTATAGCAACTTTCTAAAAATTCTGTCTGTGGTTCTGGACCTTTATGCCTCATTTTAAGCTATATCCCTGAATGTTGTGCTAAGAGGTTGAGAGGTATCCTCTTTGATCATGATCATATGAGATATATACTGCAATGTGGCTATAATTACCAGGAAGAAAGGTAGTTGGCTCAACCATTGCCCAGTGCCATGAACCAGCACCCAACCTACTCAGCTTTTCAAGTGGAAAAGAGGACATTCCTTCTGCCAGTAGAACAATCATGTGGCCAGATGCACAACACACACATACCTCCAGCCAGTCAGGTCCTGTTTCTGCACCCTGCCCCTGACCATCCTCCATTTTATTAAAAAAATTCTTCTTGTTATAAACTGCAGCAATCTGCTTGCTATAAATATAGCAAACAATTGCACCAGTTTATAACTTGCCTGCATGGAGTATTAGGTGCTAATGTTTTACTTAAAAAAATCCTCTAATAAACTGTAGCAAACTGTTTGCTACAAATGTAGTTAACCGTTGCCACAGTTTATACCCTACTTGCTCGGAGCACTACACTGCTCAAGTTTTAGTTAAAATAAGTGAGTTTTTTTTACTTGTAAACTGCTACATGTTGAGAGCTACAGTGCTCAGGTTTGACTGCAAATGCAGTACTATTTTTTAAAAGCTGCTTTTACATTAAAGATTGAAATATCTCCAATAATTTGGACCCGGAGCATTTGCCTCTCTCACCTCAACCTAGCTATGCTACTGCTACTAGGTGGGGGTAAGGACCCTTTATGGAAGAAAGTGACTTATCCTACTTGTTTGCTTAGTTTAAACAGTCTGGCTTTGCAGGACTAATATGTATTTGTGTGAAATATATCAGAATACTTGGGTCAACTCTGTTTTATGTGACACAGACTTGAAATACACCATTATCAGTCATCTGGGGTGTGCACAGTCATGAATGGCGTTATAATTGCTGTGTACAGGGGATGTCTGTGGATGAGATAGCTTTGCAGGTGTAATGTGTTTTTGTGTAAAGCAAGTTGAAATACTGTATTGAGCTGATTAATTTCTCACATTTGGACATTTGAGATGTATATAATGGGTCTACTTTATGTGCTCGAAATCCGAGAATATCGAATACGATATTCTTGACACGAGTACACCAAAAGCGCAAAACATCGAAAATGTAAACGGAAATCTCTGTAGGTGGAGATTTCCATTTACTTCAATGTAGTACGATCTTGGAGTTGGTATATTTAAGTAGCGGGGGTGTGGGGGTGCAGCGGGGCTTGCCCCCCTGCCTACACTAGTTTAAATGCTTTGTTTTTTGTGTATTTTTTATTTTTTTTGGACTTCAATTGTTTAATACTTCGATGCATATGGTTCGATCCATATGCATTTGAGCTATTAAGCTTTCGAGGTCCTAAAGTAGACCCGTATATAGTCATGTGGCTGTAATTAAGGGATGTGGATATTGACAGATTATAATTACTGCAATTTTAATGGTCTTAAATCAGGAAGGTAAATCAAAATTAAAAACAAAATGTGCAAATACTTTGAAAACAGCCTAGAGTCCAAGGCGCAGTTAATCCGACTCTGGTCAAGGATGTTGAAGGGAGGAAGGCTAGGATGGTGTAGTGTTGGCTGAGGGAAGGAGGGTGTAGGATATAGTAGGTGAGAAATAGAAGGGAGGAAGATGTTAAATATCCAGTGGTGCATGAGGTAATAATGTCAGAATATGTGCAAAGTGGAGAAGTGCAGTATTAATCAATAAAGTATTTGAAAAAGCATTTGCAGGCTGCTTTTGTAAAGAGGTACTTTAAGTTGCTGATGGAATTTGGATTAAATGGTAATGTCACTAAGGTTAGGAAGAGGTGACTCCCAACAGAGAATATGTACTCAGTGTAGTGGAATTTTATATGGTAAGGATAAGGCATTTTGAGGTCTGAGATATGAGATTATATAAGAGCGTACACTTAGAGTCTGATGGAGAAGAAAATGAAGGCATCTTTGTAGATCAGCTTGTGGTTGAGGGAGGTTAGAAGTAGAGTACATATTAGATGGACTGATAGTGTGTTTGCTTTAGACAGGACTCATTAGCGATGTTCTTTTTGGGGGCTATTATTATGAATCTACAAATGTAATTTGATTTACAAGGATTGTATTTAAGATTTTTTTTCCTTGGAGGAAATTTCAATAAGAGATAGGTCACATTCTCCTTGAGTGAGAATCTTTCTAGTCTACAGAAGTAGGCTATTAACATTGGGTTTTGTAGTGGAGATGTGAAATTGGAAAGTGAGTGACTGCTTGGGCCAGATTTAGAGATACTTATATTGTAGAATGGTTGGTATAATTCCTTAGTTGGAGCAAGAGATGCTCTGGTTTTCTGAGACTGTTGTGTTTTTGTCTGGTGCCAAACATCATTTCATTTGAAATGTTTGTTATCAGTGACTTTGTTGTAGATAAGCTCTTGTGGATATGCCTGGAGGCCTCTTTCTGTTAATGCTAAAGTGAGAAGGGCTGTGTATTTTCATGATCATGTGGTTTCTATAGAGGTAGTAGGTGTCTGGGGTAGGTATGCCAGGATGTTGTTGACGAATAATGAAAATAGTATTGGAGACAAAACAGATCCCTGCGATACCCCTTAGAGAGGGATGAATGATAATGAGGCTCTCTAGATTTGCATTTTCAGGTATTAGTTGTCAATGAAATTTTTGAAAGCAAGGTAGAAGTCTGCACTTATGCCTGCTCTGACTAGTGCATTTAGGAACAGTGTGTTCTACTAAGCCGAAGGCTATGTAGACTAAACCTGTAAGTTGGCTTTTACTTATGTCACCTAGAATAGCTTATGTTAGTGTATAAGGAACACTGATTGCACGTTAATCAACCAGAAATCCTAGTGTTGGTCATGATGGGAAGTCAGAATGCTGTATATTTTTAATGTTTTTAGTTAGTTCAAAGAAAATTATTTTTTCTAGAATTGTTCCTAGGGTTGGTAGTACACAGATTGTTTTGAAGTCCTTAGTGTCTTTACGATTTATGGCTTTGAGAGAAGATTTGATTGTTACAGTTGCATATTATGTAGTATTCACTGAAAAATATTGAAATGAGACCTGCTATACACTTAAGCATTTGCTGATACCATCATTATACTTATACTGCTATTTATTGTTTCTCAAATATAGTAAGTTGTTTAAATGTGAAACACTATGCACTTTTACTGATACCATCACAAATGCTGTATATTGCATTTTTTACTGTGCAACTGAAGACCAGAGGCTTTAATTCCTTGAAACATAGTATGATTAAAGTAAAATGTACTTTTATGATAAAAATAGCTTTAATATGGTCATCCTTTTGTCATATCTTTGCAGGAATTTAAGAAAAAAAAATTAGTTATGCCTTACTATGTGAAGCTACATGACTCTAGTAATTTCTGACAAATAGGACACGCTACTGCAGCTTGAAATACAAATATTGTTCAGTGTAGTTATTAAGAACTTGTTTGCTAAATGTGATAGCATGCTAACATGATATTAATAATTACAAATAGGATGCTTTGTTGATCTCTACAGGTTGTACCCAATGATCTAATTCTGGCTCAGTAAACAAGATATTAACCATTCAGCTGATGCTATCTTAAGCAAACACTCTGACAGTATTTGTTTCTGCTTATTTTGACATCTGTTATGAGTCTGCATAACTAAAATGACTCTGTTGATATATAATGTTAGCACATACATAAATGTTCATTTCTCCATGATTTTTAAGAATGATGATTGCAGTACCCTTTGCTGGATATTGACTTTATGAGGGTTCCTATTGGAACATTGAATTTTCAATTCTTCAAATCAGTAAAGGTTGACCTTTAACGATCGAACAACTGAAAATTCGAAATGTTCAAAATGAAAAATAAATAAATAAATAAAAAGTAAAGGGTGCAGGCAGGGAGTCAAGCCCCCCCTACACCCCTCCACACCCCCTGCTACTTAAATATACCAACTCCAAAATTGCAGTACAGTGTAGGAAAGGGAAATCTTCCCTTTCTGCACTGTAGTTCATTAAAGTGTGATCTCAGAGTTGGTATATTTAAGTAGCGGGGGTGTGGGGGTGCAGGGGGCTTGCCCCCCTGCTTTAACCCATCAGGGTACATTGTCTTTATTTTTTTTTTAATTTCGAAGTTATGGAACTTAGATCATACGGTGTTGACCATATGGTATTCAAAGTTCCTTAACTTCGATTTTCTAATAGGTAACTACTTTATGAGTGATGTATCACTGATACAGATTTGCTGAGTACTGAGGAAACAAATCAATGTATTTTATAATGACAGTCAATTTTTAAATTTTGTTCTATTTTGTACTTAATTGCTAGACTACTCTCTAACAGTGGTTGGATTGCTGTGCCTTTAAACAGGCGTGATAAGTGTTAACTACTAACTCTGATAAATATTGGATTTCTAGCACTATCCTGTCAGCATTATATTATAATGTATGACTAAAAGATTGATTGCATTAGTTGCATGTTGCAGACTTTAATATATTTATTATCCCATTTAAATTTGCTATTCGCATATGTTTAACAAGTTAACTGTTTGTTAATTAATAACATGCTAGTATTATTCGCATTAAACTTTAGAGCTGACATGAATTCAAAATATTTAATATTTTTATATTTATTTATTACATAAGAATTATATATCGCATAATATATATTATCCACAATAACTGAATTTTGAAAGTATATTGATGATTTATTTTAAATTCTAATGTATCATTCCTGCATCTAGTTATTGTGATTTAATCAGTTTTCCAAAGTAAAACAAAACAGCCAGTCTTGGCTAACTGTTGTACTTTTATCTAGAGCTTGTGGTCATTAAAGTCAGTGTCAGTGGGAGGATTCAGCAGTTCTAGGAAGATAAGCTCAATTGGCTAGAGTTTAAAGCTGTTTCCTGTCTCCATTGTATCCTGGTATTTTATATTACATGAGCAGTCAGACATTTTTGTCTTTAAGACTCTTGGAAGCTGAAAGCTAAAACCAAACAAAGCCTTTTGACTACATTTTACATTCAGAGAAGTACAAAGAGGCTTTTGAGCTGCTGACCCCTACTGTATGTCTGGCCTTGGAAGCTCCTCCCAGTCTCATCTACTTGTTCTTGCAAAGTCTTCCTTATGTCATCTCCTCTCTTCATTCTACTGGACACTGACAGATCAAACTGGAAAGGCCCTTCCCTTATAGGTTCATAGGTTGGTACTAGGCTATTGGCCCTAGTGTTTATATAAGCCTATCCAAAAAGGTACCCTGGTTTTCACCACCCAAGAAAATTATTTTCCTGTGCCCCCTGTCAAGCAGAGCCACAGAAGTGATCCCCAGAGTGAATTTTCTATCTCCCATCCAATCATCAAGATTTTTCTTGAAGAGTGCTAATGAGGAGCTTTGTTTGATATAGATAGGTAGTCTCTTCCAGAGCATGGGAAGTCCCTGGGACAGGAATCTATCCCTCCAGCATGTTCTGTTTATTGTGGTGACAAGGTTTAGGTCCCTAGAGTGTGTAGCTTGGAGAGATTGGGATTTCTTTAAGTGGAGCATGTCCAACAGCTCTGGGTTTGACATAGCTTTGTATATTAGGCAGAGATCGCCTCTGAGTAGGTGATATGTGATGGAGTAAAGCTGGAGCTTTTTGAGACGTCTGCGTAGGGCATCTGTTTGAGGCCAGTAAACTGCTTAAACTTCTAAAGCTTCAGTTACCCTCAGTTTTATGCATTTTCTGTCGCTTATTACATGTTTGAGTTGTTCTTGCATTCGCCTTTATTTTGATAGATTTATTTCTGCATTTGCTTCCACTTGTCTCACCTTGTTTCAAAAGTAACCTCCTCTGGGCCCTTAGTCTTGTTGCTTCATTTGCAGTTTTGGGAGAATTGTGAATTATTCCAAGTTTGAGCATTGCTTATTCTCTATCCTGCATTACATGTAAAAGTGAACTGTTTGTATTTTAACTCAGTCTGGGACCTTAATCTTGTAGTTTTCTTCACAGTTGTGGGAGAATTGTGAACTACTGCAGGATCTGAACCACAGTCATACATTACTGCATTTTTCCATAAGTAGTGTTACTAATAAATCTCTCCTTGACCTGGATCCTTAGACTGTAGGTGAATTGCAACACAGCAGTTTTGAAATATTGCTGCAGGTTTGTGCTTTTGTGCTTCTAACAACTGTTTACATTCCAACTTTACTGCTAGGGTCTTGTATTATGCTTATCATTTGCCTTTTTAAAGTTGCATCCCAGTGCATTTCTTCATTTACTACTATTGTTACATTTGCTACTATTTTTCCCTTGTTCTTGTTTCTGCTACATTGTAACAACCCTCCCTGGCCCAACTGATACATAAAGCGCTTACTACTCTTCCTGCTGCTTCTAGCTCTCTGCTTACTAATTACAGCAAATGTTTCTGAATCCTCCTGGTGTCATTGACCTGTCACTCATAGGCATAGACTAAGAGAACCATGATTTGCTACAGGTTATGAAGTCACAGATCTCCACTATTGGTTTTAATTAGATCCCTCTTTAGCTCGTCTGCTGTAACCTTCACTGAGCTGCATCCACCCAGCATCTTTTATTTAGGACTCTGAGAAGAACAGAAAGCCCTGAACTGTGGCAAATGATCTTTTTGTTAAAAAAGAAGAAAAAAGCTGTGCTGAACTGCACTCAGCACATTATAATAGTTGGAGTCGATCTATAATGAGTTGTCTGCATTTGAATTTTTCCCATAAAAGAGACCTACAAAAACTGTATAACCCTGAAATTCCACAGGTTTGGAGGTCAAATAATCCATGTCAAATGCAGATAGACACTGAGCTGCAGTACAATCCTAACCAGATAACTAGGCATTTCCCCATGCTTTAGTAATAAGTCCACTCAAACATTATCCTAAACAAACCAAACTCAAAGCAATCATATTCAAACCCTGCCCTCTTTGAGTCAGTCCTATTGAAACTGTGGACCAGTACTTCTCCTCATCTTCTTAGCCAGTCAGATTGAGATGGGTATCTGGAGACTGTATAAGAATTGCCTCATTCTGTCTGATGATCATCTATTACTCAAACAGCATAACACAGTACGTGACACATATATGTATAAAATGTGCTTGGAGGCTAAAAATCAAACACAGGGTAAACTCAGCACCAAAATCCTCAGCAGTTCACCACACAGCACACCTCACCAAGATCATCACAGTAGATATATAACCCTGTGATTCAATAACACCTACACTAAGTGTACATTGTTCTGAGTGAACAGGCAACACAGACATAACTCACACCGTCTTCCTCATAATTTTAGTTTTACTACTGATATTCTTGGAGATTTAAATATTAACTGGGATTCATAAAGGTTGCCACAAAGTATAGACTACATGTACACTTAATGTGATAAAACTTTTATTGAATATATATTGTATACACTCGGTGTAGGCTTTATTGAATCTGGCCCATAATTCATCATATGCTGACCTTCTAAAGATTAACTTGCCTAAACCTTAGAGACCAGCAAAACGTAACACAGGCATAAAGCTCACTCATCAAGTTAAGTCTACCTCTTCCCATAGCACAAGGAGTTCCAAAGTCATGGATGCTGGGCCCGTAAGGCAGTCATCTACCCAAACAAACATTCTAGTTTTAGTTTTAGTTTTAGTTGAATCTGTTGTAATATATACAAATGTACCTCTCGCCAAGATGAACAAAGAAAGAGTGAGGGTTAGTTGTGTGTTTTGCCAGGATCTATCACAAGAACACAAGATTTGAACAAGCACCAGTATGTCTCTGTCTCAGTTATGTGGGTGTCAGACTTGAGATGTACCTCCCTGTACTATATGAAGAGAAACATGGTAGAGATCTGTGACTGTGTTCAAGCAGGTATATGCCTAGCACTGAACTGTATTCTATCTACCTCAGGGATGATGCTGCAATATGGGCAAAAAATAATTGACTTCAGTAATTGGCTTAGTTTTTAGTGTCATTCAAAGGGGGGCCAATATTTGTCATACTGGAAGCCTATGATTAACAGACCATGTTGCTTCAGCAGAGACAAGCTGTATCTGTCCTCTCCATGGTTTTGATTATTGGCGAAGACATTGTCCACCACTATATTGCCAACTTTAGGCAATGCCAGCCTGATAAACCTACCAACATAATGAAGCAAGCAAAGTAAAATGTGAAGGTGTGACTGATCAATGTGAGGAGCCTAAATAAGAAACTACACAACCTATAAGCCCTCTGTAGGACACAAATGCCTGTGTAGTGACCGAGACATGGTTTAAAATGTTGGAGGACACTCTGGCTGTACAGGACTATGAAACCTTCCATATGTTTAGACGAACTACTGCACACGAGTGGGGCAAAAATGTGGTGGTGTCTCAATTTATATCCAGAAGAAACTCACATTAAGGCTGATAAAGCAGCATGATGCACTTGAGCTTCTTCATATCCGAATCACGATCAGAGAGGTCCTGCACTTTTTATTAGCTAGTTACAGAATTCCTTCTATGACCCAAGAAAGCCACAATACCTATCTACAGGAACTGCAGTCACTCAGTATTAAACCTAATATCATCTTCATCATTTTCAAAGGTGATCTAACTTAATGAACTACAGACTCGGACCCTACGCCATCACTAGTCCATGAGCACAGAGATTCCCGGACTTTGTCAGTACAAATGTCGTGGAACAGTTAGTCACAGTACCCACTAGGAGTAACAACATCTTAGATTTTGTCGTTAATAATAGGGGGGCATCTTGTACCATCTGTTGCATATCTTCATCACTTGTTAGGTCTAATCTTAAGGCCATCCTTCTTGAAATAAAATTGAAACTGGAGATCCCTTCCACTAATGGTACCTTTAGAAATGTCACTAAAACTAACTACCTACTCCTGTGTGATGCATTGGCAAACTTCAAATCTCTAGCAATCCAATTAATTCCACTGAGTATGCAAAAACATATACCACCAAACAATAACATTGTATAAAATGGTGCATAGATGCAGCTGTACCCTTTAGAAACAAGTGCAGGGTAAACCCAGAAACAAACCCTTATAGTGAAGCCATAATATCAACAAGCTTTACAATAAAAAGGGAATTTTGACCAAAGTAAGAAGAGCAATTCCCAGAATGATTAGAACACTCATCATTGAAATAAACAAACAAACAATTCAGGAGCTTAATAAAATCCACCAAAGCCAGGTTTAAGGCTAAAATAGTCATCCAAGCAAAAGACGATCACAAGACCTTTTTAGTTATGTTTATAATCTCAGAAGCACAATGCGCAATGCAATGAACTGATTGTGAACAATGTTACCTACACTGAGGCTGAAGATATAGTCAACTGAATGGCCAATAAATTCAGCTCAAACTTTTCTCTACTCTCCCCTCTGTCTGTCTCACAAGAGATCCCTAAAACTGACTCTCCAGTGATCACACAAGACCAAGTCCTAAAAGAGTTATCAAAAGCTAAAAAAAAATTGTATCAATGGGGCTTGACTAAATCGCTAGATGCATCTTAAATAGCCTGAAGCATGACTTATCCACCCTACTAATGGCACTGTTAATGGCACCGTTCAACCTCAGCTCCCATATGGGTTTTGTACCAAAGGAGTGGAGAACATCTACAATCATTCCCCTGTATAAGGGACAACCTTCCACAGACCATGGCAATTATACACCTGTAAGCCTGATCAACCTCATATGCAAAGTCATGGAAGGACTTGCCATGGAAGTAATCAGTGAGGACATAGGGAACCTCTAAACACTGGGCCTGTCACACTTTGGATTTTTCAAGAACAGATAAAGCTTTTGACACAATCTCCCATTCGGGCATAGTAGAAATGCTAAATAAACTGGGAGTAAACCCTACATCTGGATTGCTAAGTGGTTGACAGATAGGATACAGAAGATCAAAATAGGGGAGGCTACCTTCACATGACAAAGCGACCAGTCAGCAGTGGAATCTCTCCGGGTTCAATGTTGGGACCTCTCCTGCTTGGCATCTAAAGGCCTCTGGCTGACTAAGTTCGTAGATGACTGCAAGCTAGGAGCAGTCATTGAATTCACAAATGACTTAGCCATCCTGCAGGAAGGTTTGCCCCAAAAAATAACTGGTGCCAAAATCATGGACTGAAACTAAATGCCAAAAAATGCATTTTTGTATCTTTTTGGAAGTAATTTACCCTAGGAACTACCACATTGACAACACGCCCCTAGGAGTTGACCCATTTTCTCAGATTTGGGAACTTATGTAGACAGTGACAATCAACATGTCTTCACTGCCATTCTATATTGCAGCTTATAAACAAAGTGATTGTGTCTAGATCTAGAAGTGTCATTGACCCCTTTACTCTGCCCTTATTGATAAATTATTGAGTATAATGACCTATTTTACATGAATCTGTCTAGACACATACAACAACTCAGAAGCTCACAGGATTCAAGGCCTAAGTGATATGTCCTACATGGGCTCACTCAAAGGTCTGTCACTATACTTTGCATCCCATGAATTGCTAAAGGATGACCTGTGTCAGGCATACAAGGCATCCTCTGACCCAAAGCTGATGAACCTACTGTACATCAGCAAATCAAATGACATCAGAAATACTTGGTGCTGGTATCTAAACCTTTTCTATAACATCAGCAGAACAGTTTTGAGGGATAGGTATATCTCACATAGGATGCCACTACTCTGGAACAGACTCTCCACCCTTGCAAAACAAACTTTATCCTTGTCCATATTCAAATGCAACTTGGATGTATGAATGTATAATAAAATATTTGCCCCAAGACTGCTCCCTGTGCTACTAATGGACAGAGGCAGCTCCTAAATGCTTCATCCCATGCATGGGCCTCCTCAAATGATCTAATTTATGATCCCAGCTATTTTCACTAGGGATAATTTAAAGTTATTAACCATGGGATGCATAAGGCCAATCTAACACCAAATGGGATAAGTTAATTCAAGCACCAAAGGAAAATTGGTTAGGCTTAGAAATGGCCAGCAATGGCAGTTAGCCTATCCATGAACCTATGAACTTATGAACCTATGTAGCTAATGCCATGCCATTAAAAATTTACTAAAAACAAGTGTTTCTGGAAATAAATTAACAGTTTAAGAAGGATGATTTACCAAAAGAAATTATTCATTTAGCTAAAATGTTCTGAGCAGTTCACATGGAGTGTTCTAACATGTGTTTCTTTTATTTAACTATTTATTTACATGTTAAAAAAGTGATTATTGGCTTATTCATCAGATTAGATAAGCAAAATATATGTTGGGGAGTAATTTCTGATTAATAGAATGTGTTGTGCATTATCTGTTAAGTACGGTCTGCTTCTCATCAGTATAGAGTGGTTTTGCTAATGGTTATATCTCTCACTGTGTCTAACATGTCACTGGAAAGTAGACGTTAGTCAAGACACTTTAAAGTGAAAGCTTTTTTGTAGGCAACACATTCCTTATGACTCATCTGTACTTCTGCAAGCCATATTTTTATTTAGTTTTAACACAGTCACATAAATAATTGCTAGAAGGCTCTTGAACTGATTTGAAAGTTATTAATGACTTAATTTATATTAAAGAGGGCAGGGTCTGTCATTATGCTAAACTATACTAATTATACCTACTTAAGGGAGATCAATTTGTTTTCTGTATATATTCGACCAAGCTAGTATTGTTATATTTTCTTTGTATATTGAACATGTACGGTGATAGTTTAAATGGGTAGTGTCTATTTAGGACTGCTTTAAATCTGGATAGTCGCTTTCCTAACAATGAAAACACCAAGCAGATTGTCCACTAAATGAGCAAATGTAAAATAGGTATTTTAAAAGCATTTTGTAATGGAGTTTACCCTACACATGTGGGAGCTCTGCTGAAATACTGATTGCTAAATGTACTACCTTCATGTTTGCAGCAGCTCTCAGATTAAAATACCAATATGTCTGCCTTTTCTTTGAGATTAGAGGTGGAGGGTGCAGGCCTGGAGGGAATGTAGGAGAGACAGCCCCCTTGTAAAAACATGTCTTTTACACTAATGCAGTGTCTGGCAGCTGCTGCGGAGGACTAAGGAGATAGCTGTAGTTTCTATTGTACAGGGTTTGATTTCCTTAGCCTTCACTTGCCTGCTGTGTGGTCACGAGCAAGTCAGCAACCAGACATTGTTCCAAGGTCACTCCTGAAAAGGGAATCTGTGTCTTTTGGGCCTACCTGGTAATCAAATGGGTATCATTATTATATTATTATTATTATTATTACTATTAGTATATTATATATACACTCTACTGTATACCAGCTTGCAATAATCTGGCCTATGTTATTCTTGAGACTATATAGTGGACATCAGGAAATCAAAGTGGACCCATTTATTTAAATTGGTATCATATTATATCTGAAGCTCTTAAATTTAACCCAAATGCTATCAAATATTGTATTATTTTACTCTACTTATTTTGAGGGAAATTTTATATTAAGATACACACACACACACACACACACACACACACACACACACACACACACACACACACACATTTTATATATATATATATATATATATATATATATATATATATACACACACACACACACACACACACACACATATAAAAATGTGAATATAACATATATGTGTGTGAATATATATATATATACATATATATATATATATATATATATATATATATATATATATATATATATATATATATATATATATATATATATATACATATATATATATATATATATATATATATATATATATATCTAGAGAGAGAGAGAGAGTTGACATTTTAAAATTAAGATGTGAGCATTACATATACATCTAAATAGGCTGAAAAATACACTTTCCATGAATGACACATTTGACAGATATATATATATATATATATATGTACTTGTTTTGATTTCAAAATTCTTATTATTAGGTCCCATGTTAGAGTACAACTGACTGACAGCATATAACTGAGTCATTATTTGTTTTCTAATGCCAACTTTGTCTTATTTAAGGCTGTGGGAACCAAAGCATAGCCTGATAAGCAAGTGCATAAGGGAGAGGAACTGTCCTGTATGGTCAGCAGCCACCACAGAAGGCATACAGACTAACATACATATAATTCAGAAACTCCCCAGTTCACAAATGTTCACCCTCGTCACAATAATGTTTAAAGAACTTCTCAGGGACTCCTTACAGGTCACCATAGAAATAACTTCAAACTGTTCGTGTCAGAGCTCAGCAGATTACTCTCCTTTTATTATGCTTGTCAATCAAGGAAGCTACCAGGCCTAAGCCATGCTGAAACACTACTTCTTTGCTTCATAGTGTTATTGAAAATTTTGCACAACCATGTATCATTAAAGTAGTATTTCCCAGTTTCTACATGATTGTTGTCCATTATACCATGACCCCCCCATTAATATTCCAAAACGTGCATGCTGATTGTTCAGTGTGCACATTGTAAATCGACTTATACTAATGGAAAAAGGTCCGGTCGCCTGGACTTTTTCCATTAGTATAAGTCTTTTTTAAAACACTGTCTCGCTATGTTAAAGGAGTTTAACATAGTGAGACAGGTTTAAAAAAAGCAACGGAGATCTCCGTTGCTTTTTTTAAAGCTGTCTCGCTATGTTAAACTCCTTTAACATAGTGAGACAGTGTGTAAAAAGCAAAGGAGATCTTGCTTTCTCCATTGCTTTTTTTTAAAACCTGTCCCGCTATGTTAAACCCATTTAACATAGTGAAACAGTTAGTAAAAAGCAACAGAGATCTTGCTTTCTCCGTTGCTTTTGCCCACAGCTCTGATGTACTGCGTAGGCATACACATGGGCCGTTCATCAGAACTGCCGCAAAATACCAGACAGCTGCAGAAGGGCAGTAAGGAGGCATTATACAATGCCGTTATTTAAGAAAAGTAATTATTTTTTTTCTTAAATAATGTCATTGTATAATAGCAATAACCCACTTCTGGGTGTGGGTAATGCTGGATTTACCCACGGTTGGCTTTGTTTGGCCACTCGGGCTTCACCCTCATGACCAAACCATGCCAACCGTGGGTAAATCCAGCATTACCCAAACCCAGGTGTGGGTTATTGCTATACTGATCAACCCCAGTGATCATTTATATATGCAAAGATTTACCACATTTTTGCCTCAGTGAGATCCATCCCTGAACATGAGGGAACCAGGCTGCTGCTACAAGTCGACAATGTGGATTGCTTCTGTTTGCTAGAAGGAAATAAAAGAATTCCTGCTGTAGACATCTTAAGTATATGTATATACTTCGGGATGTTTTTCCCTGAAGTGATAGAAGATTAAAAGAGAACAAATGTCCACAGCTATGTTTGCCTCTTAGAACTCTAAAGAAGGAAGCTTGCATTGAAAAACAATTCCACTGACTCCACTATCAAAATTTCATAACGATTGGTAGAAAATGTTTTCTAATGCCAATTTTATCCTAGAATAAGTATCAGTTGCCCAACCTGGAAACATTTTATAAGTGTATATACTTATAAAGAATAATTTGGTTAAGTCTCAGTTACTCTTAGTAAGATTGCAGTAGAAGGCACAATAAGGGTACTGATACCTCCCAAATGACAGTATCCCTTACCTGTATTCATGGTAAGCTGTCACCGATCAGACTGCTGATCTGATATCATGATCTCAGTTACTTATCCTTTTAATGAGCCAACCTTTATTATGTTATGATCGATGATGGCCAAACAGTCTATAGTTCCAAAAAAAAAAGAAAGAAACAATCACATCAATGCTGTTAGGAAATTTAAGACATCAGCTACATTTGTCATGTAAACAGATGAAAACTGTTTACTTTTAAAATATATGATTTCACATGCAAAACAGTGCTGCAGGTACACAAGGAAAAAATAAATGGTTTCATATGGACAGACTACTGACAAAAGTACACCTGAATGTAATATTTCTAGTTGCTTATGGTTGACTATTGAATACATAGGATGTAAATAAAGTCTAACAAGCCTGTAATGCAGCTATCTTTATGTAACTTTCTCTGCCAATTATAACTGGGAATTCCAAAGTCCAAAATAACTGTTGAAGAAAGAAAAAAAAGATCAAACTTAGTTCTGATGCACTCTTCAATAGAGATATTTCAAAGTCCAAATAACAGCCCCAGACAACGAGGAGGAAAAGTTTGGAAAAAGTACACTTTGCAATGGGACCTTATTGGATTTACTTTTGAATTGTTAAAGAACTGAGAGGAGAACTGATATTAGCTAGCCTTTTTTGATCCCCTCAGACATCATTTATAATAGCCCAGCCTCCAGTACTCTACATTCATGCCAGGTCTGCCAACATCCTTCTACCCCCCCTCCCTGGACTTGCTCCAGTATTGATGGGGATGGTGAAGGATCTTAAGCGCATCCTGAGGGCTTGGCCATCTATGCTTCTGTCCATTGTTTCTTTTTTAAGTTTTATATGTCCTACTCACTTTTCCCTTTCCCTGCTGTCCAACTCACTGGCTGCATCTGAGGGCAACTCCCCTCTTTGGACCATGCCTTCCCTTAGATAATATCATGAGTGAGTGCCCTCCTACCAAGATGGATACTCCCATCCCTCTCGGATGCTCCGTCAGTTACCTGATCCACTAATCAAACCTGGATTAGCTGGGCAGTAGTTAGAGCTTTATCCCTCTATACTGTGGGAGCAGCATCTAATATTAACTTGCCTTTAGAGGAGATCATTGAAGAAGATGAGGTTTCTGAAATCTGGAGGAAGTTAAATCTGATCCTACTTCACAAGGGCAGGACCTTGACTGAACCTAGAAACTAATGACTTGTCATTCTGAAGTCACTTGAATGGAGAAAATCATAGAATCACTGCTAAGGGAAATAATTTTAGAATATCTAGAGGTGAATGAGACCGATGACCCAAGGCTCCATACTAAAATGTGACATGTGTGTGATCTACTAAAATGTGACATGTGTGTGACCTGTATTCATATCATCAATTACAATGGAGCACAGTCTCCTGACATGATTGAAATTTGAAACTGGAAAAAATTACAAAAAAAAAAATTAACAGGAGGACTTTCCTAAATGAAGCCATCCTATACTTCGAATGTGGGAGGTTGTGGCCACTTTCACCCTTACTATTTATAAATATACTTACTCCAAGATCAGTGTGCTACAGCATGAGGAGAAATCCTAACTATACTGCAGACTTAGTCCACTATACCCATAACAAATTACTGACCACGTGTCGATCACAAATGGCTCAAAATTAAGCCTCGCATCTATGACTGAATGCGGTACAGATTCACAATAGGAAGGTGATGACAACCATTACAGCAGACAGAGGCTACAGGCTCCATACCACAAAATGGGCTACTGATCAAATTAGAAAGGCATGTAGTGATCCCAGACACTAGCAAGGCACTAGGGCACAGTTGGATATAATAAATGGTGCCTGTTCAGATGCAGAGATTGTGAAAAATGAGGTACTATAGGAGCAGAAGTTTATGCAACAAGGTATTGGGAGACAGCTGCGGTGGTGGTGCTGTGGTAGCGTTGTCGCCTCACAGTAAGATGTCCTGTTCGAATCTCAGCTAGACCATCTTCTGTGTGGAGACATGCATGAATGGGCGTACCTTCGTTGAAGGTTGTGCATCAAGGCTGGCAAGTCAGCACATAAAAATTTACTGCCAATCATTAGTGGACCGGAGTTCCACTGTGGCGACCCCTAACCGAGAAAAGCCAAAAGACACAACAACATGGCCTTGACAAAGTTAGAAGAATTGTCGAAAACATTGCAGCTTAAACTCACTTCAGAAATTAGTACAGAAATGGATTAAAATTAATAGGCTCAGTGAGCAGCAGATTGACTTTGGAAGTGATCATAACAGTAGGTTTAAAGGTAGCCAAACAGTGGAATGCAGCAAGGAAGGCTGGCAGGATATCAGAATGTAATAGTGTAATAATAATATACTTGATAACAGCCTTTATTCTGTATTTCTTACATATGCTTTATTTGCTTGGGGTAAAGTACGTGCAAAAGCTTAAAATGTCATGTTACAAAAGAACAAACCATGATGGAAAATGTGAAAGGTTGACCTAGATTGGAAAGTACCAGAAAACACAGGAAATGTGGAAAGTACCGACAGCCTAGATAAAACAGCTGTGGAAAGGTCCAGCTGATGTTTGACCTTTAATATAGATCATGCTTGTCTAAAAAGTACCGTCTGTGTCTATTTTCTGTTAGCAATGTGGGTAGATTTCGTGATAAACAAGCAATGTTAGACGGCTTTAAACTGCTTGGATATGCAATACTCAAACTGACAGTTGGAAATTATTTTTCTTTGTTCTATGTGTAGAATCCACTATAAAAGCATGTGTGAAACAGTGTTAGACAGACATTTCTTTGCTACTGCAGCTAGGTATTTGATGTCTCCTTGTACAAGTAAAATAAAGGAAAAGTTCTTACCTTCAACAGATGTGATGTCCTCATATTTTTAACTTAACAAATAGCGGGTGCACAACAAACAGAACATGCCTGGTTATTCCCTTCTATCCATTTAGTCAACACAATTCTACCTGGAGGATGGGTGCACATTTGTGGAGCTCTAATCAGTCACAGGTAGGATAGAGGTAGTTCATTCAGATGAAGGCGTCAGAATTAAAATGCATTTTGCACCAGATGGCATCTAAAAACAAGCTGTATATTCTTCAAGGTAGAATGTATGAAGGTTTAAATAGAAATGTTAAGTACTTCAAAGGTTGTAGTAGAGTTCACAAGTACTACTCTTCATTGAACAAATGTATCAGAATAAGAAGCTACCGCTTCATGAAAAAAGGAGCTTACGGTAGACATAAGATAGTATTCTTTGTCAGAAGGGAAGGTGCCTGGAATTGCCAATTGTGTCTCTGTGTTAAACATAAGTAACAGCTTTTCCACTTATTACCAATAGCTTAGGAAGCTCAGTATGCCATGTACATTGCTTCTGTTTGTGTTTATTTTTCCAACCAGCTTGGTGCAGATTCTGCAACCTGCTCACCTTATTCTT
This sequence comes from Protopterus annectens, assembly GCF_019279795.1. Taxonomy (NCBI): domain Eukaryota; kingdom Metazoa; phylum Chordata; order Ceratodontiformes; family Protopteridae; genus Protopterus; species Protopterus annectens. The sequence continues at coordinate 1,046,128,860 of NC_056745.1, read as the reverse complement.
AAGAATAGAAATGAATCTTCAGAAGTCCCAGGTCCATTACTAACCTCAGTATTGCTCTGTGAAAAATGTTTGTTTTGAATAGTGACCACATCCTCTGTCATTTAAACCACTTAGTGTCATCACCATAAGTTATATTTCTGCAATTGTCAGACATTTATGAATGTCATGCTGTGTAGTAAACTAATCTAACCACAAAATGGCAACAGTGTGGGACCTGTTTAACGTAACTTGAGAGTAATTGAGGAATGGCTATGAATCTTTAAGGATTCACTATGCTTAATGCACTGCTACAGTCTGGGAAGCAAGTATTTGGATGAGTGTTACATGCAAAATCCAAAATTATTTGTAGCAATGGATATTGTCTAAGGAAATGCAAAGTGCTGACTGTATGACTTGATCATTTCTGAAAACTGTTTAATCACAAAGTCGCAGGTGGCGTAATAATTAAATGCACAGTGGGGATTCTAAATAAATGACTATAACAGAAGACGTAGCAAACATACCATCTTTATTTTCTGCCTCCTCAATATGCTACTTTTCTTGGGACTGGTAGCATTTCTAACAGCTATCAAGGTTAGATATCATGCAGTCTTACTTGCACTGGTCCAGAGGCAGAATGAACTGAATATTCCATGGAAATTAAGTGTATTCATTGTGTGTGCGTGTGTGTGTGTGTGTGTGTGTGTGTGTGTGTGTGTGTGTGTGTGTGTGTGTGTCTGTGTGTTGTGTGTGAGCGCACACGTGTGCATGTGTGTGTATATAGCTGCACATCCATGTATCTGTGTGCATATGCACACACACACACACACACACACACACACACACACACACACACACACACACAATATGTGTTTTGCATATATGGGCTTATGGCAATTCACTAAAGTGCAGAAACATCAAATCACAATTAATCAGTACTGGAATATCGAAAAATACACTTACTGAAAACCAATGATTTGAAAATAAAAAGATTGCAAATGGAAAACTGTTTCCTTCTAAAATAAATTTGCTTGAATAGTGGTACCATTAAGGAAAGGGTTTTCCTAAGGTAAGGTGTGGGGCCAGGTTAGTGTAGGGGCAAGTTTAGGGTTATAGTTAGCAGACACTACCAAGTTGGTGGAGGGGGCTTCTGTCACTATCCATCCTTAAATGTGTGCTAACCCTAACCCTGCTGCCAATTTCAACCCTGAATGTTATTGAACAAAAGCACTTTCCCTAACAGTATCATTGTTCAGACAAACTGGGTCTGTTGCTATACTTAGTGTTTTTTTTTAGTTTCTTTTTAGTTGACCAATTACAAAATGAGAATGCTTGTTTGCGTTTTGTGATCTGTTTAGTTTTGGCTATTTTTCTGGTCCATTAAAGTTAGTTTCAATATGCAGAACTTGAGCTAATGAGTATTAATGCTTCTGTATATTAAGGCTTGATAATATAGTGTGTGTGTGTGTGTGTGTGTGTGTGCACGCGTACGTGTGTGTGTGTGTGTGTGTGTGTGTGTGTGTGTGTGTGTGTGTGTGTGTGTGTGTGTGTGTGTGTGTGTGTGGGCCTGTGTGTATGTGTGTGTGGGCCTGTGTGTATGTGTGTGTGTGTGTGTTGGCGTGTGTGTGTGTGTGTGTGTGCGTGTGTGTGTGCATGTTTACATTTGTGTATGTGAATGTATGAACTACTTTTGTTAAAGAATAAATAACTTACAACTTCATTTCTGATTTTCAAATGCCGATTTTTCTCCTGGTGATATCTTCACATAAATGGAGCTTGCAATGTTTAGTGATATAGTCCCCCTTTCCCCTCAGAACTTTAACAGAAGTAACTCCATGTATTTTACAGTTTTGGTAAAATTATCCATTGCCCTTCTGACTGTGCTACAGTTCAGGCATTGTTATTCACAGAGTGGTAATAAACGATCCTGTATACCTTATTCTGTACAATGTTTTCTGTTGAGCGTATGGCTGTGTGGAAGAGAAAGTGGAAATGTTTATCTGCATTTATTAGCTAGAAAGTCTGGGAATTTTTATTGTGAAATGCTCATCTCTAATGATTTCCCAGGGGTGACTCCATGATTTTATTAGCATCACAAAGTGATATAATTTCTAGTAGACTGTCTGCTTTATTTAACTTATGTACCTATTACTTTGTTTTCTATTTCTGGGTTGTACAGTGATACTGCATCATACACAGCTCTGGATGAACACTTTAAAAAGTAACAAATGGACTATGTTTTCTGCACTGCTACTAAAAAATCCTGTCAATGACTGTCCCACTGACTCACCAGCCTTTTTTCCTGAATATATTTATAGATTTATACATTACTGTACGACTGTCAGTTAAACTTCTGCCACGATTCAAATGAGTGTTTGAAACTGAAATGCAAGACATACATGCCATTATACTTAACACTTTGCCTAACAGGTTTTCTCATGCTACCAAGAGAGTCCTCTGATTTTAGCTGTGCTTCCTTACCTGCACCTGCATTGCTGTGGTGATATTTATGATGTCAAAAATTGTTTCCATATCAGATGCTTGGAAGCAGAAAATGTGATTTCTGGATAGCATATTCTTTGCTCTTAGACCAATCTTTTAATTGTTAAAACCTGTATATATTTAATCACCAAAAAACTGGGATAGTTCCAAGTAAACAGATTTAAATTTCTTCAAAATTTTCCAAACGCTTTTAGTGGTCATTCATTTTAATGTGCCCAACGTGTGTGTTGTGGTGTAGCATGCTGCTTAATTTAATTTACATGTTTTGGTACTCACTGCAGCTTGAAAGAAAAGTACTTTTTTCTTTATTTTGCCAATACTTTCCAGGCTGACAGGAAGAGGCATCATTAACATTTTTTTGTGCTTACTAGACCAAATGAGTGTAATGGATGCTTCTGGCGCCTTACTCAATCTGTTCTGAATTATAGAGCAAAACATCTGTTCTTACACTATTCATGTGAATACTCAGATCATCGATTGTTTTGTGAAATGTTCAGAATTATTTAATGTTATAAGAAAGAATCTTAGGAAATTGACCTTTTCCATTATTTTATTATTATTTTACAGATGTTAGAAAAAAGTACTTGAAATACATGACCTACAGAAAACATTTCTGTATATTAATTAGCAGTTGAAGTAACATGAAAAATATAGTCCATCCAGATTTTCTGCAATGCTTACAAGCTATGCGTACAGTGGCATAAGCTACAGTGATTTTGTTACGTTATTTTATAAAATAAATGAAAGCTTCCCATGATTAAACGATAATGAATAGAACTGTATTTTGTAAGGTCTTACAGCTCTAAAAGGTTCCCCATGGTTGAGTTTAGACTTTGTATATCTAAGCACCAGGGATAACCAAGCATGACTATGTTATGACTCTGGATTTACAGCCTATATTCATACAGGATTTTGCATCTGTTTGGTTGTATACATGTGAGGTGGTGAGGTCTGTTGTACTATATCCCATTTGCGTGCAGGCAGTGGAATTAACTGGCATAACAGCTGCTGTAGTTCTTAGGTCACATACATTTCTATATTAAAAAGGTATGCAGATCACCATACACTGTTATGTACATTAACATGCCACCAGACGGTTTCAATTCAAAATGTGGAAAACTCATAACATCTAATTTCAAAACAGCGAGACCATAAGATCAAAAATTCAGAACAATGTAAAACTCATAACATCAAATTTCACAACATCGAAATGTATTAAATTGAGTAGTGTAGCATCAAATATGTAAATGTTATAATTTATTCTGTTAATTTGTATTTAGTGTTTATTATGCCACTCTGTACGTGTTTTTAGGCCATACAGGTAAGTGATTTAGACATTATGTGTACATTCTTTATGGTGATCACGATACAGTGGGGTTAGGAAATTAACTTTTTCCCGCTATAGTGCGATCTCGGAGTTGGTATATTTAATTTACGGGGGGTGTGGGGGGCTAAGCCCTCCAATTGGTGCTTGCCCCCCTGCAGAAATGTAGTAAAAAGTGTTTTTTTTTAATTTGGTGTTGTTATAGGTGTGGAGGATGTTATTTATATTTGCTATGTAGTTTTTGGTGTTGTGAGATTTGCTGTTATGAGTCTTAGATGTTTTGAAATTTTGATCTTATGGTCTTGCTGTTTTGAAATTAGATGTTATGAGTTTTCAATGTTTTGAAGTAGAACCCACCAGACAGTATGCAAATACTGTGAGAAATGTTTAGAATACACCAGGATTAGGATTATCGTGGCTCATTTCAGAGTGTGGACTCAGAATTTGTGTGTACAAATGTACACCCCTCTCTTTTATCATAATTTGGAAAAGAGAAATACTTTTACTCCTTGGATCATAGCAGTCAAACACCGTTGTGGTTGTTATGGGGCTAACTAAGAGATAACAAACTGCAGCATGATTTGGCAGCTCTGAAAAATCTGTTAAATCTTACGTAATAAAAAGAAGTAAAAAAATCATTTACATTACGATGGCTTTAAAATGTGTATGTATATGTGTTTATTACAATCATTCAATTCACAGTTATCTTATTAATTTCATATATGAAACCAAGCTAAATTTGTAGTTCAGCCCCATTTCCTTGCAAGCCAACATTAATTTCATCTGCCAACCATATTTAGAATGTAACAGTGATTTGTCTTATTCACCATATTGAACTACTTGTAAAGCCAGAAATAAAAAATTAATGTAAAATTTCCTTGTGCATTATATATACTGTCACCAAATTTTTCTGTTAGGGATATTACCTGTGCTCATTTGTGTGCCTGCTAAGTATGTTGCTTGGTTTACCAGTGTAGAATGTTCCACTTTTGGAAGAAGCTATGTGAGTCACATATGTAGTGCTGCAATTGCAGACAAAAGTTTTTAAATCAGAATGTACTATAAGCAGTTATTTACTACACATTGTAAAAGTATGTTTGCATTGATTACGGTGTCCACAATTAAATGCCTGTTTGTTTGCCAAATGGATAAGTGGTTGGTTTGGTTTTAGTTTTGTATAGCTCACCTTTTTTCATACTGACTTATCCTTATATCTAGACAGGATGTTCTGTCAGGTACTAAGTCAGGTGTTATGGGATCTCATTTTAAAATAAGTGTTGTGGCTCCTTTGGAACTTGCCTTCCAGTGTAAACTGACTTCCTAGGCAAACGGTTTTATTCAGTTGCATGGCTCTTTTTTTAGTAGTAACACTCTCTGGATGTCTAATGCTCACCTCATTTGCCTTAGTTTTTAGTTATCCACTATATGCCATCATTAAATCAGCTAGTTAGCATTTCACTGTTGGATACAGATCCTTTTTATTTGAATTCAGTTAAATTAACTTGATAAATTGCCTACTTAGAATGTTCCACATATTATAAACATGGAAGCAGAGGCTTAATGTAACAGTTAAGCAATACCTTTCAAAAAGTCTTGGCATGACAGATATGGGTTCCCATTGGTTGAAGTCTGCCATTGCATTTAAGTCCAGTAGAAAATTTTACAGTTGCAAAATTATATATATATATATATATATATATATATATATATATATATATATATATATATAGATTATGCATTTTTGCTAATGGAGATTACTAGTTTAGATAACAAAATAATTATTTTAAAATGTTTGGGAATATTGAAAACTGGCAGTTGCAGCCTGTGTTTCATTTGACTTCATCTGGCAAATGCATTCTTGTGAATAAGTTTTACAAGTCATGCCACCAATGCAGAGGCGGTAACCAAATTCTCAGCATTGCTAAATGTCTGTTTACTTTTATTAATATAGTTCACATTTTGGAGTGCCTGTCTGAGCTAGTAGTTCATTTCTGGATTAGTCCATAATGAATAGTGAGCTTCCAGATCTCTGACTTGCATCTTCAGGTCATAGTAGCAATCCTAACCTTTTGTCATATCTTCCTGGAGTTTGACTTTCATCTTCAGGTCATAGTAGCAATGCTAACCTTTTGTCATATCTTCCTGGAGTTTGACTTAATCCTAACCTTTTGTCATATCTTCCTGGAGTTTGACTTTCCTCCTGTGTCTGCATCAGATTTCTCTGGCTAGTCCAGTTTCCCCATCTATACAAAAGTTGACTGGCTACACTAGATAATGATGTGTGTATCTGTATGTGCAGAGTTCTAGCTAGCTTTTATGGCATTCCATGCTGCTGTCCAATTTGGTGTACCCCAACACTTGAAGTTGAGGGCCAAAAAAAATAAACCTCTGAGTTGGTGAGAAAATTAGTCTTTTGTTCCCAGTTGGCACACAAATGGAAGATGAGCAGGTGGTGTAGTGCTACAGTACTGCCTTTCAAACACAGGGCACTGAATTGTCCTTTCATCATTCATGCATTCATTCCTAAATGCTGCTGATGCACTATTACCCGTCTGGCATTTTCTGATTGCACCTCCTGGCACCTTGCACCCAGAGTGGCTGCCCCTTTGCTCTATCTCATTATGCCTGTGTGTGTGTGTGTGTTTGTATGAGTTTCTGTATGGGTGTGTGGCTGTATATGAGTACAAAGTTACACTTGATCTGAACCAGCTGACTTGCTGGTGAATTGATAGGCAGATAGATAGACAGTGGAATCTACTGTCTGTCATCAATCTGTTAATCAACGCTCAGAATTAATTCAGTGGAAGATTGCTGGTATCCTGTGCAAGAAGGTGAGAACTGTAGTTTGGTCACCTTTTCCCCCTTCCCTCAGTTTGTCTAGTCACAAAGTTTATATATATATATATATATATATATATATATATATATATATAGTTTGGGGGTGAGAGGGGCTTGCTACTCCATTGGGTGGTGTAGTGAACCTCCTTCCCTTTAAAAACAATCTTGTCCTGTGCTACAACTTTGTGAATGTTGCTGTTTTAAGAAGCAACCACTCAAGATTTTATGTGTTTTAGGGTTGGGTGATCCTAGTTTTGTTTACAAAATGAGGTTATTCATTGCAAATCCAATAGACAGCTAGACAGAGAAAGATATAGGTAGAAATATAGATAGAGATTTATATAAAAGTTTACTGAGTTCTGAAATTAGTACTGCACACATTTACTTTCCCCTATGCATTAAAAATAGAATAAAAATAGAATATATATAAATAATTGAATAAATATGGTTATTAACAAGGGTAGATCACCGATCCCCAAAGGCACAAGTCAGGCTTAGCGCAGGAATACTGGTTAAGTGACTTGCATAGGTTCACAATAAGCAAACGGAGGTTGTGGGAATTAAACCCAAGAGTGCTATGGGGTATGGGTAGAAAAACTGTAGTCTTAAACCTCTTTATTAAACTCCAAGCACAACTAAAACTAAAACCACCACTTCGAGGAAAAAAGAACTCCAAACACAATTAGACTCGAATAGCCCAAGTCAGTAGGGAAAAAATGCTGGTAGCAAGATGAAAAAAATAAAAAAATAACACAGTACTAGCATCGACTCGGTTTATTAGCTGCTTTAGTCAGAAAGACAATCAGAATTCAAACATTCTAAAAAATTACTCAGTCTAAATACTAACCATCCTAATTAATATTCAATTAATGAATTAAACAGTTTAAAATATAGATTGACTTATTCAAGTAAAAAATTAATAAACTGTTAGGAATTGACTATATTACTGCTATTAATAAACTTATGATTCATCTTGACTAGTACATAACCTACCAGATAAATTGACTGATGCTGGAATAAGAAAGCAAGTGTATATGTATATATATATATATATATATATATATATATATATATATATATATATATATATATATATATATATATATGTATGTATATACATATGTATATACATATATGGGTCTACTTCATTTGATCGAAAGACCATTTGACCTAAATCCATTTGATCGAAATTTCATTTGATTGAAAACCAGTATTCAAGGCATAAAACTGTGATTTGTCCCCCTCCCCAATGTCGTTTGACCCTGGAGTTGTTATATATAATTAGGGGGGTGAGGGGGGTGCAGCCCCCCCACATTAAGGGGTGTGGGGTATGAAGCCTCCACCTAGTTTCCTTTAGAAGAAGAAAATAAAACAAAAAAGTACAGATTCTAAATAAAAATATGTGGGGGGCTTCGCCCATCACACCTTCCAATGTGGGGGGATGTATCCCCTAACTATATATATCAACTCCAGGGTCGCATGACATTGAGGAGGGGGACAAATCCCTATTTGCCTTGAATACTGGTTTTCGATCAAATGGGTTTAGGTCAAATGGTCTTCCGATCAAATGAAGTAGACCCACACACACACACACACACACACACATATATATATATATATATATATATATATATATATATATATATATATATACATATCTATATATATATATATATATCTATATATATATATATATCTATATATTTATATATATATATATATATATATATGTATATATATGTATATATATATATATATATATATATATATATATATATATACACAAACCATATTTCCCCGAAACGGGTCTTATACTCTTTCCCCCATTGAAATACGCATTAGGGTTTATTATCAGAGGATGCCTTATTTACCCCTCCCGTACAACAATCTGCATTTTATTCCTTTATTCATGTACACAAATCAACATTTATTCATGTACACAAATCGACATTTATTCATGTACAAAAATCGACATTTAATCGTGTACACAAATTGACATTTATTTGGTACTTTTCTGTTATTGGGCAACAGTTCTAAGTAACGCGTTAACAGTTGTGTGAGAATTCATCATAAACAGTGCAACAAACCTTTCAGCTTCGGAATCTACACCTTGGTTTTCACAGTGCAATATTTCATGCTTAACAGAAAGTGCAGAAAAATCTCAATACATGTGTACTGGAGGCGGGCAATAAAACGGAAAGCAGAAGCAATCCATTCTGTTGCACCGATAATGGAAAAATTATTGAAATACAGTCATGTTATCTTCTTCTGAAACATTGTCATAAATCTCCAACCCCTGAATTCTGGCCTGAATTTCTTGCGACTCCATTTCCTGTAGAACCATTGGCCCCGAGTTATCATGACTAGCAATAGAGCTCTCCTTAAATGAGCACTGCTTGTCCAAGTAGCCTGCTCGTAGTGCATTGGCAACACAGCTGTCAGTGATTTTATCCCATGAGCTCATGCCATTAGTGATTCAATATGGACAGAAATGATCAACAAGTCAGGGAAGTCAGAATCGTGATGGCTCGACAAGGGATATTAGCTGGAGTGACAGTAATCTGAAGCAGTATCACAGAATACCACTTTAAGTAAACTGAAGACAAAGTGTTCTTGTAGGAAAGCTGTGGGGAAACACCCCCCCCCCACACCTCCTTAACTTCTATATCCCAACTCTATAGTTGCAGAGTGATTGGGAAAGGGCAAAATCATGTTTAGCTGAAAGCGATTTTTACTGTCACTACTTCACAGTATTAACACTACTGTGAGACAGTTGTTATATTCCTAGGAAGTATACTCAATAAGTTAAAATCTCACCTGCTTTACACTAGACCAAGGTAAAGAAGCATTCAGAGACAGTTACATGTACAGAACGTCCAGCAGGCTGTGCCAGTATAACTCAGATAGTGCTGTCTTTCTATATCAGCATATATGGTTGGTCATATTGGCATCAGTACATAATGCACCATATGTAACAATCGTACTAAAACAAGCATAGTACAATTACAAAATATCATAGCAGTTTGAAATATGCCTACAATGCCAAGTATATAACCAATGAAATATAAGTCCTAGCAAAGTGTCATACACATAAAAACTGCATTGCTTAATATCTAAATTACATTTCATTTCTGAAAAAACAAGAGATGGGACAGCATTATTAGTTTCAGCTCCTAATTTGCCTACATACAAACCTCCAGGGCCTTTAAGAGCCGTATAGCATTAAGCATATAACACTAAGGTGTAATGCTATATGGCTCTTAAAGGCCCTGGAGATTTGACCTACATACAAACCTCCAGGGCCTTTAAGAGCAACATAGCATTATAAAGTGTAAGAGATGTAGGAATGCATCCTACAAACATAAATTGGAACACATCAGCTCATTTTGTTTTCATTGGTATTGATGCAGTATGGGGTAAAGATCTGTCTAAGGATAATAAACTTAAAGTTGTTGTTGTTTGACTTTCAGCTTTTCCCGGTTAGGGGTCACCACAGCGGAACTCCGGTCCGCTAATGACTGGCAGTTGGTTTTTATGGTGTCAGGTTGCCAGCCCGATGCCCAACCTTCAATGAAGGCATGCCCATTCAACACATGTCTTTCAAATGCCCACTCGACCGCATGGAGGACATGCAGACTCTACACAGAAGGCACTCCCCAAGCCGAGAATCGAACGGGAGAACCTCTTGCTGTGAGGCAACAACGATACCGCTGCACCACAGCGGAAGTCTATGATAAACATAAAGTATTGGACAAAAAAGAAAAATTATGGATAATTAACCTAGGGGCTACTTATAAGCCAGGTCTAACTTAATATATTTAATAAGGTGTATGTGGTTATTGAAATGGCACTAAAGGTTTACTTTGCGTTAACTAATGCATACTATGTCAAGTATATGTGTAATGTTGCATATGTGTGTGTAGATATATATATATATATATATATATATATATATATATATATATACTTTTTTTTTTACTTATATTATTTTTTTACTTATATGTATGCGCACATCATTATTATTTTTAATGAGATAGCAGTTTGTTCCTTGGAAACTGGTGAATAGAGATGTATGACTTTAAAACTTCTGCTATATAAAGTTGTAGTTGAAATAGTTGTAGTATCACACTGATGATGCCAGGGGGCGAAACCGGTATGTGTTTGGATCACTTGTTTCCTTAAATATTGCTGGGAAACTTCCTTATACAACTTTCTGCTGAATACTTCTAATAAAAGAAGTTCAAAGTGCTTAAATTGTTGGATTATTTTATTTTTTCTTTGTGGAAGAACCATAAGTTGCATTTGTGCTGGACCTGGAGTTGAGGTGTATTTGGTTTGGTCCGTACACTCTCTTTCCATTTACGTATGCACCAGAGCTGTTGGATGTTTATATATATATATATATATATATATATATATATATATATATATATATATGGGTCTACTGCTTTACATCGAAAATACACTTCTTCAAAATAGAGCAGTAGACCCTACTCTTCAGCGAAAGTCCACTAAAAAAAAAGCGCACTTCCTGAAGTCTAGTTCCCCCTGGCTACCCAAAACCCCACTAAAACATGTCCCCACACCCCTACTTAAATATACCAAGTCTTGAACATGTTGATATATACATATATATATATATATATATATATATATATATCTATAAACACACACATATATGTAAGTGTGTGTGTGTGTAGATATATATATATATATATATATATATATATATATAGATATATATATATACATACATGCAAATGTGTATACATACACACACACACACACACATATATATATATATATATATATATATATATATATGTGTGTGTATATATATATATATATATATATATATATATATATATCTATATATATCTATATATATCTTGGATCTAGGACGTTTGCTCGAAATCCAAACAGCCAGGCATACTTATGCGAAAGTGCTTTTCACTGAAGAAGCACTTTCAGTTAAGTATGAGTGTTGCCGAGGCTGTACTACGGTGCGGATAAGGGAAATTTCCCTTTTCTCCACTGTAGTGCGGTCTCGGAGGGAGAATACTAAAGTAGGGGGTGTGTGGGGGGCACAGCGCCCCCACATGGGGGGTGCATTGGGGTGAAGCCCCCCTGCTAAAATGTAAATGTAGTGTTTTTTTTGTTTTTTTGTCACGCACTTTAATGAATGTGCTTTTTCGATAAAAGCACTTTCGTTAAAGTGTGTTTGGGTTTTATAGATTCGAACATTTGCTCAGTCGAGCAAATGTCCTAGATCCATATATATATATATATATATATATATATATACACATATATATATATATATATATATATACACGCACACACACATACATACATATACATATACATATATACACACACTTGTATATGACTGGAAATGTAAGAGGTAAGCCACCTGAGTGCAGGCAATGTTTAACTACAATGAGTTTTAAAGTGCTTCATTAAAATTCATGGTGTACAGCATCTAATACTGTAGGGATGGAGAATGATACTTTATATGTCACCAGAAAGAGTTGCTATTCAATCTGTTGAGGGCAGTTTATGTACTGTGCATTAAAATAAACCCAAACTAACAAGGACTGAGTAGGTCATGGGATGTTAAGTAGGAACACATTTGTACATAGTTCACTTTCTCTATAAATTTGATATCAGGTAGTTTAGAGTCTGGGTGATAATTTCTAAGCTTAGCAGATGTAACAGATGCTTTCTTGATCATGGAAATAAACAAGGCATTTTTCAAGACAGAAAGAAGTCAGTAAAATTACATGACACAGAGAGTTGAGACAGGACTTAACAAACTGGCGGGGGTGTGTGTTGGGGATGAAGTCACAGCAGGTTGCCCACAAAAAAAAAAAAAGTGACTTTGTCAAACAAACTCCAATCAAGAGAATTTGAGTCTGACTCCATAAGGTCTGTAGTAATGCAACGCAGCATACCTCTTTAACTGTACAGATTTTCACAGAATGTCTAGATTTTTGCCTCATATTTTTGGTCCATTTTTAATAAAATTGTGGTTTTCTGCCAAATAACTGGCAAATCATTAAAGATTGAAGTCAGAAAATAATGACAAACATTTAATTTTACGACTTCATACCCTTCAGAAAATTCATGCTAATGTGTAATCTATTATTGTAGTAACATTCTAAGTTTGTAAGAGCAATATTTAAAAATGTTCCTTCTTTTTGGGCCTTTGCCTTCTATTATTTATGGCTTTATCCAGATTTTTTGCTCTAAGAGTTTTAGAAGTATGCACCAGAACTCCATCTTATTAGAACATTCTAGAACTGGCAACAGAGGGGTTAAACCATACCCTCATAACTGCAAATTCCTACGGAATAGCTGAGTGGATGAAACAAGTAGGACAAGAAGGTACAAGTCAGTCATTAAGGTAAAGAGGCCTATGTGATACAGAACCAAGTAAGCCAAGACCTGAACTTTGTTGAGGTTATGAAAATGACTTTGTCGCCATTGAAGGCACCAAAGAACTAGTGTTCTATGATGGTAAGTAATGGGGCAGCAATGCTCTGCATTAGATATAGGGAATCTTTTTCTGGCTACTTAAAGGCATGGTAGTATAATACTTCCGCTGTGGTGCAGTGGTAGCATTGTTGCCTCACAGCAAGAGGTTCTCCTGTTCAATTCTCAGCTGGAGTGCAGGGAGTGCCTTCTGTGTGGAGTCTGCATGTCCTCCCCGTGGTTGGGTGAGCATTTGAAAGACATGCGTAAATGGGCGTTCCTTCGTTGAAGGTTGAACGTCGAGCTGGCACCTCGGCGTTTGTGAAAATCTACTGCCAGTCATTAGCGGACCAGAGTTCTGCTGTGGCGACCCCTAACTGGGAAAAGCCAAAAGGCAACAACTATAATTTGCAGTAGTAAAGGAAGCAAAAAACAGGCCATAAAAACAAGCCAGGTAGTTGGATGGGATCAGATGCTTATCTGGGAAATTTTACCAAGGCTGCAGCAGGAGTGTCTAATCACAGCTAACACCTAATTCTTAAGATAACTGCCATCAAATATTACGCAAAGATCCTTCTTACAAGTGCAAAGAAAAAAGGGTTTAAAAAATGCCACATGTTTAAATGGCATTGGTGTTTAGAACCTCAGTCATGACATTCAGGTCCTGGCTAACGATTTTGTGCCAAAAACAGTGTATTCAGCACCTGCCATGAAAGTTGTTGCTACTGTGCTAGTGAACTGCACCCATCTCTGAGCAGATTCTGAATGTAAACCTTTCTGTCTCCATTACATCCCTTTTTCACCCAGTGGAGGGTCCTGTCAAACAAGATTAGACTACAGGGAATCACGTCGACAGGTATTACTGAATGTCTTTTAACCTTCCATGGTTAAGCAACAAGATTTCTGTTAATGGTGTCCTTACCAAGAGTGCAGGATTTTAGGACTACATTCAACAGGGATTATAATGTATGTTTATATTTAAATATATATTCTGTTTATTTATTATTATTTTATTATTTTATTTTATTTGCAGTTTGTTTGCCAGGATATTCCATTGGGCCACAAGGACCCCATTTTCAATGGAGTCCTAGGGAGAAAAGTTCCAGAAAAATACAAATACATACATTACAGATTATCTCATAGGAATACAAAGTAAATATGATAAGCAAAGGTTAACAATGATAGAATACATCAGTATAGTTCATTAAACAGCAATACTTTGTTTTACTCTGATTTCTCTTCAGAACGCATAAATCTTTCGCCTTTTACTAAATATTTCCTTGGACAGCATCAATAAGAGTTTGTCTATTTTTTGTTTATCATGTGATGAATGTTGTATGATATTTAACTAGCTCATTTTGTTTTAATGGGAGTTCTGGGAAGGTTTTGGGGGAATTATTTCTGAAAGTAACTGTAATTGAACCCGTTGAACAGACCAACCGACAATCAACTAAAGCTTGACAAACACATAGCAATGACTATAAAAAAAGTCCATATAAAATTAGGTCAAGTCTATAGAGCTAAACCCTAGCTTACCAACACCTCCAGACAAACCAGTGGCAGGTCATTTCTTCTCTCCACCCTCCTCTACTCCTCACAAATCTTCACTAACCTACGTATAACTGATCTAAATCTCCTTGAGTCATGTTATAATAAAATTGCCAACTTTTCAGCCAACATTCCCTATAGAAATTACCACTGCCTAGCTCTAAAAAAACTCAACAGGATGGAGCTACTCAGTTTACTTCAATTCAACCAACTCACCTTTGCCCATACTATTGTACCCAAACCAGATAACTGCCCTGACCTAAAAGACCTAGTTCATGCTAACAATAACATCAGACACCTTCGATCCTCTAACAAATACCTGCTAAAAGTTATCAAATTTCTAAACAGTTTTGGAGACTCACTGTACTCTAGCAAAATATCCAAGTCTTGGAATCTGTTAGCTCAACACATCCTCAATCTAAATATGACCTCCAAATTCAAACAAGGTCTCAGAGAGCATCAGTTCAATCACTGGCTCTGTCCTTGCTCCAACCCCGACTAGCATTCTATATTATTTTTCTTGCCTCAGATTCTGGCTCCACCATTATTACATTCCTTCTAGTTCTGTCTATCAGTCTTATGTATTCTCTAATCTATTTCTGCTGTAAAATAACTTGTTCCTAACTCCATTCAATTTATGTATAGTTCCTGCACTTTTGTAATTCCATTTACCAACTAATTGATTGTGTTACCTCTGTCTAATTTTTGCTATTTGCTTTTATGTTTTGTGTTTTTGATTTATTCTGTATAAATGTATAAATGTTAAACTTTTTGATGTTTCTTGGAACGTTTCTCCCCGGGTCTCCATTCAAAATGAGCTTCCAGCCCAGTCGGACACTTACCCGGTAATTAAATGTAAAATAAACAAATAAATAAAATTGCTTAAAGTTTTCAATAAATATACAATACTGTGATGGCTTATTTATCCATTGAAGAGTTTTGTTGTTTTTATCAACCTATGCAAATTTTACAAGCCAAGTACTCACTGTAGGAAATGTGAGGATATTCTTGCTAAATGCAGTTTTAAATAAAAAATGGTAGTCTTAAGGCCTTACATTGTATAAGTAATGTTGACATCCGAAACATAATTTAAGGATTCTCATTTAATGTGAAATATCCTTCTGTTCATCTCCTTTCAGTTCTTTAGACCAAACAAAGGAGGCAGTGGTCAGTCTGTGTTTGAGCCTGAGTATTTAACATTTATGGTAATAGAAAAAAAAAATCTCATAATTAGTATTCTTACATATTGTTTGTAAAGGATAAATACAAATTCAGTATCCTTTGGTGGCTGTAGAGCAGAATAATTCCTTATCAGTGTACTGCAACCTGCTTACAATGTGATTGCATTCTGATTTTTTTTATATGCACAGTCTGCTTTTCTTCCATCACTTCATCTTTGCCCCTACACTGCCTACAAAAGTGCACATTGACGACTATATTACATTAGTATTTTATGAAATTCTGTAATTGTGAACTTTTTTCCCCACAGTTTATCTTTGAAAATAAGCTATAGCTCAGCTGGAGAATCTGGTGACTAAAATATAAATAAAATAATAAATGAACTGGATGTTTTATCTATCACATGCTGACTCACAAGATGCCACTGAACCCCAACACCCAACATAAATAACCAAAATGTCAATTGTATGAAAACCCAAGCAATAAATGTATTTTTGCAGAGGAAAGTCCCCCTGCCATCCCCATGTGGGGTGCAAGCCCCAATACATAAAAATATCAACTGCATGGGCACACAAACAAGAAGAAAGAAATTGCTCAACGTGAAGGAAGCAATGCTAGTGCACACAATGAAACTGGACTGGCAGCGATTTCCTATAGAAAACAGTCATTGGTATTCTGTTTCTTAACATCTTCTGATTTGGAAACATGATGTTCTGACAATTTGACTTGTGTTACTTCTAGATATACTGAACTAGACTGGCTTGCCCAAGTGCTCCATTTCTGATCTTCTCTATCTTTTAGAAATTCCACTGACATACTCTCTCTTTTTTTTTTTTTTAGCTTTTCACTGCTTTTGCAAGCCACGGTGGTGCAGCGGTATGGTTACTGCCTCACAGCAAGAGGTTCTCCCACTTGATTCTCGGCTGGAGTACCTTCTGTGTGGAGTCTGCATGCCCTCCCCGCAGTTAAGTAGCATTCGAAAGACATGCATAGAATGGGCGTGCCTTCGTTGAAGGTTGGGCGTCGAGCTGGCACCTTGGCACCCGTAAAAAATCTACTGCCAATCATTAGCGGACCGGAGGTCTGCTGTGGCGACCCCTAACCGGGAAAAGCCGAAAGAAAAACAAACTGCTTTTGCATACCTTCATGATTTGCAGTTTTATTATAGCTCATCAGTCTTTGAGTACAACCCACCTTGCATTATTTCATAATATTTTTATTACTATAGAGCACAATTCACAGAGCAAAATAAAGCACCATTTTTTACAGAGTCATTTAACTTATTTCTGAAGCAGACTGCTTTTACATTATTTAAAATGTATGAGACTGCTGTGTACCCTTTGTGCATTACTGTATTAATAATTTATATCAATAGTTCTGTAATAGCAGTTCCAAGTTATTTATTCTAAATCTACTTCTTTGTGTGTTAATCTTAAATTACAGAGTGCCAGTAGAATAAATATAAATAATTTACTTAGAAATTCTCAGAAATTGAAATGAAACTTGTGATATTGGCTCATGTAACAAAGTATCCAAATATTGCAAAAATTAGAACTCATACTGAAGCATATTACTGCTGATTTTCTATAAAATGAGTTGTTCTCTTAAAGTTTCCTATATCAGTTAATACTGCACTGTAAGTCTATGACCTTTATCTGCTCCCATGATGTGTAGTAACTGAATAACTGTTTTGAGAGTAACCTTTATGGATTTATTTATTATCAAGGACCTTATAACAAAACAATCATTCTATTTCAGCATAACAAATGTTTTCTGTTTATAGCAGGTATCTGAAATAATTGTTCCTCCTACTGAAAAGCAAAGAGAGACACCCATACAAGAATAATCTGACCTTCTGCAATGTTTCCCAAACATACCTTATTTTTGTGCAGTAAATTAGTTTCTTATTACAATACTTTTTTCTGTTGGTCACATTTTCATTTCCAGTAAAGACATAGTGGTCCAGCAGTTAATGTTTCTATACTTGCAGCTCGTAGTTTTTCAGCTGTGTTCTTAGTAGTTGGTTAGCCTGATGTCCATAAGGCTTGCTGGGATCTGTTGTTTCCTCTTGTGTCCCAGAGTCTTGCCGAAAGATGAATTTGTGCTTGCCTAAGTTGCCCATAGGTGTGCGTGCATGTGAGTACGCATATCCTGTAAAGGAATGACATCCTATAAAGATTTAGTTTGGCCTTGTGTGCAAAATTCACTACCTGCCTACCTCTTGAACCTAAGAAAAGATAAAGCAGCTATCAGAACATTAATGAATTTCCTAAAGGAGAATTGTATCAAAAACAAGACCATATGCTTAAAACCTTAAGAAGCCCTATGTAGGAATTTAGTATTCTTTCACTTCACAGTCCATGTTTATTTATTATTTTATTTCTTCATGGGTGATAGAGCAATTGCACGGCTCAAGGCAAAAATTCAGAAAAACATCAAGTGAGCCAGCAAACTGTTGCCTTAAAGAAAATTTATTGTATAACTGTAAAAAACATATATAAAAACAACAAACAACCAGACTGGTTTCGGCTGGCACAAAAACACAGCCTTCCTCAGTGTAAAATTAAATATTCAGATGTTGCTGTTTAAGTACATGCAGCTGAAAGTTCATTGGTTCCACCTAAAATTGTTCATTTAGACCAGGTGGGAATAATCCACCTAATTTAACAATCCACTTTTTTCTTTGGAATTAAGAATTGAGTGCCAACCTGTTTTGTTGAGTTTGTTACCTTTTATAACATCAATTACCATAAAGGAAAATTTAGCAGTTTTATGCAACAGTTGATGTTTATATAGAGCATTGTTGACCTTTTTATTTTTGATGTTACTTACATGTTCAGATATTCTGAGTCTAAGGGGACGTGAAGTTTGCCCAATGTAGAAGGATCCACAGGTACACGTAGCCAGATAAGTCAACCAGTCAGTACTGCAGTTAGCAAAAAAATTAACATCATAAACTGTAGCAGAATTACGACTAGTAAATTGTTTGGATTTACTTACTTTGTCACAATTAGTGCAATGACCACACGGAAAACAACCAGTCAAAGGTTCCCCTGTAAGAGTAGTCTGTAATGCCTCAGGTTGGCACTCAATTCTTAATTCCAAAGAAAAAAAGTGGATTGTTAAATTAGGTGGATTATTCCCACCTGATCTAAATGAACAATTTTAAGTGGAACCAATGAACTTTCAGCTGCATGTAGTTAAACAACAACATCTGAATATCTAATTTTACACTGAGGAAGGCTGTGTTTTTGTGCCAGCTGAAACCGGTCTGGTTGTTTGTTGTTTTTATATATGTTTTTTACAGTTATACAATAAATTTTCTTTCAGGCAACAGTTTGCTGGCTCACTTGATGTTTTTCTGATATGTAAACTTAACATTCTTAATCAAATAACCTCAAAGGACAAGCAGTGTAAACATTTTTGTAAGTGTGTGTATTCCTTATTCTGTGTGAGTACATGCAGTTTTTTTCTATAAATCCTTAGACATGATCTCAAGAATTTCTCTAGATCATACCTCACAACTGTCCCTGATTTTTTGAGAATGTCCAGTTTTACCTCATATATTTCTCGTCCCACATAAAATTTTTGTTTATCTGGTAAATCACCGAGGATTATGGTCAATCAATAATGCATTAAGGCATTATAGTTTCATACTTATTGTTCAGAAAATGCATGTTGATGCAAAACCTTTTATTCTTATAATGCTTTATAAGAATTACAATATTTCATTTTTTTTCTTTCATTTAGGGCCTTTGTCCCACCTTATATTTCATTTTGTCTAGAATTGTTGAGCTATGATGGTGAGAGGTATGCCCCTGAGTTCTGCTTTGAGTTACAGCTGGATGGGAGAAATAGTGCAGACAGTAACTGTTGTACAAATGTA
Organism: Protopterus annectens; assembly: GCF_019279795.1. Taxonomy (NCBI): domain Eukaryota; kingdom Metazoa; phylum Chordata; order Ceratodontiformes; family Protopteridae; genus Protopterus; species Protopterus annectens. The sequence continues at coordinate 1,046,109,130 of NC_056745.1, read as the reverse complement.
TTGAGTAATGTCACTTCACTATCTCCGCTGAAGAGTGACTATTGCATAATGCTGCTTGCAGTAAATCAGTGGGGTCTTTATTCATCTAATCAGTAAGAGTTAGATATAAGCATTTTAATATTATGATATTATGAATAAAAAGGATATCAGCATCTCTTCTCCATTTGTGTCTATTATTATATGATACATATAGAGCAGTTAAATCTTCTTACAACATATTTCCTGCTGTCAAGCAATAAATGTCAGAAAATGTTACTCCAAAGCATTAGAGCACTAACTAAACAGCACTTAAAGCCTCACAAGTAAAAGTTCTGCATGATTGTTGAAGGTGGCGACACTGGCAAAAAAAAATTGTCACTAGAATTTTTTATGATTACACATAGGGCAAAATAGTTGATATTGATTCAGAAAGAGAAGGATACAGCTAAGAACTTGCTCACTTTTATACTTTTTGTTTATTAACAAAGTGAAGTTGACCTATACAAGGACCATTTACTGCTATTAATCATACCAAATTAAAAAAAATACAAGACAATATTTAGAGCATTACTTCGATTCAGAGCTGCATAGCATGTAAATTAAAAAAAAAACAAAAAAACAGATTACCTAACAACTAAACATATAAGTATGTAGAAATAATCAAAGTTTGCTAGCAGGTCTTATCTGATATGTTTCACACGCAAACAGTAAATTCAGATGTCTAAACCCAGAATATAAGTTCCTTGGCTAGACAGGTTTTGTCAGTTAACAGAGGGTTAATGCTCTGAGGTATTATCTGCTCTCTGTAGCTCAGGGTACAGGGTTTGATTCATTTTAACTTCCTTTCACACTGTAAGCCTCTGAGCAAGTTATGTAATTAGACAGTGTTATCAGGTTGTTCCAGAAATGAGTCACTTGTGTCCAGTAGGCTTTTCTGTTTAACAAATGTGTAAAATGAAAGAAAAGTGTATTTCATTGCTTATTGAAGGACAGCTAGTTAATATTGAGAGATGGCTGGTGTCACTAGAACCTGCAGAAGTCAGAAGATGAATTTTTAAAATGTCAGTAGTAAATAGATAATGGACTGAAGCAGTAGATATAGCCATACCTCTCAACTTTACAGAATGTTACAGACTGTTAAGATTTTAGCATCATATTCTTCATATGTTCCTCTTTAAATTTTAAGTTTTCTAGCAAATTGTTTTGGACTGAAGTCACCAAATAATGGAAGGCATTTGGGTTTCAGACTTCACATCTTTGGAAAATGCATTTCAATGCAAAATGTATTATTCTGCAAACTGTCTAAGTTTATAAGAGCGATATTTAAAATATCTTCCTGATTTTTTTTCCGTTTTGTCTCACCATTATTTTTGGCTTTCACCAGAATTCTTGAGCAAAAAAATTGAGAGATATCTATTGCCAGAGCACTACTAGGTCAAAACAAAGCAAGACTTAACACACAGGAGCAGCAGGCATCACAGCAGATGCCATAGAACAGGTGACAGTTGGGCTGGGTCATGACAGGAGATAGACTACGGAAGGGGAGATGCTAGCTAAACAGTCCCTAACAGCTTTACCATGATTTTGTGGATTATCTTTGAAAAAAAAACACTGGGGCATTTCCCTGATTCTGTACTAGGGGAAGCAAAAGCAGGTTTAAGACTTATAGACAGGGAAAGCCCCTCAGAGTTAGAACTAAGATTATGCATAACTGAAGTGAGTCTAATGAAGGAGACAAGTACAGAACAGTAGGAAAGATGTAAAGGTTTGAATGTTAATATGACAACAGAAAGGTCAATGTGGAAAACAGTTGTTAGACCGCGGGGAGTTAGGCCGCTCCTTTTGAAGGCAGGAGGACTATCAGCCTGCAAATGTAAGTAGTCAGCCTTTTTAGGACAACTCAGTTGTCTTAAAGGCAGCACAATTAGATGTAAATCAAGTCCATTTTGAGGAATGAAATTTCCCCTCCACATTGACATCTCAGTTTCAGGAAATAATCACAGGTATAATTCTGTTTGGGCAGGTGTATTCTCTGTTTAATTTTAATTTTCAGGCATACAACAGGAATGAGACAGGGAGTCTTAATCAGTACCTAAATAAGTCTGCAACTCTTTCAATGGTGATGTTATTTTTTGCTTATATAACCTAGTCAGAGACTAGCCAAGAGAATCTACTTAAGAGTCCCAAAGAATGTTACTTTAGTGTTAGAATAATTTGGATGCCCATGTTAAATGCATGCTTTAATTTTAGAGTAATTTAGATTACCTTGTTTGGTGCATAGATAGTTATTCAAGGAAACAAAGTAGCTCTGTAGACATCAGGATAAAAATTGGAATTTCCAGACATCTACTTGCCACCAACCCAGAGGGATACATGAATATTAGGAGATTAGTTATATTTGTTGCCACTCTACAGTGGTGGTGGTGCTGCGGTAGCGTTGTCGCCTCACAGTAAGACGTTGTCCTGTTCGATTCTCAGCTAGGGCGTCTTCTGTGTGGAGACATGTGTGAATGAGCGCACCTTCGTTGAAGGTTGTGCATCAAGGCTGGCAACTCGGCACGTAAAAATCTACTGCCAATCATTAGCGAACCGGAGTTCCGCTGTGGTGACCCCTAACCGGGAAAAGCCGAAAGACACAACAAGTTATAATTGTTGCCACTGCATGTATCAGTTTGTAGGAGCTGTACCATAAGAATAACCTCAGTAACCAGTTTGCTTAATAACGCCATTAAAGTATTTTTTCTACTAATATTTTTTCTCCTACTGCCACCTATTTTGTGAGTACGTGAGATGCTGATGCTAGGAGATGTGATGGCCATCCAACAGATTAATGTTACTGGAGCAGGAAGTTGAGATATTTTCATGCATCTCTATATTATTAAAATGAATGAAACATCTTCATCATTCTGCATGCGGAGTCAGTCTAATTTGCTTGGAGTTTTCAAGAAACAAAGACAATGAACACAGGCAGGGAGACCAACTTTAGGTTACACTTCGTACTTAACTCATTTCAACCTGCTGCTTCACTTTTATACTCTGACACTTTGTTTAGAGCACTATTTGTTAGCATTCAGCAACTGCAGCTGGGCCTAGAGCCCATCAAATGAAGGGTAACTGGAACATGGAAATGAGGCAATGGCATTTTGTGGCATGGTTATATAGTTTTAATGAAAGAAAGCTAGTTAGAGTAAAAGGGTTAATCAAAAAGCTGCTTTAACATTTCAGTGTAAGTATTTTTTCTGGCATTTAAGAAATTTGTGAGCCGGAGTTCAAGGCAACTATTTGTGAGTCAGATAAAGAAGGGTTTTCAAAAATATGTAAGGTTTATGTTTAAGAAATTCAATCACATGCTGTTTGGTGACAGGTGACTATACCTTTGTACAAACAACTAATATGAATTTAGTAAGTCTTTCTTAAATCCAGTTATAAGTAACCATTGTTGAAAACTGCAATTTTAAAACAGTTGTATGTATTCCTTATTTTTTTTAGAAAAATCAGTCTTTAAAAAGGGTCTATCTGAAAGATCGGACAAAATGTTGAAACCCATATGATCAGAACCATATGATCAACAACTCAGTCCGTCGAACTATTCTGATTGAGATCACTTTGCAGTAGGGATAATGAAATTTGCCCTTCTCCCCACTGTAGTGCAATCTTGGAGTTGGTATATATAATTAGCAGGGGGGTGTGGAGGGGTGCAGGGGACTCCCCCCCCACAAAAGCATTGTTTTTGTTATACGTGGGTGCTTGGCTTTGAATGTTTTTTCAACGGACTGAATTGTCAATCATATGGTCTTGACCATAAGAGTTTTGATGATTTGTTGGTGTGATCTTTTGACATAGACCTCTTGTAAAGGATATGGTTTGTGCTTATTTTTGATACCCAAAAGGTTCATATAAAAATGATGAGAAAACTGCATGTGATCATTTCATTAGGGTGTACCAGCTGCAGAATGTTGCTTACAGTCTGCAAGTTTACTCCTGTCTCAGGGGAAATTAAATTCAATTAACCAAAGAATCTGAATTACTTGAATGTTAACTATGATTATCTGCTCTTATCTGACATATATCTTTCCATTATCTGTTGTATAAATATATGGTCATGGACTTTTCTGTAAAACATACATTTTATCTTTGAATGTAACAATAAAATAGCCTTGCTACCTCAAACATGTTGTGTGTGGCCCTCTAGCCATGTATCACAGCCGGCAGTTTTGATTCCCACTAATTGTGAAAGAGGACATTTTATATATATATATATATATATATATATATATATATATATATATATATATATATATATATACCTCAGGAATGGGGGTAGGCAGAGAGGTTTAAAATGCCAGTCTTTACAATTAGTGACAACCAGCTCAGATTTTATCATCTCACCTATTGTGTATAGATGAAAGTGTTAAACATAAATAAGTTGCATTTTTATAATACAAACTTATCTAATGGAAATATGTAAATAAGGAATATGGGAAGCAAAGATTACACAGACTCTTATAAATTCACAATGGCCCATATTTTTTGTCCAAAATAGCACACACACTCACACACACACACACACACACACACACACACACACACACACACACACACACACACACACACACACACACACACACACACACACACACACACACACACACACACACAGTCTCTCTTGTGAAAGCTGGTGAATGTGAAGTACTCGCATGCATTGGGTCTGGTGTGGCTGGTAAGTATGTGATGTTGGTTATGTCTGGGTGGCACTACTGGAGGATGATAATTATGTGATGGTGAGTATGTATTGCTTGTTCTGGTACATGTAGTGGGTCTGTGTATAAATACATATGTATGTGTGCTTATTATATGATGCAAGTGGTTATGGCTTGGTAGCAGTATTGACCTATAAGGTTATATGCCAATCACCCCACATTTATGTGATTGTGGAGTTAGTGTATATAAGTCATGGGTGTGTCAAAAAAGTCACCCACATGAGGGTGTACAGTGGGGCTTGACTCCCCTGCAGAAGATGCTTTGAGAGTGTTATAATGTGGTAAATATTTGTGGTGTGTGATGTGTGTGTAATGTTTAGTAGATAGCATTGCGTCTCTGTGTTTGAAAAAGTGGCTGCTGAGTATGCTACTTTTGAGAAGGGATGTGTGGTTGACTTTTTTTTACATCACGTGTGCTATAAATGTGTTATTTGATACCTGAGTACATATTCACATACTCACTCAGATACACACACACACACACACACACACACACACACACACACACACACACACACACACACACACACACACATGCAGCTCTGTCTTTAGATGACCAGACATATTAGGTGATAAGAATGAAGACTTCCTAACTTATTTTCACATCAGCTTGTGAATGTTCAAAAAAAAAGTGCACTGCCATCTTAAAATTGCCCGTAAAATAACTGACATTGATAGCTGGATCTGTTTTTTTCAGGGTGTTTCTTACTGCTCCAGTTATTTTTGCTTACTGTTGTGTCACCATCTCCTTCTTCTTCTACAGGTTTTTCTAGTTTTTATATTGTCCTTGCAGAAGTCTATAGATTTATCCTCTTTCTCTCTTCTTATAAGTTAATCTAGCTGTTCACATCATTTCAGTCCCATTGCTTCTCATGTCCTCACATTTTCAGTCTGCTTTTTCTTTGCTACTACCTTACATTTCAATTCCCATATTATTTTAGACAGGCCTTAAAATTCATAGCTCATTTCCTGGATCACAAAATACATCAACTGTTTGATTGAATAAACAGGACTATAAAGTTACTCTCTGCTTAGTAATATAAACATAATTAAATGTATGTGTATTCTATACTATGTACCATAGCTCTCAACCTTCCATCTCTAAAATGAGGAACACTAGCCCTCATAATGTGGAACAAATGGGCAAAATGTGGAACACATACCAATGGCTTACTAACAACTTCAACTAGGAGGGTCATAGGATGGTCAAAATATGCTGGTTTTACTTATAAAGAAGATATTCTAATGAATTAATAGGATTCATTTCTATTTACAATGGATTTCACTAAAAAAATTCCTAACACTGAATGTGTGACAGAGTCTTTCAATGTGGAACATTTGAGGAACTTGAAGGAACATGAACTTTTTAAGACCCCAAATGAGGTACGTTCCTCGAAATGAGGTACACTTGAGAGGTATGCTATGTACCCCCACACCCCGTTCATGGCTCTAAAGAATCCAGTTGAATTACATTGCTATATGAATCTGAGAAAGGCAAAGGAAATGAATTGATAATTCACATTTATGTACACTTGTCATGAAATTTGCTTTGTTTAACTAGGGATTAAAATGATCTGTTACTGTGCACCATCCCTTAAGGAAAGATGAACACATTAAAAACTGTAAATGGATGAGAAAATGGCAAACAATGAATGTAAACAAGGCTTCATTTAAGTAAAGTTGATAAGCTCAGATGCAAATTGAATATTCTTGAGGAACATTATATCTGCACAATAGGCTGGACACAAATTTACATGGAGTGGATAATGCAGAAAGAGGGAGTGATCTAAAAATAGCATAAAACTGATACTAAATCACTAACACTAACCATTAAGCCTGAGCCTGTGAATGGGGCTTTGTACCAAGCCATAATGTTAGGGCTGCATCACTGTATTTACAGGCTTAAACACAGACTGTATTCTTCAGACCTGTGCTTTTATTCTTGATTTCAACATATTTCTAGACATTATTCTTTATTTTATTTTTATTAAGTTCAGGATTCTTTGTTTCATTAAACTACTCTGTAATATTCCCTTTATGTATAAATGTGTGTTTGTGTCTATTATTCCTATAAGAATGAATCACACATTATCATTTGAAAAAGAACTGCTTGATAAGCACTGACTGAGAACATAATTCACTTTCATACCACCTACACATTTCAAAATAAATATTTTTGCAGGGAGCAGACCATATTATATCCCTTATCTGTCATGCCTCCTAAAACATGTAGACTAACTCTATGGTTGTAAACAACAGTGGGGAAAGGAAAAACTCCCTGTTAAAACATTAAGCTGTATCACACCAGCAGTAATCCCACAGTGCCTGCTTGTCCATGGAACATATAACCAAAAGGCAAAAGTAACACTTACAGGCATCTACTATAAAGACTGGCTTGTTCTGAAATGGTAGGGTCAGTCCTCTTTAAGCATCTTTTTACAGCATCACAAAAAATGTGATTATCAGGTGATTATAGTATATAGTGGAGGTGGGGTTAGGGTGCAGCCTACCTACATAGATACTTCTCTGTGTTGTAAGTTAGATGCTCTAGATTGCTATCATATTTCAGAGCCTGAGGTATTTGGCTACCATTATGTTTGTATTTTTTGTGTATGCCCTTTACATTTCTAATTTAGGGAGTTGTGAATATGTGGCAGACTTTTTTAGATATAGGGATGTGAAGGTAGAATGTAAATAAACTGCTGATTATGCAAGCAGAATGTATTTAAATTGACATTAATGTGGACAGAATAGTAAAGAACAAAAATATGTAAACATTGGGAGAAAAGCATGTTATTCCAGCTCATTTTTGGTATAGCTGTAAAAGAATATAGAGTGATGTTCATGTAAATGTAGGGCTTTTCATGTGGGGATGCAACAATCAATGCACATTTACACAGACTTTATTCTTCATGACTGTGTTTTTAAGGGTCAATTCAACATTGTTTGGAGGGGTATTGTGCTTTCACTTTCAGGATGTTTGCTCTCATGATTCTCTTTTTAAGTAAAGTGGATTGGAGGACTGTGTACCACTCATTAAATATATGTGGGTCTATTTAAAACAAACCACCCACCCACAATGTCAGTAAGAAATCCCATCCTAAATGTAGACGTCAACACGCTTCTATGCATGCAACAAGTTATAACCTTGATTCATGCAAAAGTAAACTAAAAAATAAGCAAAGAAAAACATAATTCTTTTTGTAGTGGGACAAGCCCTCTTCACCCCCATGTTTAAGCCAACATTGCACAATATTGGGGAAAGGATATATTCCTCGACCCCGATAGCTGTCCATTCTTGCACACACCTGTCGATATCTCCTTAGTTGATCAAAATCTATCAACTAAACAGATGTTGACTGTAATAATGTTTGATAAAAGTAATGACTCCTCTATATGTGTGTGTGTGTGTGTGTGTGTGTGTGTGTGTGTGTGTGTGTGTGTGTGTGTGTGTGTGTGTGTGTGCATTTGTGTGTATGTGTTCTTATAATTTGCAGGGTTGCACTAATTTTGGCTCAAACGTTGGCTCTATACCTACTACAAATGGACAGATTTAATATGTTCTAAGTTAATAGTACCAGCATTTAAAAAGTTCCCCTAGTTTGGGGACTTTTCCGTAATTATTTTTTCATTCTCCCATATTCTGGAGGTAGATAATTGAGAGGTATGGTTTGTACTCCTGCACACACACTTATTTTTTTAAATTTTATTTTATGTTATTTTGTTTTAGATTACATAACTGGTTAGGTGGACTGATTTTGAAATCCTTTTCAACCATGACTTCAGCCATAGTTGTTAAAAGCAAGTAAGTAATACAAATAAGTTAAAAGTATTATTGCTAGTGGTGGGGTGAGTGGGGCAACTGCCTTGGATGTGAAGTATTTCAGGAGCATGATTAACCAATCATGATCTCTCTTTAATGCAATACTGGGTTTTAAAAGCCAGTATTGCATTTGCAGTCCAATCTGAGTGCTGTAGTCCTCCACGTATGGTCTAAACTACAGCAACTTCTTGCTATAATTGCTTCACTTAAAGTAAATCTTTTTTTAAGTAAAACATGAGTGCCATAGAGCTCCATGCAGGCAGGGTATAAACTGTAGCAACTATTTACTATATTTGTTGCAAGCAGTTTGCTTACGGTTTAAAAAGAATATATATTTTAACTATATTCTGAGCACTGTAGCAGTATGTGCAGACAGGGTACAAACTGTAGCAAGTGTTTGCTACATTTGTAGCAAGCAGTCTGCTACAGTTTAAAAAGAAGAAATGCATTTTTTTAAACTAAAACCTGAGCTCTGTAGCTCTGTGTGCAGGCAGAGTATAAACTGTAGCAACTGTTTGCTACAGTTTAAAAAGAAGAAAAAAATAACTAAAGTATGAGCACTGTAGCACTCTGTGCAGGCAGGGTATAAACTGTAACAACTGTAGCACACAGTTAGTTACAGTTTAAAGGAAGATTTTATTTTAATAAAATACGTTGAAGGAGGGTTGAGGCAGGGAACTGAAATGAGATCTGAATGGCCGGGGTGGGGCTTGGGGTGCCATGCATCTGGCCGGGTCTATATCATATTATCGAAATTCCAAAACATTGAACACCATAAGCTCAAACTTGGAATCTTAAAATATGATATCATCGAAAGCTCAGAACAGCAAATTTTTTCCCTGGGAAAAAAAATTGCTGTTCTAAGAAACACACACTCAACACAAGCACACCAAAAAAAAACAGCAATCCACACACATACACTTAAAATCCTATATCTAACCCTACACTAAACTGTACATACACTACTATCTATCCACTTACCTTAATCCAAACCCTAACCCTAAGGTCCATCACTATCGCATGCTCACCTGAGCCGCGCCCTAACCCTAACTCACCTACCCCGCCCTAACCCTAAAGTCTGTCACTATCGCACACTCACCTGAACCTGACCCATAACTTTCCACCACAGTGCTGAAAATAGCGAAGCCACAGAAACGGCCAACCAAATTCTTTCCCTAGGAAAAAATTTGGTGTTCTGCATCTTCGCTATTTTCAGAGTTTACTGTTTTAGGTTCGATATTAGAACATTCAATGTTTTCAAACTTCAATATTCTAATATAGACCCCATCTGGCCCACCTGGTTGAACAGATAATGATGGGGTGGGTTGCTGGTTCATAGTACCATCTCAGGGCAATTTCTGAAGCAGCTATGCTTCTACAAATTAACAGATGCTTATTACACTGCAGTTTTCAAAGCACATTGTAAAGTATTAAATTACATAGCTTGACAATTGCACAAACAAATTTAAGTCAACTAAAATTTACAAAACTCTTACAAAGAAACTTGAACCAACATTTCTAATGAAAGTCCTAGGTGTTTTTTTTTTTTTTTTGCAGTAGGAAACAATGGAGAAAGAATATAATATTCTTATATAAAGCATATCATTGCTGGAGCCTTCCTGTGTCCTGACAGAGTGCTCTTCAAACTATCTGGAGATATACAGAGCTAAGTATATTTTTCTGGCACTTCAGAGTTGTGTACTGTTAGTTGTTGTTTGACTAATTGTATATCATTGCTGGCTGACTTCAGAGTTGTGCACTGTTATCTTTGCTTTACAGTATAGTTTTTCAGATCTCTGCTGAAGGTGTTGGCTTTCCCCACCTCCCCCTATTTCTCTGTGTCTTAGGTTGTTATAACTGGTTTTACATCCTGTGTGTTATCTGACTATCTCAAGGATTACTTGCATAAAATTAGACCCTCTTAGTAACAGCCTTCATATCATTGCTGGAGCCTTCCTGTGTCCTGACAGAGTGCTATTCAAACTATTTGGAGATGTACAGAGCTAAGCATATTTTTCTGGCACTTCAGAGTTGTGTACTGTTAATTGTTGCTTGACTAATTTTATATCATTGCTGGCTGACTTCAGAGTTGTGCACTGTTATTTTTGCTTCACTGTATAGTTTTTCAGATCTCTTCTGAAGGTGTTGGTTTTTCCCTATCCACCCTCCCTATTCCTGTCTTCTTGTTTAAATTTGGAGGCTTTTGCAGTTGCTCACTGTAGATTTGATCTGGGACACTCCCCCCTGTCCCATCTCTTTACCTCATTCTACCTAATACACTCCTTCTGCACTTGTTTTTAGTCATTTTTAATTTAATTGGATTTTTTTAAACTGTTTGGTCTAACATTGCTACTTTCTCAAGTGTGCTAGCTTGCACTACATTTGAATTGTTTTTACTGCTGTTTTAGCTACTTTTCTGTATATAAAAAAAAAATTAAGCCTGTTTCTTACCTTTCCTGTAACTAGTGTAGTCCAGATTCAGATTTGCTGAATCCAGGACTGTATGTAAGCTTCTCAGCCCCCCAAGCTTTCTGTGCTGGAGGGAAGCATTCTAGCTTATCATTGGAAGTGGTAAGCATTAGGTAACACATCTGCCACATAAGGAATGGTTCTGGCGCAGAAATTGTAGTTATTGACTGTTTGGGAAGTTTTTCCATCTCTCTCAACTTTCTGATTTAAAAGCCTGCATTTGCACTTGTTTCCCTCCTTTCCTGTAACTAGTTTAGTCCAGATACAGATTCTTAGTTTTAGCACTTGAATGTGCTTATTCATGATCAGCACTTGTTCAGAACTTGTTGTAAGCACTAAATAACCTACTAATTACTAGCGCACTCAACCTTCTTCATTACCTAGAGGAAAACAGTTTTGGTATTTACTTTCCTCACTTGCTTAGAGAAAAACAGCTCTTGTACTCACTTTTCTCACTTATCTAGAGGAAAATTGTTTTTTATTCAGGTATGTCCAAGGGTCAGCTCCCAGTGTTTTCTCCTGTCTACCTGATGAATCTGGGCATCTTGGGGCAATGTAGACAGACAACCCTCTCCTCCTACCACCAAACACTACAACCTGTGAGAGATGCACTTATCTAGCCAAACTGGAGATAAAGCTCTCTCCAACCAAGACTGAACTTGACAGTCAAGAGGAGAAGGTAAACACTTGCACCACACCACACTCATCACATAGTCTCACTAAATCTACACCACCAAAATCCGCACATAGAAACAGAAAAACATTCACGGAGGCTCTCAATAATAATCTGCTCAAGCAACAGAGACCTCCAAAGCAGAAATGCAAGCAACCTCCACCCCCAACACAACCCAAATGACACATAGCCTGCAGTCTCAGTGTGCCACTCAACCACAGCCAATAAGACAAAACAACGTACGCAACACACCAGTCATAGGTGACTCTATAGTCAGGCACACTGATGTCCCACTCACCAGGCTAAACAAAGCGAAGGTTGCGAAGGTTACTGTCCAAGGGCGCCTGCAGGCAGGTGCAAGGGGGTGCACTTGCACCCCCCTGGAATCGGCTGACTAGTTAATGTTATAATTTTAAAAAAAAAAGTTTTTTTTTTTTTAGGGCGTTCTTCTTTAAGAAGTCCAGTCGCGGGCGTGCTGACATCATTGCTCGTCGTGCATATTTTCAAGTTTGCGAGCGGGAACTCACACAGACGGTTTCGGGTTCGCAAGTGGGAACTGAAACGGACAGAAGATGGGACGGGTTTTCGCCTGCAAGTGGGAGGAAACAATGAAAGGAACTGAAACGGACGGAAGATGGGGCAGTAGCGGGAGACGCCCGGCAGTTGGGAAGAAATGAAAAGATGGGACACTTTCAGAGTGAGTAGTGTGTGTGTGTGTGTGTGTGTGTGTGTGTGTGTGTGTGTGTGTGTGTGTGTGTGTGTGTGTGTGTAAAATGCCCCAAATGTTGCAGGTTTTCCCTCATACTTTTCTGTTCCTCATAAAATCTGTGGTTTCTGTATTTGTGTCCTTGCCAAGCCAGTGGTAGCATTGTTGCCTGACAGCTACATGTTCTCTGGTTTGATTATTGGCTGTCTGGAGTGTTTCTCTCTGGGCCTCTGCTAAAAATTAGCTTTTTTTCCATGGTGCAAAGGAGTGAAGCCTTTGACTGCACCTCACATGACCTGTGTTTAATTAGTGGAACAGGTGCTGAAGGGATGGGCAGGGAAAGATGGGAGGGAGCAGTCTCTGGTGGCTTGCCTATTCTTGGGGGTGGGGTGGGGGAATCTCCAAATTGCCACTTGGGTGAAAAACCTAGCCACAGCACATGGTACTGCATCCACGTCGTACTAAGTTGTACAGCTTATGCTTTCAAAAAGTGCAAAGCACCGAGCACCCCAAAACTAGTAGTGTGTGTTTGGAGCCATGTATACCTTTCAGTGATCAGGTAGCACTGAAACACTCTAGGGAGCCACCAAGGGTAGTGTTTCAGGAGAAGGCCAGTCCACAGGACATGGTAATTGTCCCACCCTTTGCCACCAAGCTCTCACCTCTACAGAAACAAACAGGCCAACTGGGCTTCACAGACAAGTTCTCATCAAACCCAGGGATCTCTGATTTTCACCACCATAGAATAAAGAGGTCACAGGTTTCTTATCTTGCCTGGGGATATCTGGTTCTCACCTCCAGAGAATAAACAGGCAAATGGGTATTGGCACTAGACCTATAAGGTAAGGTCCTGTTGGGAGGAAGGTGCAATTTACTGGAATACACTGGGTCTGGTGTGCGACACAAAATATCGAGCAATCCAGGTTTAGGGGAAGGGTTTCATGAGTGGGTGGTAGTGATTAGGCTCACTGAGGATGGTCATGAATGAATACTATCAGTTTTGGGTAAAGTATGTAAATTGATTACTTGTCAGTTTCTGTAGCTTATATAGCTGCAGTTTCAGCTACATCATACAAGTGCAGCTAGGTATACTAACAAAAAAAAAAAAAAAAAAATGCTATGCTGTACTTGCGGTAATGGTTTACGCGTTTCTACAGAGGTAGGTCAAGAAAGTAACATTTGTATTTTGTAAAGCGGCAGTGGATATTTATTTTTGTAGGATTAAATGACATGGGTGCATAGAGACATCAGGTTGTACACTAGAATTACATATCCAGTTGTTCTCCTTTAACAAATGTTAAAAAAAATGACACTCATTTGAATATCAGACTTCATATTCTTCAGAAAGTGCATGGTAACAAAAGCTTTTATTCTAGCAACTTTCTAAGTGTACAAGATGGATATTTGAAATGTATCCCTGTCTTTGGGACTGTATTCCCCCCCATTATTGGCTTCAGCCAGGTTTTGTGCTAAGGTTGAGAGCTATGGTAAGAACTGAATTCACTGAATATGTTTGGGGGCTATATTCCCCCATTACTTTCTTTGTCCGGGTGTTTTTTGCTAAGAGGTTGAGAGCTATGGTGAGAACTGAATTCATTGAATGTTTGGGGACTGTATTCACCCAATATTGGCTTTGTTCAGGTATTTTGTGCTAAGAGGTTGACAGCTGTGCTATGGTGAGAACTGAATTCACTAAATGGTAGCCATTTAAGTTTCAGTCGTCCTCTTTCACAAAACAGCTGATTTGGCATAGTGGTATGTTGCTCTGACTGTTTTGCACAGGGTCCCCTGGGTTCAAGACATGGTAGTGAAATGTATGGTGGTAACGCAGCATTTTATTCTAGCAACTTTCCAACATTATACAAGCAATGTTTAAAATGTGTCCCTGGTTTTTGGCCTTTTGTCCCCCCCCCCCCAATACATTTTGGCTTTTTTTCCAGATTTCTTGTGCTGCAAAGTTCAGAGATACAGCTGAGTGTCGAGTAGATTTTATAAGGAGCTGAGAGCTGCAGGGGAGCAAAAGTTTAGTGCTGCTTATGTTTAGTCTGCTTGCATTGTTAATAGCACAACAGATAGTGTACTTGCTTTTGATGCTGAAAGCTGTGGGTTCTACTCCCACAGTAGGTAGATGCATTGCTGATACTGTACTGTGTTGTAAAGGGGGTGGACGCTACACTCCTTTTTGGCAAAGATACCTAGTAACTATGAACCTGTTGTCCGTTTGCTATCTATTCCCTATTGCGGTATTGCTAGCTTATCATTTTTTTATTGCATGCAACAAAGGCAATTTATTCTTCAAGGGCAACAGGCACTTTATTTGTAGATGAAACAATGACATATAAAGTTGTTTGCTAGCAGCAACCTCTTTATTAGTTACAAATTTCTTTAATGTGGATTTTACTACTTCAGAGATTGTGCATATTTTTTACTGATACTGGTGGACTATAGAAGGTTGAGTAGACTTTTTATGATGGAAATGTTCTGAATTGGGCAGTTTTGTCATTGGTGTATGCATTTTGTTTCATTGTTTACTGGAAAAATGTTCAAAACAATAAATTTAAAATGCCCTCTAACAACTGTACTGTATTGTACAAGGAATATAATGTAATACAGTCAGGAAGGTGTATCAAAGAGCATGTGTATGTTATGTTCAAGGGGCCTATGATTTTGAAGACAGCCCAGAGTTAATATTTATCTGCCACTAGCAAAATGTATTTTCTTTGAATGTGGGTTTCAATGCTGTTTCAATGCATCTGAGTTTCAAGGGCAGAGAAGTTTTAATGTTAAGTCTATTTTCAGTGTGAGACTGCATTGCTTTGTTTAACAGATATGTATTAGAGTTTGTGCTGTAAAATGCAAAATAAAACTTTCAAATGAAATCTAAATCATCGCAGAAGTAAAGCAGTATGCATATTACAGTGTTTATGGTAAATGGGGCAAAATAACCAAGGAATGGGACATTGGAATGGCTGCAGGGGGGAGGCTCCATTCGACCATGATTTTGTGAGGGGGGGGGGGTAGCAAACTCAGACAGCCCCGGTTGAACTATACCTCTCAGTTGTCCATATCTTTGCAGAATGAATAGATATTTGCTTATTAGTTTTGGTTTGTTCCTCATACAATGAAGTCACTAAATGACAAGCATTTGAGTTTCAGACGTCATAACCCTCAGAAAAATGCATGCTAATGCAAGACCTGTTATTCTATCAACTGTCTTAAGTTTATACAAGAGCAATTTTTAGTAGTGTTTGTATGTTCCCCCAATTTATTTAGCCTTGTCCAGATTTCCTGCATTAAGAGGTTGAGAGGTATGTGCAAATCACTTTGTAGAATTAGGAATATCCAAACCTCTCCATTGTCCCCAATTTTGGCTCAAAATGTTTCTCTCCCCTAATAATCCTTCCTCAAAATGGCAATTTTGGAAGAAAATGTGATTGAAGTCTCCTGGAATAATGGTGTTGGCTTAATGCATAGGGACACCATATTAGTTAGGAGATATGGACTGATGGGGTACATAGAGGGGACCTATAGTTAGGTATGACACAGTAAGTAGTTTTGTTAATGCTAAGTTGGATGCAGAGGAATTCCACGTCATTATCTCACCTAGCA
This sequence comes from Protopterus annectens, assembly GCF_019279795.1. Lineage (NCBI taxonomy): Eukaryota > Metazoa > Chordata > Ceratodontiformes > Protopteridae > Protopterus > Protopterus annectens. The sequence continues at coordinate 1,046,093,111 of NC_056745.1, read as the reverse complement.
AGTCTGGAGATGAAATGTTCTTTAAGAATATGTAGACACCATCACCTTTTCATCTCGGGTGATAGGCCTGAACTTGTGGCAGATATTGAAATCCTGCATTAAAGGAGTGCTGTCATCGGTCTTGAATTAGGTCTCTGTGATGATGCATGTTTTCCAGGGGAAGCAGTGCTTGTAAGGAGTGGACTTTTTAGCTTAGGCTCTGAAAAGGAAATTGGTTATTTTCTAATTCACGTAGCAATAAAATTCAGTATAAAAACTGTAAAAGTTTCTGAATGCAAACACACTATTTAAGCAGCATCATGGTAGGGAGTACTTCAGTACAGAGAGATTCAACTATATACATAGCCCTTTCTGTCAAAAACACACACACCATGGTCACACAGAGTTTACAGTTGTTGTAACAAGTTTCTGAATGCAAACACACTATTAAAGCAGCATCATGGTAGGGAGTACTGCAGTACAGAGAGATTCAACTATATACGTAGCCATGAGTTCCCTTATACCTTTCTGTCAAAAACAAAAGCACACCATGGTCACACAGAGTTTACAGTTGTTGTAACTTTGAAAAAAATCTATTTTTGTATTTCTTGCACTAAGAAGTTGAGGGGTGTGTGTGTGTGTGTGTGTGTGTGTGACAGAGTCAGAGAGAAATTCCCTAGTTAGCTCTAACAGGTGGAATTTATGTGCAACTGTTTTGTTTAGCAAATGGTATCATTATTGTGGTATAGAATTTTAAAGCAGTGTTAGCACAGCAGGTAGCATACTTGCATCTTGATGCAAAGGGCTGTAGGTTCTATTCATTCAGCATGTACATTTGTATTTTAAGGGGGTATGGTACTACAGTTCTTAGTATGTCCTCCTTTGGATGAGACACCTGATAACTATGAACCTGTTTTTCAGCCTGCCACCCATTCCCTATTGCAATATACCAACTTACCATTTATTTTAATGTAGCATATGCAATTTATTCTTCAAGGGCAACAGGCACTGGATTTGTAAATGAAACACTGAAATATAAAGTTTTTTTCTAGCAACAACCTCCTCATTGGTTTCAGATCTCTTTAATGTGGAATTATTCAGATGACTTTTACTTCTGCAGAGATTCTGCATACTGATTGATATTGGTGGATTGTATGACAGAAGTTTGAGTGTTCCTTCATGGTTGAAATGTTCTGAATTGGGCAGGTTGTCATTATTGGTTCATATGATTTGTTTCATTGCTTAAAGGAAAGATGCGCAGAACTATAAATTTAAAACATGCTTAACAAGTGGTGCTGTATTATACAAGGGATATAATTCAATTATGTAGTATAATTAATAGTCAGGAAGGTGAAACAAAGAACTCTTGCATGTTTCTAAAAATGTGTGCAAGGAGCCTATGATTTGGAAACAGGCCAAAGGTAAACTTACCCTGCCACTGGCCAGATGCATGTTCGTTGAATGTGGGTTTCGATGTTGTTTCAGTGAATGTGGGTTTCAAAGGTAGAGAAGGTTTAATGCTAAGTCTGTTTTCATTGTAAGGCTATTGCTTTGTTTAGGTTTTGTAAATGTCTCAGTGTTTGTGCTATAAAATTTGAAATAAAAGTTGTAAATGAAATCCGGATATCTGTAATCATTGTAGAAGTAATGCATAAAACAGTATGCACACTGAGAGATTTGAACAGTGTCTGACAAATGGGGAGAAATAGCCAAGTAATGGGACACTGGAATGGCTGCGGGGGGGGCTGTGAGTGGGCGGGGCAGCAGAGGGGGGGTGCATGGGCGGGGCTTGTGTTTGCACCCCCCTGCAAAAAATCCTGTGGGCTCTCTTGTTACTGTCAGCTGCTTGTCGAGGGCCAGGATCCGCCACATAACCTACGCACTCAGGTCACTCCACAACAAGTACAAATATGACTCTGTAATTGTCCATGTTGGTGTGAACGACCTGAGACATACCTCCCTGGACTACATGAAAAGAGACATGGAAGAGCTCTCTGATCTTGTACCCCAGGCAGTAGATGAAAAACTGCCAGGAACCACCACGGTAAAAGAAGAAATGGTTTTATTTTAAATTGAAGTAAAACAAGCGCTTTCACGCATTGATATGCGCTTCATCAGGTTATGGTTTACACAATAAATGAATCACTTTATATAGCAGGATTCACTATAGTTAAGAAAACAATTCATCAATTAATCAATTATCCAAGCAAACAATTAAAACAAAATTGCTAAAGCCCATTTCCTATGCTGGCTCAAGAAGCAAGCCAAACATTGAATCACAAATACAAAGGAACGTTTTCACATTTTTAAAATAATTCCAAATTCACAATAATAAAACCTAAATAATTCATGATGTCATTGATAGCTATATTTTCAATAGTTCATGGTCATATAGTAAAACATATATCAATATAAATTATATAAAAAATAAAAAAATATAAAACCGCACGGAATGGCTGATATATTCTATCATTTTTGAATGCAGTGCAACCTGCATTTACAGCCAAAAAAGGATGCACCTATATTCTCTGAGCTTATTTCCTATGCTGGCTCAGGAGGCAAGTTAAGCATGAAGTCACAAATACAAAAAGAACGTTTTCACATTTTTAAAAAACTAATTCCAAATTCACTATAATAAAACCTAAATAATTCATGATGCCATTAGTAACTACCTTTCCAATAGTTCATAATCATATAATATAACATGTATCAATTCAAATTATATAGGACCGCACGGGATAGCTGTTATATTCTACCATTTAAATGCGGTACAGCCTGCATTCGTGGCTAGAAGAGGATGCACCTACATTCTCTGAGACAAACAGCGTTGTGCATACACTATTCTAAATAAAATCATCAAAGCACAACACAAGATCAAAATCAAGCAGGAAAAGTCAGCCACTACTACTGCTGCTCATCCGATTCGATGAAGTCTGTCAAAAGACAAACAGAAAAACATCAACATAAATGCTGTCATTTAAAGGCTGTACCAACTGTATCACTAGTCATATCTATATATATCACATTTCATGAGAAATCATCAACAAAAGAACAATACATTTTATAATAACAACTAGATGAGAACCCGAAAATATTATTCTGACTAGCGTCAGTGCATACATATGTCACCAATAGATAAAGACATACCAGAAAGGCTGTTGCTAGAGGCAGCATTTCAAGTACTTAAAAAATATATATAGAAATAATTGTGCCCGTGTTAGACCAATAGCATAGCGTGTCAAAAGCGAGATGGTATTCCGCTATTTTCATTGCATATATTTCATGATATGTGAATATTGTGCACAATGAAAGAAAGAATCCATTTTCATTGGAGCATTAGTCATGTTCTATTATAAAGTTGAATGGTACATAATTATACGTAAATAGAAGGAAAGAGGAAGGCCATATGCCATCCAAATGAATGGTAATCTTACTCATAGCTATATGAAACTCCATACTTGATACCAAGTTAGGAGCTTAATCACCTTAAGACGTCCATGCTCTATTTTAGTTATTCAAGTGCCTACTGAGGGCAAGAGAGTCAGCCGTAAAACGGCCTCAGAAATCTAGAATGAAGAAATAATCCATCTAGACCTGGATATTACTTCTATCTCAATGGTATATATGATTACAGAAAACAAAAAATATATCTGACTTTAGTAACAAAAATAGTGTCAGAATAAAATATGCATCCTTTATTAAACCCAACCATATTGACATTCATTAAAATATAAACATAGATTCATCCCTGATATAAAGTTAAGCATTTCTTATCTGGTGCTTATTATGGCTGAATGTAGAATTGCCATAGGGTCTTGGTTTAACAGAAAGCTCAAATTCCTATGAAGGCATAACGGGGTTGAATAAACAGCTTCCCGATGTAAGTCAAATGTCTTCCTCAGATGTTATTGTAACCAGTATGAATAGTATATGGTGGAAAATCACCAGTGGGTCTATGTAAATATGAGGTGATATTTCATTAGTGTTAAGATATATTCATAAAATAATTGACCATGCCATGTTATGTTATAGCATACTATTACTAGTTGAAAGCAACCAAACATGAACTTTACCATAACCAAGGTTTGAGGTCCATGATTCCAGAAGAAAACATGGCATTAAGGCATATACACTTAAGTGAAAACTAAATATTGTGTGAGCACAGAATAGCCTATATGCCATTTACATATGAATATTTGAAAAGAAATTTAAGGGCCACACCCAAGGCTATAACACTAGCTTAGCTCCATTTCATTCATATAAAGGTCTTTTATAATTTTTGACAAAAACTTCCAGATAACATATATATATGGAGCAATATCAAAAAGCATGTGTCAAAATATTTATATGACCGGGGGCAGTCATAAAACTATGCTGCACACTAAAATATTCCTATGTGTGCAAGTGTACTACAAATGGAAAAATTGATGTAACTATTGTAGGGTCATTAAAATATTGTAGAATATCAAAATGACCCTAGTAAAGCAGGGCGTATATTAATGGCGGTGTTGAGCCCTGGTGGTATATGCGCTTTGAGTCTTAAAATCCATTTGAGCTCAAACATTTCAACAGTACCTATGTGGTCTCCCTCTCTCCTATTCTGGTTAATAACCTGTAGTATCTGAAAGGTAAACCTATGTCCAGGGTTCTCATTGCAGTGTATGGCTAAAGCACTATTTGAATTGCCTTTTTTAATATTGTAAACATGATTGTAAATTCGATCCCTAAACCTTCTAGAGGTCATTCCTACATAGTAGCTGTCGCATTGATCACACTTTGCATAGTAAACAACATTTTGGGTATTACAAGTTGCATAGAAAGTTGGTCTAAAATCTATACTGGTGCCCGGGACCTTGAGGGCCTGTTCCTTGTTGATGTACACACATATGGAGCACCTACCACATGCATACGTGCCCATTTTTATCTGGGTTCGAATATCAGTTTGTTTCACGTCATATTTGTCCTTGCATAAAAGCCTCTTTAAATTCATACAATTGCTAAACCTAAAACTAGGTTTACTGCCCAAGAATGTATAGAGATGTGGTTCAGATAGTAGAATCTTCCAATTCCCTGTTATAATTTTAGTAAGGTGTTGAACATCACTGGTATATTTTATATCATATTTAATTTTGTCATTTCTCTCATGATCATATCCTGCTTTCCTTCTTAGATTACCAGTGGTGTTATTACTTATGACAGAATCTATTGTCTCATTAATCAAGTTCACAGGATATCCTCTGTCTATGAAGAAATTCTTCTGTTGCTCAATTAGGTGCAGAGCATCTTTTCTATCTGAACATATTCTTAATATTCTACTAGCCTGTCCCTTGATAATATTTCGGAAGATGTGTCGCGGGTGCATACTGTCATAGTGAAGTATACTGTTTCTCCAACAGGGCTTGCGATATAAAGTGGTAGCAAGGCAACTTCTGTCATCCTTTATTATAGAAACATCTAAGAAGTTGGCCTTTACTGAAGAATATTCATAAGTGAAGGTAAGGAAAGATGTTGTACTATTCATGTATCTTACAAATTCTTCAAGTTCTTCTACACTACCATTCCACAATATAATAACGTCATCTACGAAACGCCTGTAGATGACTACTTTATCAAATCTGGGGTCACTGAAGACATTCTCCTTTTCCCATCTATAGACAACCAGGTTGGCATACGCATTCGCACAGGGAGTGCCCATGGCTACTCCCCATGTTTGTGCATATGCCATGTCATTGAATAGAAAAACATTGTTATTGAGAACCAAGTCTAGAAGACAGCAGATGTTCATAATCTCAGTGCTGTCTATAGTTCCCTGCTCAATTAGATGGAACCTAATGGCGTCTAACCCATAATCATTGGGGATGCTAGTGAAAAGGCTCTTTATGTCCATTGTAACAAGTAATGTGTTAGTATTGAGTCTATCTGTTACCTGTTTATGTTTTAAATCTTCTAATAAGTCATAAGAATTTTTAAGAATGGTTGAAATTTCTTTAGTCATTGGGCCCAGCTTAGACTGTATATATAAAGACGAATTCTCGGTGACCCAATGGTCACCCGATACTATGGGTAGTGGTGGGGATATTCTCCCTTGTGTAGTTTCGTAAGCCTTTATGACCGGTATGAGAGGTGATTCTACCCTCAAAAAATCATATAGCATCTTGTCTATTGACCTTGTCATAAGCATGTCATATAGGGTGTCATGTACATAATTGATTATAGATTTTACCTTAGATCTATCAATGACTTTATAAGCTTTATCATCTCTGAGCATTGAATTCATCAATTGGTCATAAAACTCTTATCAAGGGCCACAATTCCCGGTGCCTTATCAGCTGGTTTAAATATCATATCCTTGTCAGTGGCCAAAACATCTAAAGATTGTTTCTGTGTGCGATTTAAATTAATATAAACATTACTGTGTTTATCACATTCATAGTAGTTGTAAAAATCCCGCTCACATGTCCGTATAAAACACTCTATGGTAGGTGTTAGCGGGGGTGTGAATGTGCTTCTCCTTTTATATGCTGTTACATTATACAAAGAAATGCAGCTATCAGATGAATCATCTTTAAAAAATATTTTCAGAGATAACTTCCTTGCAAATAACCCTACAAGAGTATCAGATAGAATACTATGACAGGAGGGTATAAAAGATAACCCTCTATTAATTAAGGAATGTTCCTCTATGGAAAAAGATCTGTTCGTCAAATTGAAAAACAAAAAGTTCAATTCTTCATTCTTCTTCTTCGCTCCGGTGTCTCTTCCGAAAGTTTTCTTTTCCCCCTTCCTCTGCTCATAGATCGTGAGCGTGCCTTGTCCTTGTAGGGGAGTGGGAAGTTTAAAGGCATGGGTACAAACGGGTTTGTATTCTTGTTAAAAGTCTTAGGTTTAGCACCTGAATTCTCCGATGTATTCAGGCCAAGTTGGTTGCAAGGCAAGGACAAACTAGGCGTGTTGGAAGTGGTGGGCTCACAGTTATTAGTATCATCAATTTGGGTTGGAGCAACCAATTTGTTGCTAGGTATTTCCACTGATGTATGGACTATATCTTCCCTAACTGTGTTCGCAGTAGTCAAGGATGGAATAGTGTGAGTATTGGTATTAGGCTGTCTATTTGGCCTCGGCCATAAGAAGATGCGCCCAGACTGAAAGTCTTCACAATCACGCTTCAGCTTCCTAGTTTTCACTTGCTCTAATTTATTGCTATATAGCGTCAGTTGTCTATTCATAGACTGTAATTTGGAAATACAAAACTCAGTTTTAAAGTTAACAGTTAAATAGTCATATTGTTCCTCTACCTTAGCCAAAAGTTCCTTCTCGATGGGTGCAAAATAATCCAACAGAAGATGTATATACTGATTCCCAAAGTCAATATTTAGCTGCTGCCACTTGCGAAGCAATTCAGGATGGCTATCCCCGTAACTTGGCATGCATAAAACACGCATACCTCGGGGGATGATTTTGAAATGTAGGCATGCCTGGAGATGTCTTCTTTGCCAGACAAACCTATGTAGCCGATACATGTCGTTTTCCAAAGCTCTTATAAGTCCAAAGAAATCATTCAAATTCTCATCATTCGTCGCTGTCTCATCCAAGGTCTCTTGGCTAGGATCTAGCCGTAAAAGTGGATTGTCTCTTTGGTAAAATAAAGAATTCCAACCATCGGTTCGTGTAACACCTGTTGGGTTGTAGTCTAACTCAATATTCGGTATATCCATCGTGTGAGGAACGGCTAAGTAAATCAAAAGGAATACCAGCAGCAGGAAGAAGAAGCCGATCATCCAAAGGTTCCGTGCACCAAAGTTGAAGAAAATAGATGAAAAACTGCCAGGAACCACCACGGTAAAAGAAGAAATGGTTTTATTTTAAATTGAAGTAAAACAAGCGCTTTCACGCATTGATATGCGCTTCATCAGGTTATGGTTTACACAATAAATGAATCACTTTATATAGCAGGATTCACTATAGTTAAGAAAACAATTCATCAATTAATCAATTATCCAAGCAAACAATTAAAACAAAATTGCTGCCCATTTCCTATGCTGGCTCAAGAAGCAAGCCAAACATTGAATCACAAATACAAAGGAACGTTTTCACATTTTTAAAATAATTCCAAATTCACAATAATAAAACCTAAATAATTCATGATGTCATTGATAGCTATATTTTCAATAGTTCATGGTCATATAGTAAAACATATATCAATATAATACAACAAGTACAAATATGACTCTGTAATTGTCCATGTTGGTGTGAACGACCTGAGACATACCTCCCTGGACTACATGAAAAGAGACATGGAAGAGCTCTCTGATCTTGTACCCCAGGCAGGTATGACCCCAGCCCTGAGTAGCATTCTGTCATCACCCATAATGATACCGCAGTACAAGGACAAAATGCTTGACTTTAACAATTGGCTAAGCTTCTGGTGTCATTCTAAAGGGATCCAGTATCTGTCTGCCTGGGATGACATGGTCAACAGACCACGATGCTTTGCCAGAGATGGCCTGCACCTGTCACCCCTGGGATTCCAGATACTGGCTAAGTTTTGGACACCCCTGTAGTGCCTTTTTTAGGCAAGGTTCAAATGACAAATTCACCACCATAACAGGAACAGGCAAGCAAAAACTAAGGGTGATGCTACTCAATATTAGAAGCCTAAATCTCAAAATGCACTCACTCGAGGCACTCCTTAAAATGGAGAACATCGATATCTGTACAGTGACTGAGACCTGGTTCAAGGCTCCAGAGAGCACCCCTGCACTACCAGGCTATAACTCATACCACACTTTTCGGCCATGTAACCTGGACCGGAACACCAAAGGCGGAGGTGTATCCACACCTCCAGGCTAATTGCTCAGAATAATGCAGCTGAGGTTATCCAAGTATAACTAACTCTGGGCAAAACTGCAATCCAAATTGTAGCTTGCTACAGATCCCCCACCATGCCCCAAGATTCCTACTCCTCTTTTCTTGATGTACTGGAAAATATTAGGGTTCAACCAAACACCCTAATAATGGGTGATTTCAACTACCCCACCATTAAATGGTAAAACTACTCATGTACCAACTCCTTCGCTCAACGCTTTCTGGAATTCATAAACTCCAATGCCCTGGATCAACTTATCCACACCACCACCAGGGGCAACAATATTCTAGATCTAGTCATTACCAACATGAGTGACCGAAATTCCACTCCGGAAGTCAACGCCTCATTGGTCCGATCCGACCATAAGTTAATTACCCTAGATATCCACATCCTGCTCCCACCCCCCATTAAGGAAACCACAGTAAAAGATTTCTCCAAAGCCAACTTCATGCTTCTTAAGACATAAGTGGTGAACTTCATGACACCCATGCAGATGGACAATACAGTTACAACTACTGAATCCTACACAATTGCACTTTATAAGCACTTATATGAGTGCATGGATTGTGCTATCCCAAACAGAACCAAGACGCTATCCTCCAAAAAAAGGAATCCAATCTGATGGTCCCCTGCCATATACAAACTGTACAACAGAAGGAAGAAACTGTTGCAAAAGAGTAAAATCCCATGAGTAGAGGAGCTCCCTGGTCAGCCTCAGTAAGAAGCTGCGATCCCTGATAAAATCCTCCAAAGCTAGTTACGAAAACAAAATCGCCACTGATTCTAAAGACAACCATAAAGCATTCTATAGCTATGTCAAGAATCTCAATGGCAACACTCAGATCTGCTTTGAGTTACAGCACAATGGCACTAAATATACAGACCCAACTGATATTGCCAACATCTTGGCAGATAGGTTCAGTGCTAACTTTACCCCCCTCTCACCCCCTAAAGAGCCCATCTCTATACCAAAAACACTTCCTGTAATCACGGCTGCACAGGTAAAAAACACACTCTCCAAAGCCAAGAACACAGCATCCATGGGACCAGACAACATCCCAGGCTGCGTTCTACACAAACTACAGAATGAACTGGCACCCCACCTAAGTACCATGTTCAGTCATAGCCTCACCTCAGGCTTTGTGCCCACTGAATGGCACACAGCAACGGTTACTCCACTCCACAAGGGGGGGACCACCATGGACCCTGGGTTTGTAACAGGCAGATCATGTCTCTTAAACCTGACAGACTTCTTTGAAGCAGTCACCAAAGCCGTAAACGAGGGTAAGGTGGTTCACACAGCCTATCTAGATCTTGCCAAGGCTTTCAACACCATCCCCCACTCTGGAATTATAGATAAACTCACTAAACTAGGTATAAATCCCTATGTCACAAGACGGGTTGCCAACTGGCTCACTGACAGAATCCACACTGTGAAAGTAGCAGACTCCAAATCCAACTTCAGACCAGTGACAAGTGGAGTACCGTAGGGTTCAGTCCTGGGTCCTCTCCTGTTTGTTATCTACTTCTCTGAAGTACAGGCTAACACAGAAGGTCTTTGGCTAACGAAGTTCGCAGATGACTGCAAACTAGGAGTCATGACAAACAAACTAGGTATAAGAAAAAACCAACGACTCACAAGTTGCTTCAGCACAATTCGCAAAACAGTCCAAAGGAAGAAAGATAATCCACTTGAGTTGAATGTAAACAGTTTTTAAGTTTTAATTGTCATAATTGAAACTCCTAACGATGTGGACATCCTACAAAAGGGCCTCACTGAGACAGATGCCTGGTGTCAAGGCCATGGCCACAAGCTAAATACCAAAAAGTGCATTGTCATCCCCTTTGGTAAAAACTCAGTACCCATGAATTACAACACAGGAGGTAGTATATTTAACACCGAAAGTGTGATGAGACCTTGGGACACAGGTGGACAGTAGTCTCTCCTTTGATAATCACATCACCACAGTAGTCAGGAAATCCTTCTATGTGGCACACCTCATCACAAAAGGTTTCTCATCCAGAAAAAAAGAGGTCATTGTTCCCCTCTACTCATTACTCAGACCCATTATAGAGTACAATGCCCCTTTTGGTATGTACCTCACAAGACATCTACACCAACTGGAAAGGCCACAGAAATACCTCACAAAGAGGATTACTGGCCTCAAACAGATGTCCTACACAGACCGTCTCAAACAACTCCAGCTTTACTCCGTGGCATATCGCCAACTCAGAGATGATCTCTGCTTAACATACAAGGCTATGTCAAACCCAGAGCTGTTGGACATGCTCCACTTAAAGAAGTCCCAATCCCTCCGAGCTACACGCTCCAGGGACCTAAACCTTGTCACCACAATAAACAGAACATGCCGGAAGGATAGATTCCTGTCCCAGAGACTTCCCATACTCTGGAATAAACTACCTATCTATATCAAACAAATCTCCTCATTAGCACTCTTCAAGAAAAATCTTGATGATTGGATGGGAAATAGGAAATTCACCCTGGGGATCACTTATATGGCTCTTCTCGACAGTGGCACAGGAAAATAATTTTCTTGGGTGGCAAAAGCCATGGTACCTTTTTGGCTGGGCTTGTAAAGGCCCTAGGGCCGATAGCCTAGTACCTACCTATGAACCTATGAACCTATGAATAAATGGTTATAAGTAGTTTTTAATATCTTACATTGTATGGACTTGGATAGTTGACAATATAGTCCATAGATTATTATATAGCTCAGTGGTTGTGAGAGGGTTATCTGCACATTTCTACAGACATTTATAAACAGTTAATACATATCTGTGCATTGTAATTAGTAGAGAAGGCCAACAAGAGGGAGTTTTAGGTAGTTTAGGACAATATTTTGACCACGTCAGTTATCCATTGTCTCTGTAAGTCTTCCTTTCATTGAGTGCATTTAATATGAGTTATATATTTTATTCTGAAGTTGATACATCTGTTTTCATAATGGGTAAAAGGCTCTAGCTGGAATGAACTAGTGTGTAAAACTATTTTTCACATCTGTTTTAATGAATTATGGTGTAACAAGTATACATTAACTGTCAGAACTGGCCCTTAGGCCATAAGTATGTGTTTTTACTTGAGGTTTGTTGTGAATGGAGGGGAAGTATTTGCCATGCATAAGTTTGAAGGTGAGGGAGGATAAGTAGAAGGCTGTTTGTTGCTGTGACATTAAGAGATGTAGCTTTCTAGAGCTTATCACAATGGTACATTGACTTCACGCACAAATTAAACAATCTGCAAATTTTGTTAGAGGTGATTTTGTTGTAAAGAGGTGGAACTGAATGATGTAAGGAGTAGTCCATATTTCAGTCTAGTGGGTAATTCATCCTTAGCAAGAGATGCTCTGGATTCAGGGGTAGGTTAATTATATGCAAAACAAGATTTGAATTGATTGAGGGCTTTATCAGTTACATACTCAGTGTGGTGAGTTAATTTAAGTGTGAGATCTAGATATAGGCTAAGGTGATGTTGGACCTAGTTTATTTTGTGCTTTACTTGATATAGGATTATAAGGAAGCCATTGTCTCTGAGCTTTTGTAGATTACGAAATAGCATGACTGTTGATTTTGTATCATTAGCGTGAAGTTTGTTTTTGATAAAGTTGTGTGTGTGTGTGTGGGGTGGGAATGCTTATCTATATATATATAGATAAATATATATGTTTAATACTTTATAATCATTTTAAAATAAGTTTCAATTATTTTATGTTGTTGTGTTGTTGTCTCTTTCGGCTTTTCCCGATTAGGGGTCACCACAGCGGAACTCCGGTCCACTAATGATTGGCAGTTGATTTTTACGTGCTGAGTTGCCAGCCCTAACGCACAACCTTCAACGAAGGTACGCCCATTCATGCATGTCTCCACGCATATGACGTTCTAGCTGAGAGTTGAACCGGTCAACGTCTTTATTTTATAATAATTTTTATTAAACCTGGTATGTTTTTTGCAATTTCATATTGAAAGGCTGCTATTTGAATGTATTTTAGCTATTTTTATTTTGTATGCTTTGTCCTTTTTTGTTGTATGTCTCTTTAAGAATTCTCTTTAGGAACTCAATTTGGCTCCCTTGAAGCCTTTTAAGAAAAGTAAACTAGCTTTACAACTGTTTCTGAAGAAGTTCTGTATTTTTTAGAATGAAAACGGTTAAACTTGATTAAAATATAACTAGGTGGCATTCTATGCAGCATTTTTTGTTTTTTACATAATTATTTAATACACTGTTTTGTGGAAGTTGTTTTGTTTAATGCACACACACACACACACACACACACACACACACACGTGTGTGTGTGTGTGTGTCTGTGTGTGTGTGTGTGTGTGTGTGTGTGTGTGTGTGTGTGTGTGTGTGTGTGTGTGTGTGTGGTAAGTAATCCCATGGTTACACAGCAGTGGAGAACAAAATAAATTTCTCCTTAGAGTGCATAGCTATCTTGCACAAACCATGATCCCATGCTGCCTCTGAGTCAGATATGATGTACAAGTGAAAGAAAATATACCCATCTGCCTTCAGAGCCCAATACACTGGCCACTGATTGCATATAGGGGCATGAGGTGCACACAGTGTTTTGCTGCATGTCTGTTGAATGTTCCAGTTTGTGATCATGGGTGCAGTCTGTTTTTATTTTTGTTTTTCTTTCATTTCATCATATTTGTTGTGATATGTAGAATTGGGTTGGAGGTATTTTTAGGTTGTGATGGCTTTTATAGATGGGCCTTATACCAGAGTAAGCCATTTACATTATGAGTAAGTATTTTGGCATTGGGCCTTTTAAGTCAAAATAAACATTTTGTTATGCCCTCATATCTGAGTCCATTGTTAATAAACCCAGATAGGAATAAAGAGTGACATTTATTGAAATGTAGGGATTTACAGGTTTAGGTACTATGCACATTAATAGCTTACCTGTTGCAGTCAAGTGGCATGAGACATTTATTATTTACCTGACTAGCCCCTCCCTCTCATTTAGATGAGTACTAAATGTTCTGTTTTGTCCAGAAAACAGTATAATTTTACATTCATTCCTTTATATTGTAATACTTGTGTCATCCTTTTCCGGCAAAGGAGAAGCAGAAGCTATCCTGATAAATGGCAGGAAAGTGAGAAATCAATTTCAGATAGATGTCCGTCTATCAGAGAATACACAGGCACTCACTCACCTGCACACTGTACTTATACATATAGGAAATTTAGACAATAGCAAATTCACATGCTAGTATGTCTTTGGGGTAGTGGAGGGATATGTGTGTATATATTGTGTGCATTTATACACACATATGTATAAATATATATGTATGTCTGTGTGTGTGTGTGTGTGTGTGTGTGTGTGTGTGTGTGTGTGTGTGTGTGTGCGCAAATATACACGTAGATTAAATGTATGTATAATGTTTATCAGGTAAAGTGCAGATACTTTTTAAATGTGCAATCAAGTATTTCTTAGCATTCTTCAACATTCTTAATGGCTAACTAGTCACTGTAACTCAGACATATTCACTAAATCAAAAAAAGCAAGTCCAAGCGAGGAAGTAAACAAGTCCGGCACCACAGGACCCGGAAAATCAGTAACAAATATAACTGGAACACAATGCGTGCTGAATCCCAAAACGATGAAACTGTTGTGACAAAGCTTTTATTAGAACCAACGTAAACCAAGCGCTTTCGCTCGGGTAATACCGAGCTTTATCAAGGTGAAACAAATGAATGCTTCGCTTCTAAGCTTTAAATATACATCTCAAGTATCACATGACCTCATTAATTAAATCCAATAATTTTAAGGTGTACAGCAGAACAAGTCCTATTTTATTTTATTTTAGAATACACATTTGGTTATATTAGTGCAGGTAGTAGGTGTACAATTGTTTTACACTATAATAGTGGTACAGTACACTCTTAGAAGAATATTTTATCAAACTATTGGTGTGATTTTTATGTTTATGGTTACATGCACATTTAATGTCATTGGTTTATGTGTTAAGATGTTATTTTTATTTTTATTTTTATTTTCATTTTAAAACTAACTATGACATTGCAATAACATTTATATGTATGTATACACTTTTAAATAAGTATTTGTTTTACAAGGACTTTACAGACTTTAAACTTCTTGTTTACAAGAAAGGATTTTACTATTAGTAGTTTGAGCCTAATTGGTTGCATTTTAAAATTGTGTTTTAATGGTCTGTGGATTTAATTAATGAGGTCATGTGATACTTGAGATGTATATTTAAAGCTTAGAAGCGAAGCATTCATTTGTTTCACCTTGATAAAGCTCGGTATTACCCGAGCGAAAGCGCTTGGTTTACGTTGGTTCTAATAAAAGCTTTGTCACAACAGTTTCATCGTTTTGGGATTCAGCACGCATTGTGTTCCAGTTATATTTGTTACTGATTTTCCGGGTCCTGTGGTGCCGGACTTGTTTATTTCCTCGCTCAGACATATTCGCACCAGCAAAGAAAAAAACGTACACTGAGAAACAATATACTAACTACATAGAAACAGTTAGAGCCCCATAAGTCAGTCTTCTAGAAATTAGATTAACCAAAATTAGAATGAAAAAAGAAGTTGGGTGATAAAATGTAAACTTGAAGGTAGATTTGCCCTCAAAAGGTACAATCTGAAAGACTACATGAAAAAAGACAACCTTTTGAGCAGAGTCTGCATGTCCTTCCTACATTTGTGTGGGTTTCCTCCGGGTACTCCAGTTTCCTACCACATTTCAAAAATATGTGTCTGGAACATTTCTCCTTGGGCCTCCACTGAAAATGGGCTCTGTCCCAGTTGGTCTTTCCTGGTAAACAAATAATAAATAAATAAATAAATAAATAAATAAATAAATAAATAAACAAATAAATAAAATTAACCAAAGTATTGTTAAAAGAAAAAAATTAACATAGATAAGCATTCTTCTCACAACACCACTAAAATAGCATTTATTTTTATTTATATTACTTTAGTTTACTAGGTTTGTCTGACTAGGTTTATTGAAAATCCCCTTTTCAGCAGATGCCCAGGGAGAAAAGCTCCAACATATTGTAAACATATTTAAACAGAGATTCAGTAATATACATGAACAAACATTAAGTAATATACAATAACAAGTATACATTCATTTACTAATACAATTACCTTTATATGAATTAAAGGCAAACTGTTACAGTATAAAAGATGCCTACCCAGCAGTAGATGTTGAACCCGACATTTGAAGATGTATATTAGTGGATTTCTCAAATAGATAATTGGTCATGTGATTAGTGCTTATTAATCATGTGATTAGTGCTTATTAATCATGTGATTAGTGCTTATTAATTCAAAGAATTGGAGAAGAGGGAAGGAACTAGGTGGGGTAGAAAATGTTAATATTGTAGTCAAGAGATGATGTGTAAAGCAGTTTCACATATAATGTTATGTATGGCTGTCATAAAGGTTATATAATAGGTTCATAGGTTCATAGGTTCATACTAGGCTATCTGCCCTAGGGCATTTATAAACCTAGCCAGAGTGTGTTTGGCTTTCACCACCCATTTTAAATTAATTTTGCTATGCCCTTTTTCGAGGTTAGTATACTGTGCCTCTGTCTAACTGTGACACAGAAGTGATAGCCGGGGTAAACCTACGATCTCCCATCCACTCATCAAGATTCCTCTTGAAGAGAGTCAATGAGGGACTCTGCCTAACCTGGACTGGGATTTTATTCCAGAGTGAAGGGAGCCTCTGGGTTATGAATCTGTCCCTCCAGCATGTCCTATTTATTTCAGTGCTGAGGTTCAAGTCTCTCGGCATGTAGTTCGATGGGATTTGGATTTTCTGAGGTGCAGCATGTCCATTAATTCGGGTTGGACATGGCTTTATACGTCAGGCACAGATCGCCTCTGAGCAGGCGGTATGCCACTGAGTAGAGCTGGAGTTTCTTTAACCGGGCAGCATATGGCATCTGTTTGAGCCCTTTGATCCTCTTGGTGAGGTACTTTTGGGGTCTTTCCAGTTGCTGCAGGTGTCTGGTAAGGTACATCCCAAAAGGGGCATTGTACTCAATTATGGGCCTGATGAGGGATGAGTAAAGAGGTACGATGACCTCCCCTGATCTAGATGTGAATCCCTTCATGATTAGGTGGGCTATATAAAATGTTTTTCTAACCACTTTGGCCACGTGGTTGTCAAATGAGAGATTGCTATCAACTTGGGTCCCCAGTATAGAAGTGGGGGTGAGCAGTTTCACAAAACATATATGGCTGGGAGATGCTAGTAAAACTGTTCTGGTACTGGAGAGCACAAGTTGAGAGGCATAGGACTCTGAAAGATGATAAGTGGTTTGACAACATGGCAAGCTAAAGATAACAGTGGCATTTATATTGTTGATATACAGAAGCAGATGTATTGCTTTGATAGGAGAGATTTTTGTTGTATTTTAAATGAGTTTGCATTCTGAGTGGATCTAGTGGTAGTGGGATGTAGTTACTTAGCTTGGCTTCAGAGTTAAGTTACACAGTTTGAGTATAGAGAGTCACTTGCAGTATTAGATGATGTCCTTACATTTGGGTGTATATCATATGAACAAATTGCAGAAATTGCAAACACTCATAATATCGAACATACCTCGAAGTGCTTTTTCTGAGATTGCGGTACAATGAAGAATGGGATATTTGCCCTTTTCTCACTGTAGTGCGATCTCAGAGTTGGAATATATATTTAGCGGGGGGAGTGTTGGGGGAGCAGCCCCCCCACAATCGTAAGTTTGAGGTCCGGTACGGTACGTTCGATATTATAGGTGGTCGCAATTTGTACGATTCGTTCATATGATATAGAACCTTACATTCAATGCTGCAGTCTTCTTAACATATGGGGATTCCCTGATGTGGAATTCTGATGTCCGGCCAGTCTACCAAAGAGTCCTGTTGCTTTAAAGGTACGCCGAACATCACCCAAACACTCCTTGTGTAGCATAGGGTATAAAGGTGACGTTCAGGTCTACCATAGTCAGGACTTCATTGCTGCCAGTCTGAATATATCTTTTCACCATTGATCTTTTTTCCTGCGTCTGTTTTCTGCCAGTTGAACACGTTTATTCTCTAGTGATTACATATGTCTGTTTGCTTTCTTCACATGAGAAAGTTTCAGTGGTCAGTGTGGCTTCAACATGCACATCATCTAGACTTTCTAGTTCCTCTTCTTCCTTGTCTCAGACAGGACCTTCTGTGGTGGATTCAGCAGTTGTCTCTGAATCCAGGAATCCCTTTTAATCCCCCTCTTCCCTCTCAGGAATTGTTCACAGACAGTTCAGACATGGGATAAGGGGTGACATTTGGCTCCCTAAAAGTTCAGAGAGTGTGGTCGCCTTGTGGGAAGGAGCACATCAATGTCAAAGTGATAAGAGCTCTTCTGCTGGCTCTTCAGGCCTTTTATCCTCTTTTCTCCCCAGGGTCTCTCAAGACAATACCATAGTTATGTGTTATATCAACAAACAGGGAGGAATGAGATCTTATCTTCTTTGGCATTTGGTCCTTCTGGTATGGGATCTTGTTGTCAAGTATCAAGTGACTCTTCAGGCAGTTTATAGCCCTTCCAGTCAGAACATTGTGGCAGACACTCTGAGCAGGTCCTTAAATCAGTTCCATGAATAGATGCTTCACAGGGATGTGTTTCTGGACATTATCCACCAATGGAGTACTCCTCAAGTGCATCTTTTTGCCTCCCCTCTGAACAGACAACTTCCTCTGTTTTGTGCCAGAGTCTCAGGTCCTCATGTGTGGAAGGTGGATGCCTTCTCATTTTCTTGGAAAGGGATGTTTCCTTAGGCATTCCTTCCCATTCCTGTCATTCTGAAAGTCCTGTTCAGAATTCAACAGGATGCTCCAAAATCTTGTTGGTGACTCCATTTTGGCCATGACAGCACTGGTTCCCTTTTCTTCTGCAGTAAGTCAAGGGCAATCATCACAAGTTACCTCACAGGGTGGCTCTACTGCCACAAGACGAGGGGTCTCTAATCCATCCCCACTTGTCCGTGCTTAAACTGACACTGTGGGTGATAGGATTTTGATTCCTCATAGACACCTTTTTTTCTGAGGATCTGCTGCAAGTCCTCCAAGAGGCTAGGAAACCTATTACCTGGAACTCCTACTTATCCAAATGGAAGTTGTTTTCTATTTGGTGTCTCTCTTACAAACTGGACCCACTTATTGTGGATGTTCCTTTGGCTTTCTCTTATTTGTGTGAGTTGCTCAATGCTGGTTTGGCCTATTCTTCTATTAAGGCCCACTTATCAGCCATCTCTGCTTGTCTGCTTTCACCTCCTCCTCTAGATTCTAGATTTGAGGAGAAACAATTTCTTAAATATTAGACCTCCCAGAAAGCCTGTTCCTCCTCCCTGGGATCTTAATTTTGTTTTGCAGAAGGTGACTCAGTTTCTTT
The DNA here is from genome assembly GCF_019279795.1 of Protopterus annectens. Taxonomy (NCBI): domain Eukaryota; kingdom Metazoa; phylum Chordata; order Ceratodontiformes; family Protopteridae; genus Protopterus; species Protopterus annectens. The sequence goes on along the minus strand of NC_056745.1, from coordinate 1,046,073,843 downwards.
TTGAGCCTGCTGCTTCAGCTTCCTTGCAACATTGTTCCTGGAAGACTGTTCCTTTGTTAGCTCTTACTTCTGCTAGATGGGTGACTGAGTTGCAGGCCTTATGGCTTGTCATCCTTTTTTGATCTTTCATGAAGACAGTGTGTCCTTGCACACTAACCCTTCTTTTATGCCTAAGGTGGTTAATGAGCTATCATTTAATCAGTCTATTAATCTGCCTTTTTCCCCTCTCCACAAACTGACAGTGAGAGGGTGCTGCATACTTTGCACATGCATAGGCAACTCAGTGTTTATTTGGATAAGACTAAGGCTATTAGAAAATGTTATCAGTTATTTGTTTAATTTCAAAATAGATCTTTGGGACTTGCTGTATCCAAGAAAACTATTTCTTCTTGGATTTCTAATGCTATTTCTTTTTGTTACACTTTTCATGTCAGGAGCATTTCCTCTTCAGTCAAGGCTCATTCTACTAGAGTTGTGGTTTCATGTGGTGCTGTTTTCAAGGACTTAGATACTAATTCTATCCTTGAAGCAGCTACCTGGACTTTTGTGCACAGGTTTACAAAGCACTACAAGTTGGATGTTATCTCTACAGCTAGGGCTGATTTTGCTAGTGCTGTTCTTCATGGCTTTTTAGGGGACTTTTCTGCTACTTTCCCCCCTCCCTAGTTTCCTTTTGTGCTCTGGCACTCTCCCATATATTAAGAATTCTGCAGCAATAAAGGTAAGGACATAGTACAGTTGTGTAAAATCCCACCATAACAGTAGATGTCCGTGTCTTCACTGCTGCAGTATTCGCTCCATCCCTTCTTCTTCCTAGTCCTTTGCCTTTCAGATTACCTCTTAGGTTCCTTGGACTGGTGTTCCTAGTGGGGAAATCAGTTCTGACTGTGGTAGGCCTGAACCTTACCTTTATGTCCTATGGTGTGCAAGGAGCTTTTGCTAGACTGTCTGGACGTTGGGCATCCACTGCAGGGAATCCCCATATGTTAGGAATACTGCAGCAGTGAAGGCAAGGACATCTACCGTTATGGTAAGATTTTACACAATTGTACTGTTTGGTTGCAGTGATTTGTGGTCTAGAGCACAATATTCTATTGGGGGAGTAGTGTTGCATTAAGTTGTTAATTACTAGGAAATTATGTGGTTTATAGAGAAGTCTGCATATTGTAGCTAGCTGAGAGATCATTAGGTTATATAGTAGTTCTAAGCAGTGTAATTCTATGAGGGATAGGCAGTGGTGTGTTCTGTTATAGTTTACTGCAAATTTGGCTATGTTATTATAACGTCGCTCAAGTTTGGATAGTTGTGAGACTTGAAGGTTACTACAAAAATTACATGACTCTATTATAAATTTAAGAATCCTCAGAACTACGGATAGAAAATTACCCTCAAGATAGCCCATTGTTAAAAAAGATACACAATATGTGTAGGGTCTATTCAGGAGAAATTTTATTTAGTTACTGTAAAACAGTTAAATTAAATTGAAATAGTAATTCAGATGAAAAGATATAGATAAAATGGATAAATAGAATTTGTAAGGGTCTAATTGTTTGAAAAATTAAATATATTATACTGGTGTTGGCTGCTCATCATGAAAGCACCTTCCTAAATCTATAGTGCAAAATATTTTACTAATGATACAGCTGCCCCCCTTTTCCCCAGTCAACCAGTCAATATGCGTCAACAGAGAGAGAGGGAATGTGTTTTATATGGTGTAGGACTATTGTATGTGTTGTTCTGAGCATTGATCTTTTATGTCGTCATCTCCCCAGGATCATGTTTCAACACTTGGTTGCCCTAATGACTGCCTCATTCCTCCCAGATCTGAGAGTAGCCTACAAATCGATGCATTTCCCAAGGACACAAGCACTGGATGTGCAAAGTGGTGCTCTCATGTACTGCAGTAGTTGGAGACTCTTTGGTTATACTTGTCCTTCCCCTTGTTGCAGGTATTATTTCTGCAGTAGTTTGATCACAGACAGGGTGCATGTGGATATACCACACATGCTCACGTCATGTTTGCAGTGAAAAGACCAAGTGCAAGCATGGTTGTCTAGTTCATAAAATGGGAAACAACCATGACACCATTCCCTAAGGCGCATTGCAGCCCCGCAAGCACCTGGGCAGCTAGCTGAACCTGGATCATCAAGGGCAAAGTAAGTGCTTAATCCTTCTTTACCAGTGCTGCTTGGACATTGAATTTTATTGTTTAAGGAGGCAGAGTAGTTAGTTGTTTTTGTCTTATAGCCTTTGGTTTTCAGGTTTGTTTTCCAGCTGGGTTGCCTTTAGTATGGAGTTTGCATACTCTCCCTGTGCTCATGTGCTTTTTTCCTAGGTGGTCTGATTTCCTCCCACAGGGGAAAAACTTTCTGTAGGTGAATTTGCAATCTTTTGAATTGCTTACAAAAGTACAAGCAATATTTGACTTCCATATTGATATGTTTAGAAGTTTGATATTCGTGGTTTTACCCAAGGCTTTCTTGATTAGTAATTGCTTTGTATTCTTTATATGAAGTATATCATGCACTGATAAAATTAATAAACTCACAGTGGCTTTGCAGTTTAGACAGTAGCTTAAACCTTTACTGGGTCATTTCTAGCATTTCAGATTAGATAGTGACTTTTCATTTTAAGTGGCATAACTATATGGATATGTTCAGAACTGTTATAGAAACAAGAAATAGAATTTCAAGTCTCTGTTCATTTGCTATGTATTTTCTAATGCTATTACCTTTTAGCTTTTCGTAAATAAAATATTATACTTTTGAAAGAAATGATTCAATGGTTTTGATTGGCATTGAAATATGTTGGTTCATCATGTATGTGCATCCAGGCAGGTTACTTCTATGAAGAGAAATTGTGAAGAATACACGTGAGTAGTTCCGGAGAGTGTGTCTGGACGATAATGTATGGGTCTGAATGATGTTTGGAAGAAGAGTGGGGAATCTTTAATAACATAATGAGGTGTCAGCAAGAAACTGTCTTATTCTGATTTATTTTTGCCCCCCATGATCTGACTATGTCCATTCATTCCAGCAAGCCAGAGATTTTTGCTGGAGCAGTGGCAAGAGTTCTCAGCCTCCTCTTCATTAGACTCTTCTTTAAAGAGTACCCATTCATTCCTTAACAGCATAGATTCCACTTGATGTTGAGGCAAGAGCTACTCAAGGGGGAAGGAGGCATCATTCAAGCAGAACTGAGGATGCTCTTTGCTCTCTTTCCTATTCTGGTAATGAAAGCATTTTGACTTTCCATCTCCCTACCAGGTGAGTAGTCATGTGAACTGCATCATTACAGTGGCCCGCCATGCCCTGCCTTTGTCATCAAACAATTATGTAGACTTCCTATTGTGGCTACCACCTGTTGGTGCATTGGTAAGCCTAACACCCACCTCAGACAGTACACTGCATCACCTACCTTCCTCCACGAGATAGTATCAGTGTGTGCAGTTATTTCTGCCACCCCATCTCCCAGATGCACCACCCTTCCTGCCTGGCAGCATCATCAAAAGCCAAAGCCAATAGCTGAATGTGGACGACCTGGTCAGTAACCAGGACTTTAGAGCTGTACACCACCAATGCTGACCCAAAGTGTCAACAAGAGACTGTTCCACTCAAAATTCTTATCGTAAAGAAAAATGCTGTCAAAACTGGCATTTTTTTTAACTCATCTCAGACCATCTTCATAATAGAAATTGGTGGTATTTCCTATTTTATAGGAAAATATATTAGTCTCACATGATTCATATGCCACAGACCATTGTAGATTAGATAATGATTGTACATTTTTCTTGTAATTCATGAGTGATTTAGAACTGTCTAATTATAGAAACTGCTGTAGGTCAGAAGTTAATTGGCTTTCTTTCATGTAATCCATCAGACTAATTTACTGCTATTTATTGACACCATACAACGTGTAAACACCACTACTATTGTTGGTGGGATTAGTAAATTGTGTACGCATGACAAGAGACATTTATTGAAGCAGTGACTTTAAAATGCATGGCTCTTAGCCTGCTTGATTCAGAGCAATGCTGCAGGAATACACATAAACTATTCAAAAAGAAGTGAACAGTACCACCTGTGAATTTATATTTGCTAACATTCTTACACTGATGATTTGAGAGGAACATAACTTGAAGAGAAGGAGGTGATTTCAGAGGTAAAGATTTATTGATATCTAGGGAAACATTAGGAATTCTACATTACTGAAGATTACCATCCAACTTTCTTCACCTTCTATTTTATCTCCAGTTTTTGTAGTAGATTGCAGACCTGAAACACATTAGCTGATACTACTGTTTGTTGGTTATACACTAACTGTCAACCTGTATACTGTGTGATATTAATATAAGTAAGATTTCATACGCATTTGATGGTCTATTTGGAGTATGTTTCATATGATCATAACATTGTTTGTGGTTCTTTACTCCTTTATGTGGAGGTATGTGCTCATTCCTGTGGATGATGGAAGTTAAGAGGATGCTTATTATGGGAGATGGGCGGAGTAGAGTACTGATTTATAAAGTAAAAGAACGCAGCCAGTATGTAGAGTGTTTGCACAGATGGACAGCACAGTGGAGCAACAATTACCAGTGCTTCCCGAGAGTGCTTGGTCCCACACTTTGGTGCACAGCTGGGGTGTATTCTTTGCAAAATTAGCATGTCCTTTCTGTGCTACAGTGTCTTTTCCCTTGAGTGTTCTTTCCACATGCCAAACATATGTCAGTGGATGAACTGAAGATTCAGTAAACTGCCTGTAGGTTATTTTGGCATTTATATAAATACCTTATACATCCTGCTGTGGATTGGTGCACCTTGTAGTACCGAATGGTACTGAATCTTTGTCCTATGCACAGGAGTGCTACACAAGAACAGGCAAAGCTCCAACACAACCCTGATTAGGAAAATGCAGGTAGAAAAAAAGAATTATTGCAAAAATGCATGAAAAATAACATATCAACTTGATATACATTTTAAAAGTCTATGCTTTTGATGGCTTTTAGCTGAAAGTAGTGCAAATATAATTTACCTTCTCTTTCCTTGCATTTGAGAAATAATTTGTGCTTTCTGTGTTTTAGATATGATGTGGATTCAAAGAGCAGCAATCTGGCAAAGCATGTAAGTTTATCTTTATACATATCGGACTTTATATGTGTTTGTCAGACTGTGCAGGTGGTCGTTTTCATCGTTTTATGTTAGTATGTTTCTGCGCATTAGTTCCTTTATTACCGCGACTTGATAAAATTAATGGTTTTGGTGTAGGTGACTTGTTAGATTTACAATGTTCCTTTTATATATTTTTGAATGTGGTAGACAAGGTTATTAGCAGTCATATTGTTTTCATCTTGAATCTTGCTATTAGACTATCCGTTACCACTTCATTCCTTTGGACCAGTCATCGGTTTTTATATTTTTCTCTGCCTTGTTGAATGCAACAAGTAGAAGTGACTGAATGAAGTGACTTGCTGTTGTAAATGCTGACTACAGTTCCTTGCAATTTTAAGAAAATATTTAGTTAAAAATGTTGATTTTAACTATTGTTTTTCCCTTGACTATAGTTTAGTTGACCTTCATGTTTCCTGTGCACTGTTTCCCATTGCTACATCTTCTGCCTATAAAGTAATTCATGATGCACCATTGATATTAAATGAATTTCATTCTCCGTTACATTTCCATTGCAGATTGTTTGCTATTTCTTATTGGACCACTGCTGAATTTCATGTCAACCACTTTTCTAAGGGTTCACCCTCATGACCAAACCACACCAGCCATGGGTAAATCCAGCACTACCCACACCCAGCCGTGGGTTATTGCTTAAATCTTTAATATCAAACCTAGCCCTACTACTCATTCTTAGAAGTTCTAGAATAGTGCATTTTGAGATACGAGGAGAAAATCATGCTTTCAGAAAAATATACTGTCCATCGCATCAAACTTCCAGCCATTAATTTTATTAAAATTGGTAAAATTGTAAGTGCATGCTGAACACTTCCTGCAATGGTATTTATTTATTTATTGACATTTGTTGACCAGGAAGGTCTGACTGGGAGAGGAGCCCATTTTCAGCAGAGGCCTGTGCAGAAAAGCTCCACTAACACATTATGATTGCACAGTACTTTACAAGAATTTACAGAAATTACAGGACAATATAACAAAATGAGAAACAGACTAATAAATTGTGGAAAGTTGCAATATCAGAGAGAAAAGTGGTATTTTGCAAGATATATATATATATATATATATATATATATATATATATATATATATATATATATATATATATATATATATATATATATATATATATATATATATATATATATATATATATGTGTATGTGTGTGTGTATATATATATATATATATATATATGTATATATATATATATATATACATATTTTGTAAATATTGAAATAGTTTGAAAGCTTGAAAGTTCAGAAAGGAAAAGATCACTAGAGGGGTAGTGTTCTGTTGAAAGAATTAATAAAGGGAAAGAAAAATCACTAGTGGGGTAGTTTTAAAGGGGTGAGGGGTTAGAATGATAATTAAGGTTAACAAGATTTATAGTAAGGACAGAGTTGTTTAAAAATGACGTATAGATCAAAAAGAGTTTCCTACTGGTTTTGATGGGTAAAGATCGGGGTAAACTAAAGGAAGGCTTAAGGAGAGTAGGATGTTTATCTATTTGGATAGATGCAGGGGCAGATTTTAGTATTTAGTAGGTAGTTCTTTAGGGTGAGTTTAAATTTGTTGAAGCAGCTAATGGTGTTTATGCTGGTTGGAAGAGAGTTCCATAGTTTAGTGACAGTGTATGAATAAAGGCAGTGTCCGGCTCTTTTGTTTGGTACATGAACAGTTATGAATTTTTTATTTTCAGAGAAAAGGGTTCTGGTGGGGCTATAAGGTATTAAAATGCTCTTAAGGGCAGGGCAGTTGTTTGGACTGCAGACAGTTTTGCGTGGTGTGGGCAGTTGAATGAGGTTAAGGTGATGTGGAAACTGCAGCCAGTTTAATTCATTTAATGTTGGCAGCGATGTGAGCAGTATGAGCCGCCTATGGCTAATTTGGCAATTTTAGGGTAGCAGGACTGGAGCTTATTTTGTAGAGGTGAGTGCAGGTTAGTAAAAATAGGGGTACCGTATAATAGGGAGGGGAGCAAGTGTTGGTGAGAGCTTTTTTGGTGGTGCTGTCCATGAAATGTCTGTCTGTACAGGACTCCTAATTTGCAGTGTTTTTTTTTAATGGCATTACCAATATGGTGTTCATATGTAAGCTTATTGTCAATGGTAATACCTAATAGTTTAGCATGGGATATGATTTCAGTTTCTGTGTTGCTTTAAGAGAAAATATGAAAATGAGAGTCAGGTGAGATGGGTTTTGCTGTGAACAGGAGAAGCTGTGTTTTTTTGGCATTAATAAGTAGTTGTGAATCAGTTAACCAGGCTTCGATTGCTGTGAAGGAATCCTAGGTTATTTGCTGGAGGGGTTGTAGGTTATTTGAGGAGGAGATGCTGGTAATATCATCTGCATAGTGGATAATAGAGCTATGAGGAGAAGCAGTGTGAAGGTTGTTGGTAAATATGTTAATGAATAGAGGTCCAAGTATGGACCCTTGTGATACTCCAGTTTGATTGGTTTGGTATTCTGATAATATATTCACCATTTTACGCATTGTTGCCTGTTAGTGATAACACCACTGGTGGGTAGGTGGGGTGCAGCCAGTATTAGAAAGGTGTTGTGGAAGTATTTTGTATGATACTGTAGCGAAAGCCTTCGACAAGTGTAGTAGTAAGACTGAAGTAATATTACCTGGATCAGTGGATCTCTGTACAGTATCCAAGAAGGAGATAAGTGCAGTGCTTGTCCTGTGGCTGTTGGGTGGAGGTGGAGGTGAGTAGGTTGTGTGTAAGATGGTGAAGTAGTTGTTTATGGATGCACTTTTCGAGGAGTACTGGTGGGTAGGTGGGGTGCAGCCAGTATTAGAAAGGTGTTGTAGAAGTTTTTTGTATGATACTGTAGCAAAAGCCTTCGACAAGTGTAGTAGTAATACTGAAGTAATATTACCTGAATCAGTGGATCTCTGTACAGTATCCAAGAAGGAGATAAGTGCAGTGCTTGTCCTGTGTGAGGGGCAAAAGCCATGTTGGGTGGAGGTGGAGGTGAGTAGGTTGTGTGTAAGATGGTGAAGTAGTTGTTTATGGATGCACTTTTCGAGGAGTTTGGATAGCGAGGAGAGGATAGAGATTGGACGATAGTTAGAGGGTTCATTGGTGTTACCTCCTTTATGATGTTGAATGATGATAGTTTTTTCCAGAGGTTGGGGACATAGGATTCTGTAATTGAGCGGTTGATCAGAATGCTAACAGGGTATGCTATGGCCTCAGCAGCAAGTTTTAAGTATTCTGGTGGGAGGTCATCAGAGGAGAGACAGCATGGTCTTAATTTTCTGTGGAGTCCCTGAATTTCTGTGGTTGGTATTGGTTGTAGGAGAAGAGGCTAGATGGTGTAATATTGCTTTGGTGAAGGGGAGAAAAATTATCTATGAGGGGTAGAGGATCTTTTCTAAGTGAGGACTGCTTTTGTGGGGTAGAGGGGGAATGGAATTTGATAGGGTGAGGGTAGAAGGAGAGGAGTCTGTTATTAATTTGTGTATGCTATTTATAGAATGTGAGTTGAGCATAGTGGCTATTTGTGAATGTGTTTTTTCTGGGCATGGTGATGGGTTTTGTTTGGTGTCAGGGGTAAGGAGATTAGTGATGCTTTTCTAGAATTGTTTTGGGTTGTTTCTATAGTTACTCAGTGGGTTAGAGAAATAGTTTCTCTTGTCAGTACATACTAGCTTTTTAGCTTTCTTTTGTAACTGTTTGTATCTAAGTTTTGTAGGAGTTGATTTGTGGTTTTTGTTAGCCAAGGTGCATGGTTTGATTTTACTCTTTTAGTACAAGGAGGGGTGCTGCAGTAGTGTTGTCGCCTCATAGCAAGACGTTGTCCCGTTCGATTCTCAGCTATAGCGTCTTCTGTGTGGAGGCATGCATGAATGGGGCATGCCTTCATTGAAGGTTGTGTGTCAGGGCTGGTAACCTGGTACGTAAAAAAAATCCACTACCAATCATTAGCGGACCGGAGTTCCGCTGTGGCGACCCCTAACCGGGAAAAGCCAAAAGACACAAGCAAACAGTACGAGAAGGGGCTTGGATGTTGAGTATGTCTAGGAATATCTTATTAAAATAGTATAAGGCATCATCCAATGGGAGAGGTTTTAGTGGGCACCAATCTGAGAGTTTCAGAATGATGATTAAATTCTTGTTGATCAAAATATTTTAGGTTTCTTGTGGCTTAATAGTTATGAGATTTCAAAATATGTGGAGTGGATTTATAAGGGAAAACAGGTAAGTGGTCACGGAGTATATTGAGCAGGGTCTTTTGATTTGAGTATTTCAGTGGAGCTGAAACTAAGATACGTCGAGGATGGCTCCTGGTGTATTTATATTGAGCACTCTTGTAGGGTTGGTGATAATTTAGGTGAACTTGTAGAGGTTTATAGTGTTTGTTGGAGAATCAGTTATTAAATCATCTCCCATAATAGTTAAGTTGTGGATATTTTCTGACATCCAGGTGAGGATGTCCTCAAGGGTTTGGATATTTTGTCCTGGTGGGATATACAGAATAACTGTGCATAGCTGTTTAGCTATGTTAATTTGTAGGTTTCCTAATAGTTTCAGCATTTGAAAATTATGGGAGTTTGGTTGAGTGTAGTTATGCCTGAGGGTTCTGGGTTGGGGTGGATGTCAACACATAGGGATAGTCTGTTGTGGTTGTTAAGGGACTGTTTTGGAAGATTTTTTTTGTTATAGGTTGTTAGAGTCTGGTAGATGTTTTTATTTATGGTGGTATAGGACACAATATTTTTAGTTTTGATAAATTAATGAAATGCTAGTCGAATAGGCTGGGAGATATATTATGGAAGCTGTTTAATGGTTTGTCACTGCATAAGGAAGAAGTTATATAACTACTAGCTGTGGTGTGAAGTCGAGATTTGGGGGGGGGGTAATAAGAATCAGTAGGCTAAGGGCAAGAGTTAGAAACAGATTGGTCCATGTGGGTGTGCAGACAGCATGACAGATTTGTGACAGTCTCACAAAGCAACTTCAAGTCATAACCCTCCACTTGTTCTTAACTCTTCTAAAAGATCACAGCAGGGTATGTCCTAACTGATTATTCAAAAATACCTCTTAGACAAAACCTGGAAATGATTGATACAGTGTTGATGCAACCCTAAGAAGTACAGCATCATATCACATATTTTTCAGAGAATCTGTGGCAGATCATCACATCCCCAATCACTGAAATCTGAAACAACTTCAAGTGCCCCTTCCAGTATAGTAAGGCAAAATATTTTTTGTGGTAAGGCTGTACCAACTGCATTATTCACCCATTGCTTGTTTTATTTTTATAGTGACATCATATTCACACTAACTTTTGAGTGTAAAAGCAAATTCTCATGAGTTGCACCTTTTAGTGAGTGGGATGAGATGGTGTGACCTGATTCTTCACTAGATGCAGACTTAATGCAAAGCGAAGTTCTAGATTCCGATTTTAATAGCAGACCGGAGTTCTGCTGTGGCGACCCTTAACCGGGATAAGCCAAAAGACACAACAACCAGGATGATTTTTCACTTTAATTTACTTTATTTTTTTATTTATTAACCAGGGTAGAACACTAATTCTTTTTGAACACTTTTAGGAATGTATTACAAAGAAGCAAGAATGTAGTACGTAGTAATATCAGTCATTCAGTGTTTAACAAAACTGTAGTAGACATTTATGTAGGATGAACATAGAGATTAGATATAAATTCTGACTTCATGGACTCAGAGCAGTAGTTTTATTCAAAAAATAAGCTGTACACTTTATTATATATTATCCCCTTGGATGTTTGAATTTGGATCATTTGGACAGGTGACTTCTGAGAGCAGAAGTGAATGGGTTGAGTAAGGAGTTAGGCGATGTGCTATTAAAGAGTTTGGGACAGCTACTTGGAGGTGAATAATTTGATATTTGTCAGTAGATCTGAAAAAAAATAATAAAGGTCAAAGTGCGGCCAAGCATATGATGAGAGATCTATGCACTAACTTGAAGGCTTTGTATGTTACCTTGCTGAAATGATGTATTTAGCATTCTGTAAAGGCTAACCACTGCTCTAGTGATTTTACTTTGCAGGGTACTTCATGCAAGGGGGAGAGAAGTAAAAGCTGCATATATTTTTCTTTAGAATTTGATGTTTTTGTGGATTTGTAATGGAGACAGCTATAAACAATAGAAGGCAACTTTTTCATTAAGGAGTCTTTGGTAAATGTGAGGTTTTTCAGGAGTGTGCTTCAGACTGTTGACAGCAATTCCAGTAAAGGCCAATAGACCAAATAAATACTGATAAAACAACTTCCATCAGCAGTGGTGTTTTATCTTTTCTTTAATGATGTGTGATACCAGAGTAAGTCCATATAAGTTTGTGGTGTGTGGGGTATTCCTTCACAATGGCAAAATAAGAAAAAGAAAAGAAAAAAAGAAAAAGGAAACATATTACCTCTGACATTTGCTGTATGTTATTTCTTCATTTTTTTCAGTGAAATGACATTCTTTTGAACCTTTGAACTGTTTTCAGTGGGTCAGCATGAGTCCTGTTCTGGATGCATCTGAATAAGGAACTATTTGTTGTTAGTAGCTTGTGTTTATGGAGAATGGGGCAATGCTGAGTATAGAGTGATTTATGCTGGGTAATTGTTTGAACTGCCATTGAGCCAGAGGTTTTGACTAATAAACACAAGGGAACTGCCAAGCAACATGCTTGGGTTTTGTGAGCAAAATCGGCAGTTGATTTTCACTAAACAATGGAATAATCAGGATTTTTGCCAGTTACTGAAGTAGTGGTTACTGCCTAGTAATCTAGTCTTACAGAACATAACCAGATGTGTTTTAATTAATGTAGTTCAGGGTTATTAGTTGAGTAAGCCTGTGTTTTTCTTTGACAAAGAAGCATACAAGCATTCTTTACAGAATCTACCTGCAACTGCTGGCATGACAATGATTGGATAACTTACTATCCCCTGTCAAGAATCCCTTCATCCATCTGCCCATCCATTAATCCACAACCCCTTTTTCCCACTTTTGTACATGGGGTTGGGGTGTGACTTCACCAGTGAAAATCATCTATAACCAAGGTTTACCCCGCTGGGTAGCTATCCCTGCTGTGGTTGTTCTTCTAAACTACGCACTTGCATGCACACTTACACCTGTTGCTAATTTAGTGTCCAGTCCATCTACTGCATATTTTTGGAATGTGGGAGGAAACTGGAGCCCCCAGAGTAAACCCATACAAATAAAGGGAGGACCAGCAGACTCCACACAGAAGGCACCCCAGCTGAGAATCGAACCAGGGACCATTTTGCTCTAGGGTGGCAACTCTATCCCATGTGCCACTGCACACCATTAAAAAACTTTTCTCAGCCTCTTAGTGTGTCATCTTTTATAAGCACTATCACATCCTTGAACATCTACCCTCTGTACATACCAAATTTCATTCAAGCTGTAGAAAATTCTAGATATTTTGCCACCATGTGAAAGAGAAGCTTATACTGACTCTGCGTTCTCACATATGTAACTTATTTTTAAAAGTTGTAACCGTTAGTTCTTGTTGTTCTCCACTGGTTGATAGTCTATGCACTTTGTGTTTCAACACTGCATGTCAACATTTGTATTCTTTGCATACTTTCTTGTAAATAATGCATTATTCTGTAAACTGGAGCTTTTCTCCTCGGGTCTCCACTGAAAACTGGCCATATGGCTCAGCTGGACTAACCCAGTTAACAAATGTCAAATAAATGAATAAATAAGCATATTTTTCACATGTAGATAGGAGTCTGTGTTATATGTATGATTGCACTGTTTTATGCATTTCTTTGCTTACATTTTATATATCTGTGTGTGTGTATATGCACACACACACACACACACACACACACACAGATATATATATATATATATATATATATATATATATATATATATATATATATTTATATATATATACATATATATATATATATATATATATATATATATATATATGTTCCTACTTCCCTTATACTATGCTACCTCATATTCCACCTATGCTTGTCCAATACCACTTACAAAGACAACTACCATACAAACCCACCTTCCCCCTCACTCTTACTCCCATTTCTACTCTTACTCCCATTTCTACTCTATCTCCTCTTCTCTCATTCAGCCCAACCCTCTGCACCTATTCCACCCTAAACTCTTCTCCTCTAAAGTCAAGACACTGTCACCTGCTCCATACTACAATCTACCAAAATTCATGCCTGACAGACCAATATGGCTAAAGGATATCTTCTTCAACAACCTAGTCTAAGCTGGAGATATCCATCCTAACCCTGGTCCTACATCCTTTATTAACAACACTCATCCCTTACCCTCTTCCTCCTATCTCAACACCCTAAATATTTTTACAGTTAAAGCACAAAGTCTAAACAACAAAGTACACCAATTTCAAGCTTTGTTAAGCTATAACCAACCAGATATCTTAGTCATCTCCAAACCCTGGCTCAAGCCTTTTATCTCCAACTCTGAGATTCTGCCCCCAGGATTTCATTGTCTCAGAAATGACCGACTAAATAAAAAGGCCCTAGTCTACTCCAACCTTCTTACCTTAATTCCCCTCCAAATTCCAATTCCTCAGTTCCAGAACACTGAACTAACTGCTGAAATTCTAAACTAAATAAACATAAAAATATCTGTATCATTGCCCTATATAGCTCACCTGGTAACAATATCTCTACACTTAAAAATATTCTCCTATGGGCCTCTACTGAAATTAACTATGAAACTTATATCCTTGGTGATGTGAATATTGACTGGAATAAAATCAATTGCCCCTCTCCCTCCCTATCCATTAACCTCAATAACCACTCAAATAATCCTCTCCATCACTCGACCTAACAAAATAAACCCTCCTGGATACATTATAGATTGGATCCTAGTCTCAGATCCAAGTAAAATAACCAATTCTGGCACAATTCCTGATACCTTTAGCGACCACCTCCCAGCCTTTATGCATCTCTCAACTAGTTCCTCCCCACACCAGCATCAATACATTCAAACTCGTAACCTCAGTAGCTTCAACCCAACTACTTTCTCAAATACTTTCAAACAAATGAACTGGCAAATTCTAAACATCCTTCCTCTTGACAAGGCTATAGAATACTTCAACTCTTGTCTTCCTTGATAGTTTAAACTCACTAGCCCCACTAAGAAACAAAAGGATAAAAACTAAACCTGCTCCTTGGCTATCCAAAGAGACAAAACAGATTATGCACCACAGAGACAAACTATGGAAACTTTAGAAAAACAATAAACTGGCCAATACCTTGCTCCTATATAAACAGCTCCACAACCGTGCAAAACGACTAATCACCAAAGACAAAAAATCCTACTATATCAAACTTCAGTCCAAAAACAATAACCCCCCCCAAAAAAAAAAATTCTGGAACTCAATAATCTCACGCCTCAATCCAGGCTCCAAGAATAATCCCTGTCCTGACCCAAGTAAATTTGACCTTGAACTAGGCTCTGAATTTAACTCATTTTTCATAGAAACTATTACTACCCTCACCAAGACATTTCCCAACAATAACCCAACTGTTCTACCCCTTCTAACTCACCTCATCTGTTTGAACTCAAACCCATCTCCATTAACTTTATAAAAAACGTTTGTCCAAACTTAAACCTTTCTCTAACGCTCCTGACAATATTCCCTCTTCCTTCCTAAAATGTGCTGCTGATGGCATTGTTCTCCCAATCTGCCTCATTATTAACCGATCCATAAAAGAATCATACGTCCCCAAACTCTGGCGCTCAGCTTAAGTTCTTCCTCTTCATAAAGGAGGCAAAAATACCAGCATCTCAAACTTTCGGCTCATTGCTTTGCTCTCACCAATCTCCAAAATCCTAGAAAAATGCATCCACCTCCAACTTATGCATTTCCTGACCCAAAACAATCTTTTCACTCCTACTCAACACGGCTTCCGTCCAGGCCATAGCACAATAACCACTCTACTCTCTTTCCTAGAAACTGTCAATCAAGCACGAGATTAAGGGCACTTGGTTTCTACTGTTTTACTTGATCTGTCTAAAGCCTTTAATACTGTTTCCCACAAGCACCTTCTCTGTCATCTCTCAAACTTTAATCTCTCACATAATGCTTTATCCTGGTTCTCCAGCTATCTATCAGACAGATCACAGACAGTCAAATGGAAGAACTCCATCTCTTCCTTCCTACCTACCCCAACTGGCGTACCACAGGGATCCATCCTTGGGCCAATGCTTTTTAACATCTTCATCAATAACTTTCACACTGCTATTCCTGATGCTAAAATCATTCAATACGCAGACGATTCAGCCTTAGTCTGCACTGCCTCAAACCTCTCTGAATTGCTGACTAAAACCCAAACTGCCTTCTTAACAACTGAAAACTGGATGCACCAAAACCACCTCTCTCTCAATGCAAATAAATCAAAGATTTTACTATTCCCTCCCATAAAGACCCTCTCCTACAATAAAAACAACTTCAAAGTCTATAGTCAAACCAACTCGCCTATAGAAGTGGTCCCCTCTGCCAAACTACTTGGCATTACTGTAGATGAACACCACAAGTTTGATATTCATATTCAACAAAATATTAAGAAAACCTACCAAAAGCTAGGTATGCTGTATAGGAATAATCACTTTCTCTCCAACTCTACCAGGCAAACTCTGGCCTCAAATTATCTTCTTCCTTCCTTATTACATGGAGCCTCTCTCCTAACCAAGCTGTCCTCCTCTGTCACCTCTATACTAGAAAACTGCTACAACAAAATCTCTAAATTTGCCTCTAAATCTAAAAATACCACCCATCAATGCCTAACCTTACAATCCCTGAATTGGCTTGAACTCCCAAACTACCTAGACTATCTCCAACTCACTACTGCATATAGACTCATATTTCACCCAACAAAATGTCCCACTCTAACTAACATCCTTCCCCTTTATACACCCAACAGAGCTCTCAGATCTGAAAATCAGGACTTAATTACTATCCATAAACCTAAATGTCCTACTGGCCAACTTCTCCTATCTTTCTCACTAGGCAAAAAATGGAATTCCTGTCCCTCCACACTAAGAACCATACCAAACTCAGAAAACTTCAAAACCCAACAATTCAAACACCTGTCTACTAAATGGAGATGTACCTGCCTTCACCCAACCTAATCAAAGGGGGTTCTCTCTCTAGTTCCCAAGCTCTACAACTCTCATAGTTATCTTCCTATGCACCTATCTAAGCTCTCAACAATTTCTATAGCTTCTCTCTAAGCTCTCAACAACTCCTACAGCTACCCTCACACAGCCCAACCTTGTAAATATTGTAAATAGCATTCTACTGTTGATGTGTATATGTAAAGCGTATTTACATTTTCTTAAAAGGTTTGTATGTAAACTATTTCCACACCTAACACATATCTGTTTTTCTGAAATGAAACTGTATGATCCCTACCTTCAAGCTTAATGAATTTGTTAACTATGCATGATATTGAATGCATTTATGAGTAATTATTCTACATAATATTATCTTTAATATTAACTATCAGTTGTATCTAAATTGTATAATGCATCTTGGAGCTTTTCTCCCCGGGCCGCCACTGAAAATTGGTCAATTCAGCCCAGTGGACTTCCCCGGTAATCAAACTGCAAATAAATAAATATATATATATATATATATATATATATATATATATATATATATATATATATATATATATATATATATATATTATATATTGTGTGTGCATACATATATATAATTTTCTGCTTTTCTCTAATTGCACTCATTCTGGATCTTTTAAGATTACCCTATCTGCATTGAATCTTACCATAATGTTCTGAATTCTGACATGTACTCATTCTGTGTATAATAATTTTGATTAGAAAGACCGAGATGTATTTTCTGCTGTTTGAAATCAGGTCATGGCTAAAAATTGTCAATAGAGCAGTCCACTTGCCCAGTGAACAAGTAGTAAATAAATAAATAAATACATAAATACACATAAGTCAAAAGACTTATGTTAATTCGTCAGAAAGAACAGGTGACAAATTTATTTCTATCCTTGTCCGTATGACATTTATAGAAAACCATATACATACAAGTCTTCCTTAATTGAACAGGAAAAACCCTTTTGTAATACTTTGGATAGAAGTATGAAAGGGTAATAAATGGATGTATTTGTTAAAAGAACTGCATTTTGAAAGATTAGTGTAATCACTTATTTGCTGACATTAAAAAAATACACCTTTTAGCCATGATAGGTTGATTTTTTTTTCCTGCAGATGGCTAAACTAAAACAATAAGTGAGACGGTCACTGAAAAACCAATCACTAAAAACAAAATGAAAACTCCAGCAAAGCTAGAACTTCCACTGAGTGACCTCCCAAAACAAGCAGAGTGTTTGAGTAAGGATAAGAAACACAGGGCTGTTATACCCAGCTGATGTCCATTATCATTAGGGTCACTGCAAAAATATCCCAAACAACAAAGTAAAACAATAAGTGAGAAGGTCATTGAAAAACCAATCAGTAAAAACAAAATGAAAACTCCAGCAAAGCTAGAACTTCCACTGAGTGACCTCCCAAACCTCTTGTATCAGAGGCACATGGGATATATGCAAATGACCCTTATGAACATCAGGTGTTTCAGCTAAATGGCGATTCTGAATGTCCATGACTTGTTTCTTATGCTTAGTCAAACACTCTGCTTGTGCTGTGCTGACGAGGTCATAACAAGGCCAAAATATGCATATCCACAGCTAGTGGGTTTTGGCTTTA
Organism: Protopterus annectens; assembly: GCF_019279795.1. NCBI lineage: Eukaryota > Metazoa > Chordata > Ceratodontiformes > Protopteridae > Protopterus > Protopterus annectens. Next base: position 1,046,055,911 of record NC_056745.1, on the reverse strand, counting down.
TTGGCCTGAAATTGTCCATTAAAATGCCGAAACAAGTCATGGGCATTCAGAATCGCCATTTAGTTAAAACACCTGATGTTCATAAGGGTCATTTGCATATATCCCATGTGCCTCTGATACAAGAGGTTTGGGAGGTCACTCAGTGGAAGTTCTAGCTTTGCTGGAGTTTCATTTTGTTTTTTTTTCTGTGGATGGATAGGAAACTATTATATGTCTGAAAATATTGGGTAGAGCCAATCAGTTTCTACATGAAATCCTGAAGGAATATTTTCCAGCAGGTGTTTCATGATAAAAGAATTAAAATTAGTAAGGGAGTCAGAAGACAAAGAAAAGGGTTGTTATTTAGTCTGAGGCTGAAATTCGAGGTTGCAATTTTGAAAAATTATTGCCAAAGGCAGTCAGCATTGCATCTGTATGTTATCATTCAGACTGAGTAAGAAAGTTATTTTTCTCAATGTGTAAATAAATTTTCCTTCCAAAATTGGGGAGGGTGTTTGTTTTTGAAAAAGTGGTTTGACTGCTTAGTGTTTCATTTGCAGTATTTCTCAGTGATTTATCACAGGCTGTTTATTTTTTGGTATGCAGACAGATGAGGTTTTGTCTCAAAGTTTAAACGTATTCTAAGTTTGGGATGATATAAGGGATTGTAGTCACCCTGCAATCTCATTTTCATCAAGGCAAAATGCTTGCATTGAGGTTTAGGATGATTTCTGTGTGTATCTGAGTGGATATTTTCCAACTTGTGGAAGCCTGCAATACAGAAGAGCACTGGCCCATGTGCCCTATTGCTTGCCTCTTATTTTGTTCTAAAAGGCTTTGTGCACTGCCCAGTTGCCCTAGTTCTTGTCTCTCGCTTTCTTCTAAAAGGTCAGTTACACTGGCCCAGGTGCCCTATTGCTTGCCTCTTTCTCCTAAAAGGCTGGGTATTTGACTAATGTTTTAGGTGAAAAAACATCACAAAAATATCATTTAACAACCTTAACTCATGCCCACACATTTATTGGCAAGCATTCAAATGTTCAGGCAACCATCTTTGTTGTTTTCTCAGAGGAAGATAGAATGGTTCAGGGAGTCATTTTCAGCACTGAAATGTGAAGCCAACTCTTGACTCACTATTTCTCTTGTTTACTGGGAAATTTCATCTGGGTTTCTCCAATTTTTCAGCAGAGGCCTTGGGGAGAAAAGCTGCACAGATAAGGGCATATACATTACACGACAGAAAAATATAACATAATATAATGAATGCAGTGAGTTGTATAATATCACATTACACAGGATAATGCCGAGTACCTCCCACACACATTTGAGTTATTGTAACATAAGGTTGATTACAGAGAGATTTAACATTTAAGAGTAGCTAACTTATTTAGTGGGACACTTGGCTAGAATATGTAAAGATAGATAACACAAGAAGTGAAAGGATTATACTGAATGTTGATGGTGGGATAGATAGAAGGTAAAAGCATGTATGAAAGAGATGTATCATTGGTTACCTGGAAGAAAATTCTTATAAGGGAAAAGAAGTGGGATGTAGGCTGGAGTGGAACATGTAAAAGCATGACAGACGGTAGTAGAGGCCCGTTTAGTAGAGGCCCGTTTTTGGTGTTAGTATATTGTAATTATATTAGTATTAAATAAAGAAATTATGTGTACTTAGGTTCATAGTTTCATAGGTGTGTAGTAGGCTAATGGTCCTGGAGCTTTTACAAGCCCAGCCCATAGAAGTGCTCTGACATTGTGTCACCCGATGTTAGTTCACAGTGCCTCTATCAATTAGAGCCACTGCAGTGATCCCTGAGGTAAACTTTCTATTTCCCATCCACTTGAAGAGGGCCAGTGAGGTGCTCTACTTGACATGTATGGGAAGTCTATTCCAGAGCATGGACAATTTCTGGGTTATGAACCTATCCCTCCAGCATGTTCTGTTGATTGTGGTAATGAGGTTGAGGTTTCTGGAGCATGTGGTATGGAGGGATTTGGATTTCTTTTTATGTAGCATTTCTAACAGAGCTGGGTCAGACATGGCTTTGTAAGTCAAGCAGAGATTGTTTCTTAGTAAACGATATGAGACAGAGAATAGCTGGAGTGTTTTGAGTCTGTCCGTGTAGGATATGTGTTTAAGGCCTAAGATCCTCTTCATGAGGTACTTTTGTGGCCTTTCCAGCTGTTAATGTGTCTAGTGAGGTACATGCCAAATGAGGCATTATACTCGATGATTGGCCTAATGAGGGAAGAGTAGAGAGAAAGAGAGAGATGATGACCTCTTTCTTTCTGGAGGCAAAACCCTTGGAAATGAGATGTGCTACATAGAAAGACTTTCTGACCACAGTGGCAATGTGGTGGTCAAAGGAGAGGTTGCTGTCAACCTGTGTTCCCAGATCTCTTATAACACCTTCAGTGTTCAGTGGACTCCCATCAATGTGTTAATTGGTGGGAACTGAGTTTTTCCCAAAGAGGATGACAATGCATTTTTTGGCATTAGGCTTAAGGCCATGGTTTCAGCATCAGTCATTGGTCTCAGTGAAGCCTTTCTGTAGGATGTCTACATCACTTGGGGTGTTAATAATGGCTCACAGGTTGCAGTCAAATGTGAACTTGGTCAGCCAGAGTCCCTCCGGGTTGGCCTGGACTTCTGAGAAGTAGATGCCAAACAGGAGAGGACCTAGGACTGAACCTCATGGGACTTCCCTCATGACTGGTTGACCGTCTGACTTAGAGTCTGCTACTTTCACACTGTGGGTTCTATCTGTGAGCCAGTTTGCAATGCACCTAGTGATATAGGGGTTGATGCCTAGTTTGGTGAGTTTATCAATAATTCCAGAGTGGAGAATGGTATCAAAGGCTAGCCAGATCAAGGTAGGCTGTTTGAACTGCCTTACCCTCATCCGCAGCTCTGGTGACCGACTCAAAGAAGTCAACCAGGTTGACCAGGCATGATATGCCTTTCACAAAACCAAATTGTGTGGGATCTAGAGTTTGGAGATTCCCTATATCCTTGTTAATTAGGACCACAATGATGCACTCTATAGCCTTACATGTCAGACTCGTCAGGCTAATGGGGTGATAATTCCCAGGGTCTGTAGTCACTCCCCCTTTATGGAGAGGGATGACTGTAGCAGTGCGCCATTCAGTAGGGACAAAGTCTAGGGTGAGGCTGTGATTGACCAGGGCACACAGATGTGGTGCCAGTTCACTTTGTAGTTCATGTATAACACATCAAGGGATATTGTTGGGTCCCATGGAAGCTGTATTCTTGGCCTTGGACAATGCAGCTTTAACCTGTGCTGCAGTAATGCTGGGTGCCTGGCATTCCTCTGGTGTTGTGATTGGTCCTTTAGAAGGGGGAGACAGGGGTAAAGTTGGCACTGAATCTGTTGGCCAGTATGTTGGCAATATCTGTTGGCTCAGTATAGGAGTTACCATTGTGCAATAACTCAGAGCAAACCTGGGTATTGCTGTGGAGATTCTTGATATAACTATAGAAGGCTTTGCGGTTGTTTTTAGTGTCTGTCACGGCTTTAGAGGTTTTGATGAGGGATCTCAACTTTTTGTTGAGGCTAATAGGGGAGTTTTTCCAGTCTTGGGATCTTCGCCTTTTTCTGCAACAGTTTATTCTCTTTGTTGTAGAATTTATTAATATCAGGGGACCACCAGACTGGCTTCATTTTTTTGGAGGAGAGCGTCTTGGTTCTGTTGGGAATGGCTAGTTCCATGCATTTATGTACGTGTTCGTACAGTGTATTATGTATGATTTGGCAGCTATGTATCTATTTCCCATTGGCATGGGTGCCAAGACGTTAGCCAGCTCTGTTTGTAGGAGCCCGAAGTCAGCTTTGAAGAAGTTTTACTTGGTGGTTACCTTTGTGGGGTGTGGGTGAGATGTGGATTAACATGGTGATTAGTTTGTGGCTGGATCTAACCAGGGAGGAATTGACTGTCGGTGTAGAGAACGGTTGCCCATGTTAATAATAACCAGGTCAAGGATGTTGCTTCCTCTAGTGGGGGTAAGAATGAGTTGGTCCAGTGATGAATTCCAGGAAGCTTTGGGCCAGTGTATTGGTGCTTAAGTAGTTTTCCCATTTGATGGAGGGGCAGTTGAAGTCACCTACTATGAGAGTGTTGGGTTGGACCTCAAATAGTTTCCAGGGTGCTTAGAAACATAGAGTGAGAGTCTTGGGACATGCTTGGGGACCTGTAGCAGACTACAACCTGAATAGCCATCTTACCCAATGTTAGGTGTACCTGAAGTATCTCAGATGCATTATGATGGGCTACTAGTCTGGAGGTGTACATATCTTTTATGAATATGGAGACACCACCACCTTTGGTTTGGAGCTTCGGTCCATGTTCTGGGGCAGAAACACCTGGTAGCTCAGGGGTGCTTTCTGCTGCTTTAAACCAGGTCTCCGTTACAGTACAAATGTCACTGTTCTCCATTTCAGTGCTTCGAGCAAGTGCATCTTGAGATTTAGACTTCTTGGGGCAATAAAAAGAGTTAATATAGATTAACTAAAAGGAGGAGTAATGCTGTGCTCTGGGGTTCGACCTAGAGTAGTGCAGGAGCACAGCCAGTTGTTTAGTAGGTGTTTCTTCCGTGGTACCTTAAAGCTGCGTTGTTTCATTATACAAGTCAAAGTAAAACAGAAAGTGACAAAGGCCCTTTAATTTGTGCTGCAAGGCAAAAGAAGAAAGTTGCTAAGCTGTTCCTCAAACAATACATTAGATTTGATGAAGACAGTAGTACAGAAGAAAATGAGAAAATTGAGCACAGAGTAATGAAATAGCTCAGTGAATGCAAACATTTGTTTTATGGTATTGCAACGCTAAAGAAATGTCATTAAATTCTACTCAGAACCATATGTAACTCTATAACATAATTTCATAGGACTGCCTGTTCACATAAGAATGAATGTCAAGGAAGAGTTAGAAAAACTGCAGAACAGTGAACATAATTAAAAGTATCAAGCTCCACACCATGGAATTTGTGCATATTAATAGCATTTGACCTAGGATTCCAAGTGAAGTGTGTATTTATGTAGATATGAAAACTGGCTTTACAACAGGAGAGGTATCTCACAAGAACAGTGGTTGACCTTGTTAAGTTAAATCACTGGAGTAAACGTATTCAGTGAGTTAAAGCACAAGTCAGGATTTCTTTACTTTACTTTAGTAATGCATCCCAACATTTGCTAATAGTCTAGTGTTAATGAGGTACAAAGACTGATATTAAGGTTAGTTCTGCAACCAAAGTGTTTTGTCATGTAACACAGCTAGTCTTGTAAAGAAATAATTTTAACAACTCTACAAAATGTAAACTGGTAAATATAAAACATGATGAAACTCCTACAAAGGTGCTAGATATAGTGCAAGAGAATAGGTTCATAGGTTCATAGGTTCATAGGTAGGTACTAGGCTGTCTGCCTGAGGGCATTTATAAGCCTAGCCAGAGTGTGTCGGCTTTTGCCGCCCCATTGATTAATTAACTGAGCCTCTGTCAAGCAGAGCCAATGAAGTGAACCCAGGGGTGTATTTTCTGTTACCCATCCACTCGTCAAGGCTTCTCTTGAAGAGTGTTAGTGAGGGGCTCTGCCTAATGTAGTTAGGAATTTTGTTCCATAGCATGGGGAGTCTCTGTGACAGGAATCTATCCCTCCAGCATGTTCTATTTATTGCTGTGGTGAGGTTTAGCTCACTAGAGCATGTGGCTCGCAGTTACTTGGATTTCTTTAGGTGGAGCATCTCCATCAATTCTGAGTTGGACATGGCTTTGTGAGTCAGGCAGAGATCACCTCTGAGTAAGTGATATGTCACTGAGTACAGCCAGAGTTTTTTTCAGTCGGGCTACATAGGACAAATGTTTGAGGCCAGTAATCCTCTTGGTGAGGTGCTTTTGTGGTCTTTCAAGCTGTTGGAAGTGTCTTTTTAAGGTACTTCCCAAATGGGGCATTGTACTAATGGGTCTAATGAGTGACGAGTAGAGGGGCCCTATAACCTCTTTATTTCTAGATGCGAACATCTAAGTAATTAGATGGGCCACATAGAAGGATTTCCTAACTACTTTGGCAATATGATTGTCAATGATCTTACAATAAATAATGAACATGTAAGTTTAACAAGCATACCTATAAGTTGCATGGATTCTTATTTTCCTAGAATGACGCGTTGTTAGACTCAAGGTAGGTAAGAAGCAATGCATGAGATGATACTTGAAACTCTTTCCAATTGTCTGAACTCATTAAGAAGTATATGTCTGAGTTTTGATTTCTATGGGCCATTGTTTATGAAATAGTACTTGTTAATGACGAGTACTCAAGATGATTCCTAGGGTTTATCAGAAAGACTCAATCCCATCTCAGTAGTGAAACAGTAAGTTAATCATAACTGACCCACTCAATTAACTTTCTACAAAAACACAAAGTCAGTGGTTTTGCAGAGGGAAAGCCCCTTGAACTCCAATGTGAAGACTTTCTCCATACCAGTGCTCACACATATACACACATATACGTATATATATTTCTATATATGTATCTATACATATTTATATAAATCTATATATATATATATATATATATATATATATATATATACACACACACACACACACACACACACACACACACACACACACACACACACACACACACACACACACACAAATAACTTCATGGTCATCTAATAACTGTGAAAAGAGGAACACCTGGAAAATGTGATGCCACCTAACAGGAACACTTACACTTTCTGATTCACTAAAACAGTATGATGCCCAATTAGACAACTGGTATCTGTTAGTTGTAATCTGACAAATTGCTGTTCATTGGGTTACATTTTGTTCACAGGTGAGGAAGCCACTTCCTAGTAGTAATGCCTATACCTTACACATCATAATATGAAATGTTCTACACTCCCAAAAAGAATCTGCTACTTCTGAAATAAGACAGACTGTGAAGGTTAACTAATCCACCTTTTAGAAACATCAGTTTGAAAAGTTTTGAGATTACCCAGGTATTATACACAGAAAGTTGGCTTGACTCTAACCACAAGCTTATGATCACAGCTTTATGCCTAGCATTAGAAAAACTGTACGAATTTTAAGGCTGAAACAAATTGACTGAAATTGGCAACCAACATGTTGAAATCTATTGAACACGCATTTATCTTAATGTTTAAACTAAATTATTCAGTCAGTTGTCTAAACGCAACGTTAGAAAAAAAATACCCTACATAACTTAGCCAGGGAGTTGAGAAAAGAAGAAATAACGAGAGATGACCAGAGTAAGAAACATGAAATGAGATGATATGCTAACAGATGAAGGGCAAAGGGATAGCTTTTACAGAAGGTAAACTATGTTGGAAAACAAGTTAAGAAATATTCATTCAGCTCAGAGTTGGTACAGCTCATCGTCACTTCCACACACACTGTGATCCTCTTAATCAAATTCACCATACAGGCTCAACTGTGTAGCATTAATTTACATTAGAATAAGGCACTGCATATGCAGTGGACTTAGCCCTGAACCCCCAAGAACAAGTAAAAGCAATTGTCAGGTCAACAAACTGTAGTTTAAGAACATAAATAAATATTCTTCTACCTTGTTTGCTGGAACAGGCATGTAGGATCATGATTCAGTGTGACAAAATTACCTAACAGATAAGTGGGATTACTGGGACAAATGGGAAACACACTATTACCAGACATTCTTCTTTTCTGAAGCCCTGGTAAGATCCTTGTGGTAGTGAGAGACTTAACTGTGCTTGTGACTCTAGTTATGATACAGAAGCAGAAAATGACTCCATTGAGAAAAATCAAACTGTGATGCCCAGGAAATCTCAGACAGCTGCAAACAGATGATCTTAAATAAATGACTGCATCAGTTAATCTGTTACTTAACATAATACACCTAATAATAATTGCTTTACATGTCATGCAAAAGTAGTGCACAAGTACAGCTATTGTTTAAAAAAAACTATTTCCCCTTAATCTCATTTTTTGTGATTTTGTAGTTAGTGCACATCCATTTATAACATAATTTATGTGTGTTCCTGATTAAGCAAACTTTAGTGGGCATTTTCTGTAAAGTATTGCCAGTAATGCTGTTGTTTTGACTGCACTGACACTATTTTAATTTTATATATGTTAGTCTTTTTGAAATAAAAAAAAATATAATGGGTGAAAAATCAACATGCTGCACATTGTAGCTACTCTAATCTGAATAGATTTTAGTATGTATCAGTTATAGGAACTGAACCAGAGTCCCCCATAAAAGAAAGACTTTATATAACAAGGTACTGCATATTGTACCTTATTATCTTTCACTTCCCCCAAAAGATCTGCATCACTACCATTTTAAAATGAAGTAGCTTAGAAAATCATCTGGCAACCTTATCTTTTGTCCAAGAAATCTCTGAGATGAGATCTGCTTGGTAAGCATATTTTTACAGTTGCTGAATCAGCAAATAATTGTAATGGCTCTGGAAGTAAGTCTATACTCCCCATAAAAATTACTTTTGGCATACGATTAAGCCCTAACTTTGACCCAGGCAACCTGAGTTCAAGTAGTGATTCAGGCACCTGCTGGAGTCTGCAATAAGTAATAAGTAGTAATGAGGGTCTGCAAGACCACCTTTTGTCTGCAGTCATGGCGCTCATAAAGGCTGCTGGGCTTGGGTTTTGGATGAGATGAGGATGCATTACTCCTTGTGGCCCTGAGTGGGATTGTATCCTATGGCCACACATCATTACTCATCTGGCTTAGAAGTAGAATGCCAGCATGCTAGTGGATGGGGCTTTTACCTAACAGACAAACCTTCCTGGTGAGTAACAGAGGTGGCACTCAAACTCACTTTATATCCCTGTCATCTGTCATCACTCACTTAAGAGGGGTCTGGAACCTGGCCCGGAGGGGCTAAATATCCACGTGAAGCTAGCTACAAGGATGTGGACTGGGGAGAGAGGAGTTCAGAATAGCCATGCTGCCACTTGGGGAAAAACATCAAGCTCAACTCAGTATTCTGTGAGTAAAAAAACAAAAAAGAAAAACATGAATATGAAACATCCATTGATTAGTAATGCATCAGGAAGCAAAATCTAAAAGGTACACTTCATGAATTTTTGCAGGAAAACAGTTTTCACCAACTGACCCATTACAATTTTGATATTTTGCACAGAAATCCTACATGCTTTAAGAAAAGAGACATTTTACATATGCTAGTTGTTTAGATGATTTGCTGCTATTGTAATGTTGTTCATCTGATAATGTTGAAGTTCCTATTTTGAATATGTCCTAGACCAGAGTGTGTGTTTATAACACTACAAAATGGCAAGGCATAGTTATCATGTGATTGCCCATTATTAACTACAGAGTAATACTGTACTCACTTTCTGATTTTGTGGTTTTACTTTAAAACCTGCATAATGTCAGCTGAAGTAATTTTGTCACCACTAAGTCCATAGGCACTACTGATTTTCTGGCCATTTGAATAAAGAACAACTTTTGTCCTTGTCGTATACTGATTAACAAAACACATAACGTATGTATGAAAAACATTTAATAAGATGTGCATGCTGTACAACTTTTATACTCTGAGTACCCTTTTATCTTGTTTCATTTTTAAAGCTGCTAACATTTGTTAGGAAAAAAATGAGAAGGCACGATTATCATTGTTTGTGAAATTCCTTACATGTGAAAAAACATTCTAGTTATTTTGTAGACTACTTAGTGCTATAGCCTGATATGTTTCTAGAGATGCTAGCTTTACAATGCCTGAAACATTTTTATAGAAATGGTATAATGTTGCAAAACAAACCCTACCTGCAACCTATGCGAAGGACTGGACTTCACTTTTTTCCTACAATAAAATCCAAATGTGATATTCATAGTCCCCGGGATGCATTTGCATAGTGCTTATTTGTGAAAGGTGCTACTATGCCTATATGCTAATTCAGTACTCACAAGTTAGTCACATTGAATTAGTAAATGCAAAGGTGCTTTTTAAAAAAGCCAACGTGTGTCAAATGTGTAAAGTAATTGTTACTTCTTAAACAAAGTACTATGTGAAAATGTAAGTGCTCATTTGATTACCGAAGTACTTGGATATTATGAATGGACGCAGCTATGTGCAAGCACATTTGAAGGATTTAAGACTATTGGTATGCAGTGCAACTTTTATTAACGTTTAAAAAATATAAAGGGTTTTATATGCTTTATATAGGGGCATCCTTATATGGACTCCTGTTAATCTGTTTAAGGAGTGGAAAGGGGAATATAAGAAAGATCAAAAAAGGGATAACATAACAAAGAGGGAAATACAAAAGGAACACATCAAGAGGGTTGTGCTATAGGAGGTAGGAGAGGAGGGTTTACTAGGTTTTTGTGGAAGATAACCCACCTTCCCCCATTTTTAATTTTATGTAAGAGGGTAGTTTGGGTAGGACATAGGTCAGAGAGTGTAGGAAAGAGGATTAGAGAAGGAGGGATGAGAGATGAGTTGAAACCAGGAGGTGCCTTGATCCACAGGACCTCAAATGTTGCCACTGCTTAATGGTATTGGGTGAGGGCTTGTGATGGTGCTGTGATCAGCATTGAACAGGGAAGCAAGTCTTGAACATGCTGAAGGTGTCTCCATTACCTGAACTACCACGTACTCAACCAAGTCCTGAAGGCAATGGTCTGTGATGCTTGTCAGGCTGCCATGTGTGAAGGTGCATACAGGACTTGTGCCACTGCCATGACCTTGTGAAGATGCCCCTAGATGGACACAGGGTGAATGCTCCCTTAATTCTGAGAGGAAAAAGGTTGGGCTGCTACTTATGATTCTGGGCCTGTAGGAAAATGATCAGAAATGGGAGAGATGAAAATAAGGGACAAGTGAATGCATAATTAAAATAAGCAAACAGAGAGGGAGGGTAGAGTGAGACAGACCCATTCTTGTGGTGTTGTTATAGTTGGTAGCTTTGCAGTTGCTCGCCCCTACTGTAAATTTGATCTGGGACACCCCTCCCAGTCTAGTGTTTACTCTACTTAATACAGAAAGAACATTTGCAAAGGCCAACCCACTTCCTCTCTCCTTGCACTTTACTTTATTCATCTGCTTTTACTGTATTTGTGTTTCTTCCTACTTTATTACCTTATTTTGCTTTTGCCTCTTCTTAAAAGTACTCAATTGTATTTATTCTGCATTTATTACTGCTTGGCAGTAGCCTGATTAAATTGTAACTGTTATTCTAAGCCTGTTGGTTTAAGCACTTGGGCTTCAGACCATTTGTTTTACATTAAGAAGGTTTGTGGTCTGCACTGTTGTGGCAGAACAGGTAGCTTACATCCTACTAAGTTGGGAATTGCTGATTGAAGGCTCAGTGTCTGTTATTATAAAAAGTGTATTAGTTCTGGTTTATGCACTTGGGCTTCAGGCAGTTATTTTACATTAAGAAGGTTTGTGGTCTGCACTCTTGTGGGAGGAGAGGCTAGTTTTTGCCCTTCTGAGCTGGGAATCTCTGGTTAAAGGCTTATTGTGCCTGCTTATTTGAACTGTTTCTTTCTGAAATTGGTGTACCTTGTTTGCTGTAGCATAGATTATATTCAGGCCTGCTGAATCTAGCTTTATTTGTATAACTTGAGCACTAATCCAAGCCATCTTTTTGTAGAAGATTCCCCTGCACCCTAGTGGCAGGAGTGTGCAGTTAGAACTTGTCTGATTGAAGACTACTGGAACAGGGCTCAGTTTTGAGCTTTTTTACTGGTTAATTGGATAATGTGGCTGTGGTGAATACGTATTATAAGAAGAGGGAGGAGCATAGGGTGACGTACAAGAGTGGAGGAAGATGCACACAGGTGGATTATATCCTATGTAGGAGGGCCAGTCTGAAGGAGATTGGAGACTGTAAAGTGGTGGCAGGGGAAAGTGTTGTTAAGCAGCATAGAATGGTGGTCTGTAGGATGATGTTGGTGATCAAGAATAGAAGGAGGAGTGTGAAAGCAGTGCCAAGGATTAAATGGTGGAAGTTAAAAAAGGGTGATTGTGAAGTGGAGTTTAGGGAAGAGTTAAGACAGGCACTGGGAGGCAGTGGAGAGTTACCGAATAGCTGGGTAACTACAGCAGAACTAGTAAGGGAGACTGCTAGAAAGGTTCTTGGTGTGACATCTGGACAGAGGAAGGAGGACAAGGAGACCTGGTGGTGGAATGAGGAAGTACAGGAGAGTATACAGAGGAAGAGGCTGGCGAAGAAGAAGTGAGATTGTCAAAGATACGAAGTAAGTAGACAGGAGTATAAGGAGATGACGTGCATGGTAAAGAGAGAGGTGGCTAAGGCTAAGGATAAGGCGTATGGAGAGTTGTATGAGAGATTGGACACTAAAGAGGGAGAAAAGGACCTGTACCGATTGGCTAGACAGAGGGACAGAGCTGGGAAAGATATGCAGCAAGTAAAGGTGATAAAGGATAGTGAGGGAAAGGTACTCACAAGAGAGGAGAGTGTGTTGAGTAGATGGAAAGAGTATTTTGAGAGGCTGATGAATGAAGAGAATGAGAGAGAGAAGGTTGGATGATGTGGGGATAGTGAATCAGGAAATGAAACAGATTAGCAAGGAGGAAGTAAGGACAGCTATGAAGAGGATGAAGAATGGAAAGGCTGTTGGCCCAGATGACATCTCAATGGAAGCATGGAGGTGCTTAGGAGAAATGGCAGGAAATTTTTAACTAGATTGCTTAATGAAATTTTGGAAAGTCAGAGGATGCCTGAGGAGTGGAGAAAAAGTGTTTTGGTACCTATCTTTAAGAATAAGGGTGATGTGCAGAGCTGCAGTAACTACAGAGGGATAAAATTGATCAGTCACAGCTTGAAGTTATGGGAGAGAGTAGTAGAAGCTAGGTTAAGAAGGGAGGTGATGATTAGTGATCAGCAGTATGGTTTCATGCCAGGAAAGAGCACTACAGATGCGATGTTTGCTCTGAGAGTGTTATTGGAAAAATACAGAGAAGGTCAGAAGGAGTTGCATTGTGTCTTTGTAGACTTGGAGAAAGCATATAAAAGGGTGCCTAGAGAAGAGTTGTGGTATTGTATGAGGAAGTCGGGAATGGCAGAGACGTATGTAAGAGTGGTACAGGATATGAACGAGGGCAGTGTGACAGTGGTGAGGACTGCAGTGGGAGTGACAGATCTGTTTAAGGTGGAGGTAGGATTGCATCAAGGATCAGCTCTGAGTCCTTTCTTATTTGCAGTGGTGATGGACAGGTTGACAGATGAGATCAGACAGGTGGCCCCGTGGACTATGATGTTTGCAGATGACATTGTGATCTGTAGTGAGAGAAGGAATCAGGTTGAGGAGACTCTGGAGAGGTGGAGATATGCTCTAGAGAGCAGAGGAATGAAGGTCAGCAGGGCTAAGACAGAATATATGTGTGTAAATGAGAGGGAGGGTAGAGGAATGGTGAGGATGCAGGGAGTAGAGTTGGTAAAGGTGGATGAGTTTAAGTACTTGGGATCAACAGTTCAGAGTAATGGTGAATGTGGAAGAGAGGTGAAGAAGAGAGTACAGGCAGGGTGGAATGGGTGGAGAAGAGTGTCAGGAGTGATTTGTGACAGACAGGTACCAGTAAGAGTGAAAGGGAAGGTCTACAAGACAGTAGTGAGACCAGCTATGTTATATGGGTTGGAAACAGTGGCACTGACAAAAAGGCAGGAGTCAGAGCTGGGTGTGGCAGAGTTAAAGATGTTAAGATTTGCACTCGGTGTGACTAGAATGGATAGGATTAGGAATCAGTATATTAGATGGTCAGCTCATGTTGGACAGTTTGGAGACAAAGCAAGAGAGACGAGATTGCATTGGTTTGGACATGTGCTGAGGAGGGATGATGGGTATATTGGGAAAAAGATGCTAAGGATGGAGCTGCCAGGTAAGAGGAAAAGAGGAAGGCCTAAGATAAGGTTTATGGACGTGGTGAGAGAGGACATGCAGGCGGTTGATGTGACAGAGCAGGATGCAGAGGATAGCAAGAAATGGAAAGAGATGATCCGCTGTGGCGACCCCTAACGGGAAAAGCCAAAAGATGATGATGATGATGATGATGATGGGTAATTTGTTTAAATCAGTTTGCTCATTTTCTATTGTTATAAAAATTGCACTTTATTCTTCTGCTTTTACTGTATTTGTGTTTCTTCCTACTTTATTACTTTATTTTGCTTTTGTTGCCTGCTGCATGTATTACTGCTTGTTAGTAGCCTGATTAAATTGCAACTGTTATTCTAAGCCTTTGGTTTAAACACTTGGGTTTTACATTAAGAAGGTTTGTGGTCTTCACTGCTGTGGTAGAACAGGTAGCTTACATCCTTCTAAGTTGGAAGTTGCTGATTGAAGCCTTAGTGTCTGTTATTCTAAAAGTGTATTAGTTCTAGTTTAAGTACTTTGGCTTAGTGCCAGTTATTTTACATTAAGAAGGTGTGGTCTGCACTCTTGTGGGAGGAGAGGTAGATTCTGCCCTTCTGAGCTGTGACTTTCTGGTTAAAGGCTTATTGTGCCTGCTTATTTGAACTCTTTCTTTCTGAAATTGGTACACCTTGTTTGCTGTAGCAGAAGACTAGATTCAGACCTGTTGAATCTAGCTTTGTTTGTATAATTTGAGCACTAATCCAGGCTATCTTTTTCTGGAGAAGATTCCCCTGCACCCTAGTGGCAGGACTGTGCAGTTAGAACTTGTCTGATCGAAGACTGCTGGAACAGGGCTCAGTTTTTAGCTTTTTATTGGTTAATTGGTTAATTTGTTTAAATCAGTTTGCTCATTTGCTGCTGTTATATTAAAAAATACACTTTATGCATCGCCGCTTAGCTAGGGTTAAAATATTCCCAGTGCCATAAAGTCTACTCTTCAAATTTTCCCTTAGAACTAGCCAGTTTTTTAGTTTTAGCACTCAGATCTGTTTCTTTGAGCTCAGCACATATTCAGAACTCATTGTAAGCACTAAATAAGCTACAGATTACTACAGCACTCACCTTGCCTCACTTGTCTAGAGGAAAGCAGTTTTTAGGCATGTCTATGGCTCAGTTCCCAGTGTTTTCTCCTGTCTACCTGATGAATCTGGGCATCTTGGGACAATGCAGCAATTGCCTCATATACACAAACAAACCTCTCCTCCTACCACCCAACACTACAACCTGTGAGAGATGCACTTATATAGCCAAACTGGAAGCAAAGCTCTATTCACCCAAGACTGGACTAGACAGTGAAGAGGAGAGGGTAAACACTTGCATCACACCACACCCATCACACAGTCCCTCAAACCCTACACCACCAAAACACACACATATAAAAATAAACACACACCTGCATTCATGGAGGCTCTCAATAAAAATCTGCCCAAGCAACAGAGACCTCCAAAGCAGAAATGCAAGCAACCCCCCCAACACAACCCAAATGACACATAGCCCACAAACTCAGTGTGCCACCCAACCACAGCCCATAAGGCATAACAACGTACCCAACACTCTAGTCATAAGTGACTCTATAGTTAGGCACACTGATGTTCCACTCACCAGGCTAAACAAGGAGAAAGTTGCTGTCAGCTGCCTGTCGGGTGCCAGGATCTGCCACATAATGCACGCACTCAGGTCACTCCACAACAAGTACAGATATGGCTCTGTCATTGTCCATGTTGGTGTGAATAACCTGAGATGTACCTCCCTGGACTACATGAAAAGAGAAATGGAGGAGTTCTCCGATCTTATAGCCCAGGCAGGTATGACCATAGCCCTGAGTAGCATCCTGCCATTACCCAGACTGATACCACAGTACAAGGACAAAATGATTGACTTCAACGATTGGCTAAGCTTCTGGTGTCATTCTAAGAGGATCCAGTATCTGTCTGCCTGGGATGACATGATTGACAGACCACGATGCTTTGCCAGGGATGGTCTGCACCTGTCACCCTTGGGATTCCGGATACTGGCTAAGGCTCTTGCCCCCTTATAGTGCCTTTTTTAGGCAAGGTTCAAATGATAAATTCACCACCATAACTGGTACAAGCAAGCAAAATCTGAGTGTAATGCTACTCAATGCCTTAAGTCTAAACCTCAAAATACACTCACTTGAGGCACTCCTTAAAATGGAGAACATCGACATCTGTGCAGAGACGTGGTTCAAGGCTCCAGAGAGCACCCCTGCATTACCAGGCTATAATTCATACCACACCTTTTAGCCACCTAACCTGGACTGAAACACTAAAGGTGGAGGCGTGTCCATATTCATTAAGGATTTCCACACCTCCAGGCTAATTGCTCAGCATAATGCATCAGAGATTATCCAAGTGCAACTAACTCTGGGCAAGACTGCAATCCAAATTGTAGCTTGCTACAGATCCCCACCATGCCCTCAGTATTCCCACTCCTCATTTCTTGATACACTGGAAAATGTTAGGGTGCACCTTCACCCTAATAATGGGTGATTTCAACTACCCCACCATTAACTGGGAAAACTACTCATGTACCAACTCTTTTGCTTAACGTTTTCTGGAATTCCTAAATTCCAATGCCTTGGACCAACTTATCCACACCCCCACCAGGGGCAGCAATATCCTAGACCTGGTCATTACCAACATGGGCGACTGGTGTTCCACACCAGAAGTCAATTCCTTGTTGGTCAGATCCAACCACAAGCTAATCACCCTAGACATTCACATCCCGCCCCCACCCCCCATTAGAGAAACCATCATAAAAAATTTCTCCAAAGCCAACTTCACACTTCTTAAGACAGAAGTGGCAAACTTCACGACACCCATGCAGACAGACAATAGAGGTATGACTGCTGAATCCTACACAAATGCACTTACACAAGTGCATGGATTGTGCTATCCCTAACAGAGTCCAAACAGCACACCTCGCACGTACAGCATGCTCGGCCAAACCAAATCAAGAAGAAACACTAGAGGCCAGCATGAGTAGTTCCACGACTTTATTGGTATTTTTATAATAAACTGCAAAAGGATATGATAATGTCCAAATATCAAAACTCAAACCGGTTTCGGCTAATGCCCTCTTCAGTGAGAGAAAAAGAATTACTTAAACCAGCAAACCAGTTAATATTTATATATTTACCCAGCCAATAGCAAAAGAAGGTATGGTCCATACACTCTGAATTGTTCATTAGTTAGCAAACCAGGCTACAGTGAACAAAAAGCAAAGGAAGACATATTCCTAAGATGCCCTTAATGATAGGTTAATGTTTAGTATATAACATACAGATTATGCACTTATATAGCAAAAAACATTAGCTGATGAATTCACTTACGGAACCATTATCGGTATTCTTAACCCAATATCTTAAACCACTCCTGGGACATTTAAGGGCAAGAATACAGGATACTACAGAATTTTTGAAAATTATTGAAGATACACAACTTGAACCTCAATGGCTGATGTGCACACTTGATGTAAAGTCCTTGTACACAAGTATACCACACTGAGCAGGGTTGCAGGCCCTGCAACATTGGTTGAACAAGGTCGAACTGTATCCACCGGGATTCAATACATTGCTAATCTGTATGTCTGAGCATGTGCTTAGCAAAAAATGTTTTTTATTTCCAAGGGGAGTGCTATTGGCAATTGCAAGGTACGGCCATGGGGTCCTCCTTTGCCTCCATAGCCCCCATATATGCAGATCTTTTTATGGCCTATCTTGAGGAATGCCTTATTTACAATCCCCTGCATAACATTTATTTGGTGGAAATTGACATCTGGCGGAGATATCTTGATGATTGTTGGATGGTGTGGCGTGCTGACTTGACATATCTTAATGAATTTGTGGAATATCTTAACAGCAATATATGGGGTATTGAGTTCTCTATTACATCTAATATTAACTGGTTTGCTGGTTTAAGTAATTCTTTTTCTCTCACTGAAGAGGGCATTAGCCGAAACTGGTTTGAGTTTTGATATTTGGACATTATCATGTCCTTTTGCAGTTTATTATAAAAATACCAATAAAGTCATGGAACTACTCATGCTGGCCTCTAGTGTTTCTTCTATCCCTAACAGAACCAAGATGCTATCCTCCAAAAAAAGGAAGCCAATCTGGTGGTCCCCTGCTATAACAAACTCTACAAAAGAAGAAAGAAACTGCTGCAAAAAAGAGTAAAATCCCATGATTGGAGGAACTCCCTGGTCAACCTCAGTCCTCCAAAGCTAGTTACGAAAACAAAATCACCACTGTTTCTAAAGACAACCACAAATCATTCTATAGCTTTGTCAAGAATCTCAATGGTAGCACTCAGATCTGCTCTGAGTTACCACACAGTGGCAGTAAATATACAGAACCAACTGATATTGCCAACATCCTGGCAGAGAGGTTCAGTGCTAACTTTACTCCTCTCTCACCCCCTAAATGGCCCATCTCTATACCAGAAGAATGCAGAGATCCTGTAATCATGGCTGCACAGGTAAAAACCACACTTTCCAAAGCCAAGAAGACAGCATCCATGGAACCTGACAAATTTCCAGGCTGTGTTCTACACGAACTACAGAACGAACTGGCACCCCATCTAAGTACCATGTTCAATCATAGCCTCACCTCAGGCTTTGTACCCACTGAATGGCACACAGCGATGATTATCCCACTCCACAAAGGGGGATCCACCGCAGACCCCGGGAACTACCTCCCCATTAGCCTGACGAACCTGGTCTGCAAGGCCATGGAACGTATCATCATGGAACTTATAAAGAAAGATATTGGTAATCTCCAAACTCTGGACCCCACCCAGTTCAGGTTTGTAAAAGGCAGATCATGTCTCCTAAACCTGATAGACTTCTTTGAAGCAGTCACCAAAGCCGTAGATGAGGGTAAGGTGGTTCACACAGCCTATCTAGATCTTGCCAAGGCTTTCAACACCATCCTCCACTCTGAAATTATAGATAAACTCACTAAACTAGGTATAAATCCCTGTCACAAGATGGGTTGCTAACTGGC